>NC_083341.1:104811421-105413862 GCF_019175385.1 Lycium barbarum | reverse complement strand
TACATGCTAGCTGATGTCTTAGCTCAATAGCCATGACCTGCAGGGGACCCATGGTGTCCATGTAACACCCGTTTCGGATCCACTCTTCAAATTCGAGCACAAACATCCGCCCCGGAATGAACCTCGATTGCGGGACATATCAAAGTACCTCTTGTTTCCGGAACGATCCTCGGACCACGAGCCCATAATCTAGGTCACATGAGTTCCTTTCTATACCTCTTACAGAACAATGTTTCTTACCTTTCCAATTGCAAAAATCAACTCATCGTTTCATGTCACAATACCCTTGAGAATATTATATTAGCTTCTCATCACAACACATCCACTGTAGATTTAATCATATAGGAATAATGGCACGGAGCCTAGACAATCAATCAATCACATTCACATAGGAATTAATCACACAATACCATGCATGAAAACTAGACATGCTTTCTCCTAAGGAGATCACCAAACATACAATCAACTGACCAAGTCTAACTTAAGTAAACCGTAACCTACCTCAAAGTAGAGCTGGAACACGCAGGTTACTCTGCTACAACCTTTCCTTTCCTCAAAGCCTCAATACGTTCACGGTTTAAAAATAGAAGGCTCAATGAGTCACATTGATCAATTTACAAACACCAAAGCAAGAATACCCTTCCCTTTCCCCATTTTATTGGTGGATGATTTTCTCGGTGATAAACGACCTATAAAGGCCCTTAGTATTCATTTACCTTCAATTTATACAACATTCTACCAAACATTCCCATTACAAACAATTTTCTATGGCAAAGACACCATTTTTATAGAACCCTAGGTCTCAAATCACTTAGTTTACTATTCGAAATGTTCAATTTATGACAAATAGACACTAATCAATCCATTTACATGTTAAATAAGCAATAATAACCCCAACCCATCAAGTTTAGAAGGTTTATTGACATTCTAGGGTTTCTACTTCACTTCCACCATTTAAGACCCATGAAAATGATTACAATAATGAAGGGGAAGGGAATGATAGAATGAAAAGCAATGGAACTTACCTCTCAAGGTTATCTTGTCCTAGCTTGAACATTCTCTCTAGGTGCTTGTTGGAAAGTTTGTTGGTGTTTGTGAGAAGAGAAAATAAAACTGAGTATATAAAATTCGGGCCACTATTTTACGTCAACCGCTACTGCGGTCATCACGCCACTGCAGCGGTACCGCTATAGCGGTCAAGTGACCGCTATAGCGGCCCACCACGAAACCTCAGTGACTGCTATGGCGATCCATCAACCGCTATAGCTGTGCCGCCAAGGCGGTACATTGCTCGCTACAGCGCCCACCAAGGAAATTGATGGTTGCTGACAGCGGTCCACACATCGCCATAGCGGTACCGTCGCAGTGATACTTCCACCGCCACAGTGGTTCATTTTGGGCAGTGAGCTCGATTTTGTCCAATTTTTCCCCTATCACCCAACATTTCATCCAAGGCCTCAAAAACACAATACAAAACATGCACACATACAAAGAGACGCCCTACGAATCCACCCGCGGCCTTGGAATTCTTAACGGAGTCCTACTGACCCATAATGACCGGAAAGGTCGTTACACCATTTGGACCATTTTTGATCATTTACCGTCATTTTGAATTGTTAAGATGGCCAGTCCAAATAAATTGTGATTTTTTTTGCTTGTGTAATAATTATTGTAATTTCCATTTTTATACTTAATTTAATTCATGAATATATACTAATATCATGCATACCCATTTGTATCTTTGTCCATTCAGAGCCATTGGTGGGTCCCAATGGTGCCCACTAACATATCTAGATCAAGTCAATCTCTCCCTTGGAGCAAGATGGAGCATACTTTGGATTTAAGATGATCCCGATTGCGTAAATACCTTATTCTTGGGCTTGGTCGGCCCAATCTCTCTATCCCTATTTAAATTATGTACTTTAAATTGTTACTTGCCTAATTATTGTGCCAATTGGAACCCCTATGAGATTGTCATATTTTAAAGTTGCCAAAAATGATTTTGCAACAAAATTAATACATAGTTGTAAGGCATTAATGCAAATCGGGACTGATTTCATTAAAGGACCAAAACTGCCGACTTTATGAAATTGGGGACTGATTTGAACAGTTGTGAAACCTATGGACTTGAACATGTGGACTGATTTGGACAAAACTTGTGGGACTAATTGTGACTATTTAGACTTAGATTAAAAAATAAAATTCGGCTAAAACTTGACCAAAACATAGAATAAAAATGGACTATATATGTAGTATCCTATTAATCTATGGACTATAATAGTATGCCTAAAATTATTTTCTTAAAAACTATTTTCTGTACTAAAAAATATATATATATTTTCAAAACTATTTTGGGTGGACTTACGTAGAGTCCTACTTAGGCTAAGAGCCTTCGGGTATTAGCCCAAGCGTTCTAGTCCGACACTCTTAATTCCCAATTTTGGGTAAATTTTTACCACTTTTGATTCTGGAAACGTGGTATATTTTGCATGAATGACTAAATTTTTTATTGTGGAAATATAAACCGAAACAATTTTTACCATAAACATTTCATATCTATAAAAGCATACTATTAGAACCCGTAAGTCAACCGTATTTTATGGATCCTTAATACCAGGGTGCCTGACACCTTCCTCGGGGGATCACCAGAACCCTTACCCATACTTTGGTTAGATTATGATTCTTTTAAAATTTAACTGTTTTGAATGAACCCTTTTCAAACTGGTTTTCTAGATTTTCTAAAAATTAGGTGGCGACTCTAAAATATGTCCATTTAGAGCTCCATCCACGTAGAAGTGTATTTTTCCTTTTTCCCGGTACGATTGACAACCGTACTTCCCCAGGACACTTTCCTTTTTAAATGAGGCAAGTGCAAATACGAATCGGAAAAAATAGAACCGCTATAGATGGCGACTCTGCTGGGGACAATTTAAGGTTCTAACCATAAGGGTTCCAATAATTTGTGTGTCTTGTATGATATAAATTGTTTAAGTGATATAAATTGTCTATGTGTTTAAGTTTCCACAAAATGTAACTGTCATTCATGCATGCATATTCCGCCACTCCTGACATTTATTTTACATTTTTTCTAAAGGGTGACGACGCGGGATGAGCTGCGGTCATACCTTTACTAAAAAACCTTTTGATATATTCTTTGGAGGTCTCTAAGATCGAGTGGGCATGCAGTCATCCCACAGCCTTAGAGAGCCCACCCCCAGCTCGTCTGCTTGGGTAACCTATGTCATTCGATTGAAAAATCACTCTAGAATAATTAGCGTAGAGTGAAATCAAATCCTACTGATATAGCGCATGCTGATCATAGACCGGTTTGGGTATCTCAGACCTACCTGAATCGGACAGGAAAGACACCTTACTGTGTTCAGATAGTGTAAAAATCCGAAGACACTGCATCCCACTATTTGCTATTTGGAAGCATTATTGTGCCGTTTGTGAAATAAATTACTATTCCTGGGGGCGGGGAACTAATAGTGTTCTGTCTCGCAGATGTCTCCTGAAATGCAGTTTGATATAGTTGTAGGTCCACCGCCAGGTTTAATGATGTGGTGGAAAAGTTTGATTAATGATCAGAAGAGAGATATAAAGAGTTGTATAGGGCATCTACCTTCGTTGATGGATATGACTGGGATCTGGGTCTGCTAGAGATTATTACTGGTTATTGGGACAACGACAGAATGGTGTTCAGATTTCGAGAGATGGAGATGACTCCCACTTTAGAAGAGATTAGAGATGTCTTGGACAACATACCAAAAAGAAATTAGCTCAAAATATCGTTATCTCTCACAAACCTACCCCAAAAGAAATCAAAGACATGTTTACTGTCAACAAAGCCGATTGGGCATGGGGACCCACTATAGCCTTTAGAGAGTTATATGGGGTATTCATCCAAACAGGGGTACGAAAACCACAACTTTGAGTTTTCTTCATTCCAATCTTGGGAAGGTAACCAAACACTAGCCTTTATCACCTGCCTACTGGGAATCATGATATTTCCACTAAATGCCTCCCTAGCTATTAACACTCGAGTTGTCTTTGTTGCCCATGCTGTCCTTAGGGGAGTTACGACGAATAAACTTACAAAATATTTTGACATATCCCTATTATCTTATCAGATATATACCGAGCTATGGAAAAATGCCGCAACCATCATTATTATTTCCAAGGTTGCAACCTCTTAGTACAATAGTGGGTACTTAAGCATTTAGATAGGAATGGTACATCTACCCGCGAGATCCAGCCCTGAGAGAGGATGATTTGGGAGTCGCCACTATGCCTTGTGGCGTTCAAGACAAGAAAGGATAGGCTCATATTTTTTCCAGACTGAGAGAAGAACATATCAGGCGGAGAGTAACTGATTTTCATTCCAAGACTGTTTGTGTGAAGAGTCGTAGGCGGCCATATCTAACGCTTCTAGGCATTAGGGGAATCAGACCTTACACACCATTGAGATTACTTAGACAGTTTCGTATGAGACAGGTTATTCCGAATGTGGGTAATATTGGAGAGTTTGTACGAGATTATGAATAAGGTCGCATCGAGGGTATAAAAAATGCTCAGAAAGATTGGAAGAATGTGATAAAGGAAAATAAGTTGGATGAAGATCCAAATAATCCCAGTCATGATGAAAACTACTACAAGTGGCTTAAGGCTGAACTAGCTCATACCGCTACTCCAGGGCCGTATCTGTACAGATATCCCGGGGATAGGGAAGCTGCAAATGCAATCCAGGTAAGAAGAATGAAACGACGAATGGAAGGAAGAGAAATGGATCATCAAGCAAAAACAAAATATCATCAAGAGATAATTAAGAGTTTGACAGACAAGGCAGATGCCTCTTTGAAGAGTTTAGAATGGCTGGACACTTTTGTTAAAGGAGCGATAGATACAGGGACGTCATTAACTGATGATCAGAGGGGCCCATGGATGGGGATAGCACTGATGCCAACCCATGTAGCCATTCAGACCACCCTTCGAAAGGCCCCGAAGGTGCGAGATGATAGAGAGCAGATTTCTATCCGTGGAGTAGACTTTTTCTGATTATTGCATTTACTTTAAAATAGATAATTAAGAGTTTGACAGACGAGGCAGATGCCTATTTGTTTTACATATGGCACAATTCTGCTTCATACGCTAGTATCCTTGGAGCAACGAGGTTGAGGAAAGCAAATTATATATTGTCTAAATGCTTATTTGATATAACTGCTATGTGAAAATCATATATTTTGTCGAAGCTATTGATTGGTCCACATTCCGGTCACTACCCAAAAGAAAAACCAAGAAAATAATCCCTAAAACAAATTCAGCTCCACTTTTAAAAGGTTGATTTGTTAATAAGAAATGGAGACTCCAGACAGCATGAGTGCAACTTCACCTTATGTCAACCTAGTTAGTGATGATGAGAACATGAAAGCAACAAGTGAGAAAAATCGAAAATGGGATGATAGAATGGCCCTAGCCACTGCTAGAATGAAAAAGGCTGTACAAACCACTAAGGCGACCAATGAGAAAATGAAAGAAGCAGAAACTCTCCTAGCCTATGTTGAGGAACTAACTAAGCAACACCCTGCCAATCGGGTAAAACAGGGAAAGAAACCTGAAACATCACTTGGGAGTTATGTCCCACCCAGTAAACAAGAAAGGCTTAACCCCATACTATATGGAGACGACAAACTACTTATCCCCAATCTGAAAGTCTATGGAGACCCGCGCGAATTTCAGCTCGAAGATCCTCCAGTTTCATGCACAATCGTTCTTAAGGGCACAAGATCACGGAATTGGGTACGCCGGTCGAGTTATCCAAATAAGAACTCTTAGAGACTTTGGGGAGCTTTGGAGTATATGTGCAAAGCCCAAATCTGTTGCCACCATGCGCTCCTTCTATGATTTACAGAAAATGTCTGTACCACCAAAGTCAGTCAGGTCATACAGCCAATGAGTGTAGAGCATTAGAAAGAAAGCTTATCCAATGGATTGACCAAGGGAGAATTAGCCAACTGTGGGGCCTCCACTCTCTCCTGACTCGTGACCAAGGAAGAAATCATCCAGAAAGGATATCAAAGGTTAGGTTTTTGAGGAGCGACTTTTCTAAATTCAAAGAGTCATACGCCAGGATCCACTCCCTACTATGTAGCGTGAAGAAGATAAGAGCAGTGCCACAAACCTATCAGGGTCGCCCAGGATCTCCGAAAGAAAGGGTTTGTGTGTATCACCATGGCTGCCCTGGCCACAACATTGAAGAATGTGTGGATTTCAAGCTTGAACTGGAACGCCTCGTGAATAAAGGCCATGTTGGGATTGTCGTGGGAAGACAAGGATAGAATATGGAGATGAAGAAGACACTGAAGACCGACTTAGTATGTTTGGGTAGCAAAACATAAGTATCCCTTTACTGCTTTCAATAAGATAGAGTATCCCTTTCCCTTTTTATGTAAACGGAACCACGCTGACCTGATGTCCCATTGGGGATATGTGGGAAGCCTACATAAGGCCTGGTTAGGGTAGAAAACTACGTTTCGGGTAACATAGGAAAAAACCTTTCCTGTGTAAGCCTGAACTACGGATGGACCTGATTTCCCTTTGGTGGGTTACGTAGGCAGTCCATTTAAGACTCGATCTTTTTATAATAAAAATCTAAATTCCCCTTAATTCCCAAAAATACAAAAAAACCAAAATACCCTTGGAATGTGAATCAGTCAAGAGGTGAAATAAAATATATGAATCTATGTGCTCTAAATTGCAAACAACGTGATATCTTGTGTTTATTGCTTAAATCTAATGCTAACTTGAGAGCTTTTGAGTTGTTTTCTCTTATAGACAGGGGTCGATTTGCTGGCATCGGTTACTCGAAGCTGCCGCAGCGTCCTTAAACTCTCAAGAAGAAAACATGCCTGAAACTCCGCCATCGAACATAACTGCTTTAGTCGAGGGTACTCCAACAACTGACATAGCTGGAATGCCTCTGGAAGAGGCTATTAGCTTGCTGATGAGACAATTGGATGAAGCTAAAGAAGAAGTGAACCGCCTGAGGGCTGAAAAGGAAAATGCTACTAATGCTGAGGCTAGGAGACCTCCACCTACTTTACCAAATCTGGATTCACAAATTCCTGACCATTTCTCGCAAACCCAGACTGGGGCTAAATACCACCCATGTGGGGAATTCCTCCCACCAAACCCCAGCTTTTCAAACACCTGCTCATGTTACAAACGCGAATGCTTATCAAGACCCTCGGGCGACAAGAGTTTCTGTGATTCACCCTGTGCAACCAAATGTCACTTTTCAAGACCATGTCACCCGTATTGATTATTTTCCAGAACTGGAGAACATGAAAATGTTCTTTGAAGCAAGAATAGACAAGATCGAAAAGGAAATGGGGAAGAAAATTGCTGAACTGGAACATGGCTCTAAAACGAAAGAGGGGTTAAGATACTATGATTTGTGTATACATCTAGACCTGGGCCTACCAGAAGGCTTCAAAATTCCTAAATTTGATTACTTTAATGGGTTGGGAAATCCCAGAGCCCACTTGAGGGCTTATTGCGACCAGTTAGATGGAAATGGCGGAACCAAAGCTTTACTCATGAAGTTGTTTAGTCAAAGTCTGTCAGGAACAGTTATGGAATGGTTTATCTCTCAAGACATTAGCCAATGGAAAACATGGGAAGAAATGGCAAGTTCATTCATGGAGAGATTCTGCTTCAATGTGGAAAATGTGCCTGATCGCTTCTTATTGGAGAAAATCCGTCAGAAATCAACTGAAACCTACAGAGAATACGCTAGTCGCTGGAGAGATGAAGGACCACATGTGTAACCACCTATGACTGAAGCTAAGCAGGTAGTCGCATTCATATGGTACCAAAAAGCTGATTGCTTTGACAAAATGATAACTATGAAGGGAGTTCCTTTGCTGATTTAGTCGCCGTTGGGGAAGATATCGTAGATGGCCTTAAGACCGGCAGGATTTTCTAGTGTACTAAATAGAGCAGGTGTATCTGGCACCACAGGTGGCAAAAATAAAAGAACAGATATAGCGTATGTTTCTAGAACTACTAGCCTGAAAAGCCGACTAAAAGAGATGATCTATAAAAATCCCGATAACTATCAATCACCTCCACCAACCAACTATATAGCCACTTCACCCCAATATAGCCCAATGTCCGTTTGCTACGCACAACCTGGTTACCAAGCTCCACAACCAAATTATCAAATACTAGCACCTAACAACTGAGGTCCATGACCAAATTATCGAATGCCAGCACCTAATAACCAAGCTCCACAAAACCAGACTTTCTAAAACTAGCCTCCGCCAGCAAACTATGAGGCACCCCAAAAGAAACCTGTGAGAGCATTTACTCCTTTGCTAGAATCAAGGACCAGTTTATTTGCCAAGCTAAGAGATGCCGGGCGAATGAACGCTATTCCACCAAAACATGCTAATCCCACGGATTGATAGTACAGGCCGGATTTCACTTGCGCCTATCATTCTAACCAAGTTGGCCATGCCACCGAATATTTTATAAACCTAAGGCACAAATTACAAGATATGATTGAAAATCATGAGCTTATCCAGGAACCACCACCTCCAAATGTGGACACAAATCCCCTCGCAAAATATGGAGGGAATCAAATTCACATGATAGAAAGAGGTGTCGAATGGGAAGAGCCCTGCGATAATTCGTCCAGATATTGAAGGTCTAGAAAGCACCATCACCTCGTTGTCTCTACAAGAGTGAAGAGAGGTGTTAAGATCTCTGACAAAGAAATCTGAGACACCTGCTGTAGCCAAAAGAGAGCCTTTCGTGCTCAAATATCCCTCAACAGTCACTCGAATTCATAACGAGCCATTCATACTCAAAACATCAGGACCAGTTGAGAATGCTCAAACCCTTTGTGATCAAAATCCCGCACACAATGATGGTCAATAAAGAAAAAGAGATAGCTGCTGTGGTTTAGGGTATGACCAGGTCAGGAAGGTGTTATGCCCCAAAAGAACCTGAGCTCGAAGCGCCATTTCGTGAAAAACCTCAGAAAAGACCAATCACCGAAGGCGAAGCGGAAAACTTCTGGAGGCAAATGGCAGTCAAGGATTATTCGATTGTTGAGCACCTGCATAAGACTCCTGCTAGGATATCAGTAATGTCATTGCTACTCAGTTCGTCTCAACATCGCTTAGCTTTAATGAAAGCTTTGGATGAAGTCCAAGTGCCTGCCGGCACTACAAGTGAAACATTGTTTGAGATCGTGGGGTATGTTGTACGAGCGCATAGGCTATCATTTTCTGATGATGAATTACCAAGGGAAGGGAAGTCCCACAATAAAGCCCTGCACATAACAGTCAAATGCCATGACAAGATTATACCTCAAGTGCTGATTGATAGAGAGGCTGGGTTGAATGTATGCCGTGTGACGACTTTGAAATAACTCGGGTATGATGTTGGCAAGATTCATCTGAGTCGAACCAATGTAAAAGCTTATGATGGCGCAACCAGCGACCCAATTGGAGAAATAGATCTACACATACAAATGGGCCCCGCGGAGTTCGTAGTGGAGTTCATCATCATGGACATCAAAACAAGCTCCAACTTGTTGTTAGGCTAACCATGGTTACACGCTGCCGGGGTTATAGCATCTTCGTTACACCAGTCTCTTAAATTCATATAGGATGATTAAGATGTCATGAATCACGGTAAAGGAAGTGTCCACAATTATCCGGACAACTCTGTACCAGTCATAGAGAAGTCACCAGTTGATGCTGATTTTGACACTGTTGAACTAGCCATGATAGATCGTAGGGGAGATGATGAAGATACCCTTATGCCACTGGTCTACAAAATGGTTACTACAACTATGATAAGGAGCAGGTTTGAGCTCGAGAAAGGTCTGGGAAAGAACTTACAAGGAACCAAAGAACCAGTGAGTATAAAAAATAGGAAGTATCGATTTGGGGTTGGATACGAGCCATGTGAGGCAAAAGAAGAAGAAGCAGAATATAAACCAAGAGGCCCCGTTGAAATGAAAAAGGCGTTCCCTCATCTATACCGGTCCTTTACAGCAGGCCCATTGAGTCACGACGGCGAAGATTCAATAGAGGGTTTAAGGACGTTGTTTTGGGAAGAAGAATGCGCAACCATTATTGAAGAATTCTTTGAAGCATTAGAGATTCGTAATTCTGATCCAGAAGAAACAACACGCGGGTGAACTTCTACCCCGTTGTTCACTCTGCGGTAGAAAAAATGCCCATTTTCAGAAAAAATGGCGAAAGTCGGCTTTGAGGCCCGGCTTGTCACCTTTTCATGTTTCCTTACTACGTGTTGTTTAATAACGGAAATGGCTCGATGTTCCATTCCGAGTCAGGACCACAATTTGTATCACTCTTTTAGCTTTCAATGAAAACGCCTCAAAGTTTACAATAAAGATAAAATCGTTTTACTATATATATATATATATATATATATATATAACTGGGCCGTGAGCGCGGTGGGAACGGGCTTCCCAAGAAGCCAGCCCGGATCTTTCTTGATCAATCCCTTTGCCCCTCATTCTTCAAGAATAAGGAAGATCCTTTTCAAGTTTGAATTTGTTCATTTCGAATCTGGGTTCTTCTACTTCATATTTATTTAATATGAATATTTTCCCTTTTTTTTTTTATATCATTCCTTAAGTCCCATAGGTTTGACCCTGTAAAATTTGACCTATTTTCTGATTGAACGAAAGGTATATATATATATATATATATATATATATATATATATATATATATACAAATACATAATTAAAATTGCTTTTACATGATTAATAACCGTGTTATTTTGTTTTACAGTAATAACACAGAGGCCACAAATAATGTCATGACATGTTACGAAACAAGTAAAAACGACGACGAACAAATGGCGATTAAGAATAAGGGATAACTTAACCAGAAGGGTTGATAGATGTCGAAGAAGAATACGAGAACAGACCGACGCCAAGCCTAGAGGAAACAAAGGTAGTTAATCTAGGAAATGTGGAGTTGGTTCAGGAAACTATAATAAGTGTGAATTTGACAGAGAATGAGAAAGAAGGGTATGGGAGTTTGCTGAAAGAATATGAAGATGTTTTCGCTTGGTCATATGCCGATATGTATGGTTTGAGTATGAACATTATTTCCCATAGGTTGCCGATCCTTGAAGGATTTGCCCCGGTAAAATAGAAAATCATGCAGCCTAAGCCTGATGTCAGCATCTGAATTAAAGAAGAAGTAGAAAAACAGATTCAGTCAGGAGTTGTTGAGGTGACACCGTACCCGACATGGTTAGCCAACGTAGTCCCGGTATCAAATAAAGATGGGAAAATAAGGATCTGTGTGGACTACTGTGATCTCAACCGTGCTAGCCCAAAGGATAATTTCCCACTCCCAAACATTCACATACTCATTGATAACTGTGCCAAGCATAAACTGAAATCTTTTGTGGATTGTTACGCGGGTTATCATCAGATGTTGATGAATGAAGAAGATGCTCAAAAGACTGCATTCATCATACCATGGGAGTGTATAATTACTGGGTAATGCCTTTTGGACTAAAGAATGCCGACGCTACCTACATGAGGGCGATGACCGCCATGTTTCATGATATGTTGCATAGAGAGATTGAGGTGCATATGGATGACGTCATCATCAAATCCCGAGTGGGTGAGGACCACCTCGAACATTTAAGAAGATTCTTTGACAGACTTCGCAAGTAAGATTTGAAGTTGAATCCTGTAAAATGCGCATTTGGAGTGCCTGCTGGAAAATTACTAGGATTCATAGTCAGTCGTCGTGGTATTGAGCTAGAGGTCATGAGTTTCTTAGGAAGGTTGAATCACATTGGATGCTTCATCGCCCAGTGCACAGTAATCATAGAACCAATCCTCAAACTCCTCAAGAAAGATACTCCAACTAAATGGTCGGAGGACAGTCAGAAAGCCTTTGACACCATCAAAAGATATCTGTCAAATCCACCTATTTTGATCCCGCCAATGCTAGGGAGTCCTCTGCTGCTATACATGTTAGTATCAGAAAATGCTTTTGGATGCATGTTGGCACAAAATGACGAAACAGGAAAGAAAGAGAGAGCCATCTATTATATCAGTAAGAAGTTTACACCCTATGAATCCAGATATTCCTTGGTGGAAAAGACGTGTTGCGCTCTGACTTGGGTGTCTCAGAAGTTAAGTTATTATATGGCCGTACAAACGACTCATCTGATCTCAAGAATGGACCCCCTAAGTGTTACACCTTGGAAATTTCCCATTAACGTATAGTGAATAGGCTAGCGAAGGGCACGACGTATATGATGTTTTGATAAGTAAGAAGTAGCATTTGATGATCCTAATCGAAATTCAAAGACATTTGACGTAAGGGAAGAAGGTTGTCAAGGAAAGCAAGGGATATGTTGCGTGTCGGGTAAGAATTATGATCGACAAGTTAATGATGGCGTAATGATGTCTTGGAGAAGAGTGATAATGTCCCTTAGATTGGTATTGAGGTGTTAAACAAGTGTCAAGAAGGTTCCATAAGGATTGGAGATCAAACGAGTCGACGAGAACGAGTTTCGGAGAACTGGGCATTATACGACCAAACATACTGGCTGTATAAAACATACGGACTGTATGTCCAGCCGTATGTCTTGCCCAGAATGAGGTCCTTCACTGGACCAGATCTACGGCCAGTATAAATTATACGGACCGTATGTTGGTCTGTAGAATCTGGTCGGGACAGATTTCAAGTTGATATAAGGACCTCTCTCTCTCATTAATTCATTTCATTTCACTTCTCCACACCTCAAGAATCTTCTAGAATTATCTCCACTCTTCACCTACAAGAAATAAAGAGAAATCCATGATCAACTCCATCAAATCCACAAAATCAAGTGTAGAAAACATATTAAAGTTCATCTAAGCCAAGAAAACTCAAGGGAAGTGAGCTAGGGTTTTGGTGCAAGAAGAGAAGTTCCACTCAAGGCTTATTCTCCCATCATATAAGGTAAGTTTTATGATTATTCCATGTTGTTTAAGGTATTGGAAGGCTAAAACACTTGGATTGTAGAAAAATATAGAAAATGGGTCATGAATGTGTGAATAATGTCATTGTTGAGTAGTAGTTTGGGGTAAATTATGAATATTGGTATATTGTGATTGTAGGTATGTTGTGAACGACATTGAGAAAATGGAATAAGTATTATATGTGAGAAAAATGCAATATTGGGCTATGACCATGATTATGGAGAAATTGGGGTGAAATTGTGAAATGTGGATAATATAGATGGATGATGATTGTTGCTTGTGGTATTATGAATGTTGTTATCAATGTTTGGGAGTTGATATAGAATATGGGGAAAGTTGTATAAACAAAGGAAATGCTGCCCAATTTTCTTTAGCTTTAGTAAGCACGTTTAAGTAATCGATTAGCTAATGTTAACGCGAATTCTCTTGAAGGTAGAAACGTGGGCATCGCAAGAGAACAAGCAAGCGATAGATTAGTTAAATGAAAAAGGTATGTGAGGCTAGTCCTTTATTTCTGGCATGAATCCTATGGCATGATTTTTCCTTCTTCTCCATGAATCTTCTACATCCCGGTAAGCTAAGAGCCTATGTTCATGAATAGCCACATGAGATACATTACGAGCCCAATAATGATGATAATGAGCTTAAGTCTAAAGATTCTAGAGTTCATGATATGATGTTATTATAAAGTTAATGATGTTGTTTATTGTATATACTCACCTTATATACTATTTCCTTCAAGGTGAGGCAGAATACTTATAAATGTTCCATAATGGAATCGGGGGTTCACGACCTTATGTCACCTCGATAAAGTATAGCTATCTTGAGTTACTATGCATGCATTATGATGAGTACATGTTGATGATATTACACCGCGCCTATATGGCCGGGCAGACACCGCTAAGGCGGGCAGCGTATACACCATGTCTAGATGGCATGGGCCGATACCACTAGTGGGCGGCATGAGATGGTACCCCAGACGCGGTAGGCCTGGATACAGGCTAATGATTATCACACCGTACCTATATGGACGGGCATCTTATACATTTGTGCATACATGATATGATGATGATTATGAAGTAAGCCAGCATGCATTATTTCTTTTATAATTGACAGTCAGTTACAGTTGCTCCTCATTTGATGCTTCCTTTATCTCATTGACGTATTATTATTACTTATGCCTCTCATACTCAGTACAATGTTCATACTGACGTCCGTTTTCTTTGGACGCTGTGTTCATGCCCACAGGTAGACAGGGAGGTGAGCTTGATCCCGACTCGTAGGAGCTGTTAGCTGACTTGAGAGCACTCCATTGTTCCGGAGGTGCCTTTGATTATTCTTTTGTGTACATAGGTATATTTTGGGCACGACAGGGTCCTGTCCCGTCCCTATGTCTAGCACTCTAGTAGAGGCTCGTAGATGCGCAAGTGTGGGTTATATGGTCTCACGATGTTGCTATTATATATGTATATATCTATATATATATCTATATATTATTTTGATAGCTGAAGGGCTTATGTATATCAAAGTGATTATATTTCTAAATGAAATATGATTTTCTTATGGTTTTGAGTATGATGGGTGATAGAATGAGTGGTGCTCGGTGGTTAGCCCTGGGTGCCCGTCACGGCCCCTTGTCGGGTCGTGACATTAAGGTACATCTTTCTCCAGCCTATACCGATAGGGAAGTTGGCAAAATGGAAAATGTTATTAAGTGAGTTCGACATTCAATACGTCGCACAGAAAGGAGTTAAAGGGCAAGCACTAGCAGATTTACTGGCAGGAAGTACGGTAGATGATAATCCTGTACCTTTGTGGACTTACTTCCTGGATGATGAAATAATGACAATTGAGGGCGAAGAAAGTGAAGATGAGTCAGGATGGAAAGTATACGTTGATGGAGCAGTCAACTTTAAAGGATCAAGAATCGGAGCCGTCTTGGTTTCAGACTCGGGCCAATAATATCCAGTGGCAGCCAAGTTAAGCTTCAGTTGCACCAACAACATGGCTGAATACGAAGGATGTATCTTAGGTCTACGTCTAGCCCTCGACATGGATGTGTAAAACCTTCAGGTAATTGGAGATTCAGACTTGTTGATTCTTCAAGTTCGAGGAGAGTGGGCCACAAAAAATGAGAAGATTATATCGTATGTCGAACTTGTGCAAAGATTGGAAAATCGGTTCCAAGAAGTCAAATTCAAACACATACCGAGAACCCAGAATGAGTTTGCTGATGCATTGGCAACAATAGCATCCATGATCCAGCATCCTGACAGTAGATGCATTGATCCTGTCAAAGTTGAAATCAGAGATCGACCGACTCACTGTGCTTTTGTAGAGGCAGAGACTAATGGAAAACCTTGGTATGTTGACATTAAAATGTTCTTGGAGAAAGGATAATATCTCGAAGGAATCACCTTAAAACAGAAGAGGACTATTAGGAAGTTAGCAAATGGTTTCTTCCTCAACAAGAATTTCCTGTACAAAAGAACTCCATATTTGGGATTGCTTAGATGTGTTGACTCTGTTGAAGCTACAAGATTGATTGAAAAAGTACATGTCGGAACCTGTGGGCCTCACATGAATGGGTTCGTGCTAGCAAAGAAGATCTTCAGAACAGGTTATTACTGGATGACCATGGAGAATGACTGTAGCAAATTCCTCCAAAAATGCCACAAGTGTCAGATTCATAGAGACTTGATAAAGGTTCCTCTGACAGAACTGAATGCTATGACGTCACTGTGGCCATTCGCCTCTTGGGGCATGGACGTGATAAGGACAATTAAGTTAGTTGCGTCAAACAAACACCGCTTCATTTTGGTCGCCATAGACTACTTCACCAAATGGGTGGAAGCAGCATCTTATTTATCAGTAACAAAGAAAATGGTCACAAATTTTGTGCGCAACAACATCATATGCCGATTCGGTATCCCAAAATCAATCATAACAGATAATGGGGCTAACTTGAAGAGCTAATTGATGAAGGAAATGTGTGCGCAGTTCCGAATCACTCACCGGAATTCAACCACATACCGGGCACAAATGAATGGGGCTGTAGAAGCCGCCAACAAAAACATCAAGAAGATCCTCAAAAGGATGATCGATAACTACAAAGACTGGCATGATCAACTGCCTTATGCATTACTAGGATATCGCATCACTGCCAGAACTTCAACTAGGGCCACTCCATACCTGTTGGTGTATGGCACTGAAGCAGTAATACCAGCCGAAGTAGAAATCCCTTCACTTTGAGTAATACAAGAAGCTGAATTGGACGATGCAGAATGGATCCGCAAAAGATATGAGCAACTGGCTCTGATAGATGAAAAGAGGATGATTTCTGTTTGCCATGGTCAACTATACCAACAAATAATGACACGAGCTTTTAACAAGCATGTGAAAGCTAGGGTTTTTCAAATCGAGCAATTGGTGCTCAAACGAATATTTCCGAATCAAGAAGAATACAAAGGAAAGTTCACACCAAACTGGCAAGGGCCCTATATGGTGCGAAAAGTACTATCGGGAGGAGCTGTGGTACTTGCTGAGATGGATGGTCAAGAGTGGCCAAGGGAAATAAATTCGGATGCCATCAAGCGATATTACGTGTGACGAAGAGGACGACTCCGAAGATTCAGAGTTTCTACAGTTTATGTTACTTTAATTGCATTTCCTTTGCTTGTAGTTTTGCATTTTTAGAAAAAAAAAACAAATCCAAAACCATGTACGAACTACGCGAGGACCTTATTCCCTATACTTATAAGGGGATACATAGGCCCTTTTCCATGCTTGGTTGCTTTAACCAAAAATCCAAAATTATGTATTTGAACTACGTCATGACCTGGTTCCTATTTTGGGATATGTAGGCGCTCTTTTGAGTTCGGTCTCACAAAAAAATTCCAATATGTTTACCCCGAAGTACGTTTCGACCTGATTCCCGAAATGGGATACGTAAGCGCTCTCCTGAGCTCGGTCATTCCGAACAAAATCCCCAACAAACCTTAGGAAACCTTAGAAATGTTTTAGTGAGAGAAAGATTAAGGTAACCCCGTAAGGAAACTAGGGCAGAAGTTTTGAGAGGGCCTAAAAATTCTTTAAATATATCAGTTCTAAGGAACGGACTGATTAAAACTTCTACACTGGGGCAGAATTTTTGAGAAGGATCTCAAAAATTCCTCAAGCACGGTGAAATCAAGGATTGACAAGTACACACTTACACTGGGACAGAATTTTTGAGAGGGTCTCAAAAGATCCTTCTACATGTCAAAATTCAAGTTGATATAAAGATGTATATAGACTGGGGCAATGTTTTTGAAAGGGATTCGAAAATTTCACAAGACAGGATCAAGAAAGAGAAAAAGAGACAGGAGATCTTGTTTGACCAATGTCATGACATTAAAAGGGCGTGTGTAAAATATATCATTTTCAAAATATATATAATATACCAAAATACATATATTCTCCAAAAACCATCGCCCAAAAATTTTTCATCTTTGCTAGAAAAATAAAAGATGTTAAGGAAAATGAGCATCCTTTCCTGCCAAAATGTGAATGGCAGAAGTCCATGCGCAGGGAGAGCGGTCGACCATATAGGAAACTGACAAATTTTCTATGGATGCTAGAACAAACAAGCATAGATATTTACACTAATTCGTTTGTTTAAAATAGGGTAACGACAACAAGCCAACTGAAGAAGAAACTTCAAGGAATATCGGCACAAAAGAGTATACGAAAGGGTAACAAAGCCCTTCCTATGTAAAGTTTGCTTTACGCTGATAAGTTTGTTCGTTTTGCAGAGCACGAAGATTTTTTACAAAAGAAAATTTTTAAAGACTACTGAAAGATATAATCACGCTACCAAAACCCTGGTCTCCACTAAACAGTATTGTGTCAATGTATTGAGACCCCGGCCTAGACGTCGCATGGCTTGCCTTGATACATTGACTGATTAGATGTCATAAAAATCTAAATATTTAAAATGACGCGTTGATATCAGTATCAAAATGTCGTATTCAATATCAAGTCAAGTTCTTTTGGAAGATGTGAACCCTGTCGATGGACGGGTATTCTTCCCCGGAGTAAAAAAAAGGAAGGTGTCAGTCTTGCCACCGAGGTAAGCTTCATTCCTTAAAATGACGATATGGATCAAATGACTACATGCCGAAGGGGCTGAGTCGTCATCCATATATATAGCAAAAAATACGTAGCAAAATTCTGTGGTTGATGTCCACAATCGTTGAAATACGAATGTGATTCCTACATCAAGATTTGCGGTCGCTATTGCAGTCTATTTCAAGTTGACGTAATCATGGTTCAGGGATAGTGGTAGTCATGAGAAAAGGCTCCGCACTTTAATATGCAGTAGTTAACTTGTATATTCTTACTAAATATTATAATTCTGGACACAGGGGTTTGTAGTCATCATGAAAGGAATATGATACTGCACTCTGATGTGCAGTCTATATTTGGGTATTTTTGACTATAAGTGATGTGGTCCCGAACTGATATACGACAAGCTTCATATGAAGATAACGATGCAGTCGACACCAGCTTTGCGACAGTCACCGCAATATGTGAAAATGCATGAGTCCAAATTTTCAGGGGTGGCAGATGTCATAAGTGACAAAAATGACCCCGTACTTGAAAACATGGTTTTCATTAGTAGCATCTTGCTTACGCAAACGACAACCGGACTAGGGTGTGTAGGTTCGCAAAAATGCGGTATAGCCCGACCCAGATCTCCAACCGAAGTTATCATTGAGTGATGAAAACACCTGAAAAAGACGGAAAAAGAGCCTGTCAAAGTATCACGATTATTATCCAGAGTGGATTTTTTCAAAAATACACGAAAAACACACACTTGCAGGAGAAAAGAAAGAAGACGGATAAGCATTTGCGAAAAGACGGACATAATGTTAGAAGATCACTTCAATGTCAACAAAATGGAAAAATTCCATTCAGGTATGACTACATTAAAATCAAAATTTTCAAAAGACTAACACGTAGGACTCAGCATTTGGAAAAGAGATAGAAGCTACCGAAGATGGAAGCAAATGCTGGATTTAGAACATGCGAAGCATACGTGGAACTTTTGCTTGGGCAGCCGTGTACGAAAGTCAAGCTTTCTACACCAGGGATTGGAGATCACTTCAAGCATCAACACTAATAAGTCCTTTCCAAAACTGCCTCCGGTTCTGATTTTTCAACCGGAAATAACCAAAGGGATTACCATATAAAGGGATATTCCTTTTTCAGACTATCGAGTTGAACTACAATTGGCCTGATTCCCAAATCCAGGGATATGTAGGCTACTCAAATTTCGAGGATCGACCATATTCTTATAATTATCTCGAGACACCTCGAGATAGTTTGAAGAAAAACTCTTTATTTCATAGTCCTCATAGAGTCAGAACTACAAACAGCTTGAATTCTCATTCAGCCTGAGGTATGTAGGAAGCCCAGAAACCGGGGTCCGGCCATACTTTCGAAATATTGCGCAAGAAGGACTGTAATTTCTATTTTTCGGTAAAAATTAGGTTTGTCAAATTTGTAGCTCAAGGATGGCCTTGCCTTCCTTGAACTTCGAAGGGGCAATTGTTGACACCTAATTTTCACCTCATAAAACGCGTATTTTAATTTTCAAATTTCCCGAGTCAGAGACGGAGTAAGGACACCCTTAAAAAAATTTAAAAATCCCGAGAAAACTGCAAGGATTGACGTTTAATTATTATTTTCCTAAAAGTTAGTAATTACAAGAAATTACGAGTTATTTACTTTCATAAATATAATTCAAAAAGAAAATACGTATCCCACTCTGTCTAGTTCGGGAAAATTGTTAATCAAGACGACGTATGAATTACGACTTATTTTTTACCGCATTTTTCACATTCTTAAATATCCTCCAGAACTATATCAATATTAGGCTCGTTTTGAAGCTAATATTTTAAATTTGCGAGTTTTAAATTTTAAATTAGTCTAAATAACTATTTTATTGAGTTATATATGTTATTTATATTACATTATCATAATTTGGTTTAAATTGGCGGGAGGGCTAATTTAAAACTTTTAAAAGCTGGGGGGGGGGGGGGGGGGGGTTAAAAATAAAAGGGTGGAAGTTTATTAAAAATAAACTTCCACCCCCCACTTTTTATTTTCCATTTACCCGACTCCTCTTCTCCTCTTTCAGGATAAATTGGCGACAGCTTTTATGGTTTGCTATTTAGTGTAATTAACGACATTTCATGGCTGTTATACGCCGAATTTTTGATGATTTCTTTCCTCTATCGTGTTTTCTTATGGTTGCCAGGTTTATTTTCACACAAGTCATTTGTTTTGATCTTGAATTTGACTCGAATAGGGCTTGGGATGTTGTTCGGGTCCTTTCACGGCTCTATTTTTTGATCCTCACCGCCCAATCTATGCTATAGATAGAAGAGTTTGTTGCCATTTTTAAGGGACTCTTTTTTCTGGAAAATGTTTTAGAAGGAAAAAGAGGTCTTAAATTCTCATTATTAGAATCCTATTAAAAAACCAAGAATACTATAGATATACTACTGAAATATTACAATATACCTACATTATACATATATTATCCGAAAATATATTACAAGATATTATAAAATTCAACAAGCAGCGACTGTTTTTTTTTAAAAGGGAATCTTGGGTGTTGATATTGAAGTGTTGATCCAACCCATTTTCTTTGATCTTTAGGTTGCCCTACAAAAAGGTAAAATTCTGTTTTCAGTTCACTTTATACTGATTTTAGTTTTCATTTATGCATTTAACTTGGTCATAGTTCCTTGATTGATGTTCCAAGCTTGTTTCTGTTAGAACTTAGTATGAATGTTGGCTTTATTGTGTTTGTGTGGAGATAAAGGTTTTCTTTTTTTGGTTTACTGTTTTATTGATGCTTATCATGTTATTGGTTATATAATACTAGCAATATAAGGTTCAAATAGGTTTAAATGAGGAAGAAAGGCTAGTTTTAGACCATAGTTTGTTTCCTTTAACATTTCATAGTTTTATGAAGCTTTATTTTCTACCCTTTTTATGTGTTTTGTTGAATCCTTGAGGATTCTGTGACCATTTTAGCCTCATACTAATTGTGTTAGGATCATTTGAAGTCTTTAATCTCTTGAATGCACTGGTTTTTTGAACAAGAATGAATATGTGATTGCTTGTAGTTTAGGCTTCTTTTTTGCTAAAATTGTTCCAAAGGGTATAAATAGACCTTTTCTCTTTGACTAATTATCAGGAAACCACCTAGCCTAGATGATGCTTTAAAATGGCTTTAAAATGATCACATGATAAAAAAAGGTCCTAAAATGAATCTGAATCTTGATTTTTATTCTTAAAAGAGTCTATTGATACATATCTCTCTAAATTGCTTGTCTGATTTAGTTTTAATTGACTTCTAGAGATTGTTTGATTTTGCAACTTACAGTCTGAACCTATTTTTGAGAATTTCTGAACCTAAACTTGTTTTGACCTTAACTAGTAAAACTGGAAAATAGAGTGCTGTTTATACACTTTCCTTGCTTGTTTCATTGGCTTAATTGATACTCCCTTGTCTCATCTCTTCTCAATGCTATTGTTTTCCCCCCTTTACCACTTAGACTCTTGTTTTGTTCTTGTGAAATTGCTGCTTGTGGGATTTATTGACCATAGCCTTGCCTTGTTTGTTTATAGATTTGGTACCTTGACTAGATTCATTGCCTATCCTAGCATATTTGAACTCATATGCTAATTGTTTACACCGTGGACAAAACTCTTGACTTATGATAAGAATTTATGAGATATTTTGATCCTAGTAGACTTAAATTGAATTTTCCATATGATTGTGTGATGTCCTCAAGTTGGTAAGTTTTGAATACCTAGTGTATATTAGTGTGTATCGAGGGCATGCTCTTTAAAGGGCTTTGTCCTCCATATGAGGAATATTGGGGGTATATCATGTATCTCTCAGCCCTAACACTTGGAATTTTTTTGAAAATGAAATAGTATATCTAGTGGTATACCATGTATACTACTCTTTGGTACTTAGAAAATTTTCAAGACGATAAGGGCTTGGGTTTGTTATTTGTGTTTGTCACTTGTGTTACTATACTCGGTCTGTTGTTACTATTGCTTTGGGCGTATTTCCCATTTGGACCATTTTTGATCATTTACAGTTATTTTGATTGTTAAGATGGCCAGTCCAAATAAATTGTAATTTATTTTTTGCTTGTGTAATAATTATTGTAATTTCCATTTTTATACTTAGTTTAATTCATGAATATATACTAATATCATGCATACCCGTTTGTATCTTTGTCCATTCAAACCCGTTGGTGGGTCCCAATGGGGCCCACTAACGTATCTAGATCGAGTCAACCTCTCCCTTGGAGCAAGATGGAGCATACTTTGGATTTAAGATGAACCTGATTGCATAAATACCTTCTTCTTGGGCTTGGTCGGCCCAATCTCTCTATCCCTATTTAAATTATGTACTTTAAATTGTTACTGGCCTAATTATTCTGCCAATTGGAACCCTTATGAGATTGTCATATTTTAAAGTCGCCAAAAATGATTTTGCAACAAAATTAAGACATAGTTGTAAGGCATTAATGCAAATCGGGACTGATTTCATTAAAGGACCAAAACTGCCGCTTTTATGAAATTTGGGACTGATTTGAACAGTTGCGAAACCTATGGACTTGAACATGTGGACTGATTTGGACAAAACTTATGGGACTAATTGTGACTATTTAGACTTAGATTAAAAAATAAAATTCGGCTAAAACTTGACCAAAACATAGAATAAAAATGGACTATATATGTAGTATCCTATTAATGTATGGACTATAATAGTATGCCTAAAATTATTTTCTTAAAAGCTATTTTCTGTACTAAATATATATATATATTTGCAAAACTATTTTGGGTGGACTTATATAGAGTCCTACTTAGGCTAAGAGCCTTCGGGTATTAGCGTAAGTGTTCTAGTCCGACTCCCTAAACGCCCAATTTTGGATAAAATTTTACCACTTTTGTTTCTTGAAACGTGGTATATTTTGCATGAATGACTAAATTTTTTGTTGTGAAAATATAAACCGAAACAATTTTTACCATAAACAATTCGTATCTATAAAAGCATACTATTAGAACCCATAGGTCAATTGTATTTTGCAGATCCTTAATACCGGTGTGCCTAACACCTTTCCCGGGGGATCACCAGAACCCTTACCCATACTTTGGTTAGATTAGGATTCTTTTAAAATTTAACCGTTTTGAATGAATCTTTTTCAAACTGGTTTTCCTAATTTCCTAAAAATTAGGTGGCGACTCTAAAATAAGTCTATTTAGAGCTCCATCCACGTAGAAGTATATTTTTTCCTTTTTCCCGTATGATTGACAACTGTACTTCCCCGAGACACTTTCTTAAATGAGGCAAGTGCAAATACGAATCCGAAAAAATAGAACCTCTACACTCACCATGCTATTTTCCAGAGACTGAACATCCATAGACAAATGATGCTTTCCAACCTATAACCAAGCTAGGCTACCCATACTCACCGACTTCCTACTCAAGACATCCGCCTCTACATTAGCCTTGCTCGGATGATAAAGAATGGTCTATCATAGTCCTGGAGTAACTCCAACCACCTCCGTTACCTTAGAGATAATGTCTCCAAATCTTCAAAGAATAGTGCCACTAACTCCAAGTCAATAGTGGGATAATTCTTCTCGTGCACCTTTAATTGCCTCGAAGCATAGGCTATAAGCTTTCTTATCTTTATCAAAAACACCCAAGTCTATCCGTGAAGCATGAAAATATATGGCAAAGCCCTCTCCCTCCACAGGTAAACTCAAAATTGGGGCTGAAGTCAACAAAGTCTTGAGCTTTTGGAAACTTGCATCACACTCATCCAACTATTGGAAAGCCACATTCTTTTGAGTCAACCTAGTCAAAGGAGATGCAATAGATGAGAAGCCTTCCATAAAAGGATGATAATAACTAGTGAGGCCAATAAAGCTTCGAACCTCAGTAACCGAAGTAGGTCTAACCCAATCACGAACCGCCTAAATCTTCTTAGGATCTTCCATGATACCATCCTTGGGCACCACATGTCCCAAAAACGCAACAGAACTGAGCCAGAACTCACACTTTGAAAACTTAGAGTAGAGCTGCTTCTCCTTAAAAATACCAAGCATGATCCTCAAATGCTACTTGTGCTCCTCTCTACTCCGAGAGTAAATCAGAATATCATCAATGAATACGATCACAAGAGCATCCAGGTACGGTCTGCAAACACCGTTCATAAAATCCATAAAGGTTGCTGGGGCATTCGTTAGCCCCAAGGACATTACCAAGAACTCATAATGACCATAGCGAGTCCTGAACGCCGCCTAAGGGATATCTTCCGCCCTAATCTACAACTGGTGATACCCGTACCTCAAATCTATCACGACCCAAACCGATGAGTCATGACGAGTGTCTGACCTCTAGTGACCAAACTCCCCTATACTCATATCTGAACCATACAAGACATCAAGGGCCCATAAATGACTTAAGCTGATCTCATACTGCCTCATGAAGGGGTGACGTCACGAACTCTATACATTTGCGCATATACAAGCTGAAAGAACAGTGCAAGCCAACTAGGCCGCTACATATACTGTACACAAAAGAATAGGAGCCGACAAGGCTACATCATCCGACATACACATACACCTATCTACAGACCTCTACTGAAATAAAAATTGTAGAAAGGACGGGACAGGGCCCCGTCATACCCGTATGTATATACATCTCCAAAAGAATGGCATACTAAAATAGACTGCAACTCCGGATCGAATGGAGCGCACCAACTACTGCTGAGTAAAGGTCCTAATGAGCGGGACCACTTGTCTGTCTACCTATACTTGCGGGCATGAACGCAGTACCCCAGACAATAGAGGAGTCAGTACGAACAATGTACTGAGTATGTAAGGCATAAGAGTAACAAAAGTATAAGCATAAGAATCATGAACGGATCTAGAACTCAAAGCTAACTGACTGTCTGCATAGATTTGTATGGACAAGTATCTGTATAACTTACAATGCCTCTGTGGGTGCATAATCTGCCTGCTCTCAATGATAATCATGCTTATGCATATAAATATAGGTCATAGTGCTGAGGAACGTTCAGCACGATCCATATCCCATATAATAGTAATGTCGAGGAATGTACGACCCGATCCATATATCATATAATAATAATGCCGAGGAACGTACGGCCCGTTCCATATATCATCATCAAGGTGCACCAGCTGATCAGGTGGTAATGCGTATATAACGCCTATCCATTTTTCCATACCCCATGTACATATAATATACGCGCATATAATTCCTTCTGGTCATGGGTCAATAGGCATATGCAAAAGTAATCTCAAGACCCATGAAAAAAAGGAACAATAGTACGGGGTATAGGGACATCAAAGACTGAAATACTCCTAGTGCTTTTAAGAGTGGAGTAATATGGAAGCTTGTTTAATCACTTGTTGGCTCATAACATAGGATCATGCCAAAATGAAGAAGGAATAGACTTAACATACCTTAACGTCTTCTTAATCGTTTGACATTCTCCTTCCACGCTCACAAGATCTACATTTAAAAGGATCATACTAAGGTTAAGTTTTGAAGACACTCTTAAGTTCAAACTAGAACAATTCATGAGCTAGCGAAAATTGGGCAGCATTTCCTCTATTTTATCGACTTCCATTATATCATAAAACAACTCCCAATCAACAATGACACTATCATCAACTTCGTAATTAAGACACTTTATTACACACCCAAAACTCCTTTTCATAACCAACACACAACAACAATTCCAATACAACTCTATATACACTCGTGTACCATACTTCCTCATCATCATTACTACCATTCATAGCAAGAATATATCCAAAGTACTCCAACAATTACAACTCAAGTCAATTTATTATTCATAACCTCATCAAACCCATATTTGAACTTCCTTTTTTGCTTTCTTTCCTTCAATCAAGTTATTCAATAACTAGACACTATTAATAACATGGTAACAAGTAGAGAAACTCACCTTAATCACACAAGAGCAAGATTTGAATCAAATTATTCACTTGAGTGAAACCCCAACTTCAACACCAAAGAAAATCTTGAGTTCTACAAACCCTAGCGAGCCTTCCAACACTTGGATCCTTTGATTCTTGCTATTTGATCTATGATCTCTCTTGGGTTATGTGGATATGCTTGGAGGAAGTTTCAAGAGCTTTTAGGACTTTGGGAAATGTTGGAAATGAAATAAATGAACAAGGGTCGTCCATATATAAAAAATATGAAAACTGGCCCGACCCGATTATACGGACCATTATACGGTCCGTATAAATGGACCGTATAATCCCACCATATATTACCCTTCTCTGGACTGGTTACACAGACTATTATACGGGCCGTATAAGTTATACGGTCTGTATAAGTGGCCGTATAACCTAATTTTTTTTGAAACTTTCTCTTGTCGATTTGTTCAACTTCCAATCCTTATAGAACCTTATTGACACTTATATAATACTTCATTAACCATCTGAGGGACCTCATGGTTCTTTCTCAAGGTGATGCTAGGCAATGCACAGCTCAAATGATACAAAATTTCCGAAAGCACGGCTCAACCTTAGCTTTCTCCGATGAACTTACTTCTTTAGCCTCAAATGCCTTTGGAATCTTAATTAGAATCATCGAACATCCTTCTTCACCTTACAAGGGCTTCATGTCCACTTTAGGTTTACACTGGCATGTTCATAATGCGAGCAACATGAAATTCCAAGGTGTAACAAAATCGATCTTAGAAAAGACTGAAGCACCCTGAAGCTGATCAAATAAGTCATCAATATGAGGGATGGGATACTTGTTCTTGATGGTAACCTTTTTCAATTGTCGATAGTCGATACACATGCGTCTGCTCCCATCCTTCTTCTATACAAACAAAACCGGAGCTCCCCAAGGAGAAACAATGGGCCTAATGAATCCTTTACTCAAAATATCTTCCAATTGCTCCTTCAATTCCTTCAGCTCTGCTGGCGCCATCCGGTATGGCAGTATAGAAATAGGCTTGCTACCTGGCTCCAAGTCAATGTAGAAATTGATATCACGATCTGGCTGAACACATGATAATTCTATCAAAAATGCATCAGGAATTCCCTCACCACCAGCTCTGACTCAAGTGGAGGAGTGTCCAAACTAGTATTCCGAACATAAGCTAAGTAAGTCAAACACCCGTTCTCCATGATCCGTCGGGCTCTAAGGTAGGATCTAGCCTTCTTCGGTGCGTGATGCAGCTCCCTTCCACTCTAACCTAGAGATTCCCGGCATGGCTAACGTAACCAGCGTGGCATGACAGTCCAAGATCGCATGACAAGGAGACAACCAATCCATGCCTAATATAATGTCGAAATCCACCATGTCATAAATCTTCAAATCAGCCCAAGTGTCATATCCCAGCAAGGTAACCACAAAAGATCGATACACTCAGATTCACCACTACAGAATCCCCAACTGGGGTAGAAATAGTAATAGGAAAGTCAAGCGACTCAGGAAGAATGTCCAGGCCTGAAGCAAAGTAAGTAGACACATAAGAATAAGTAGAGCCTGGATCAAATAATATCACAACTGACTGATGACAAACCAAAATAATACCTGTGATAACCACATCAGAAGCCTCTACCTCTATTCTACTAGGGAAAGCATAGAAATGAATTCATTCGCCCTTAGACTGCGTACCACCTCTACCACCACGGCCTGAATGAACTCCACCCCTAGCTCACTGATAACTTCCTCTATCGGACTGATAACCACCTCTGCTAGGACACGAACCCCCTCTACTAGAATATATGCCTCCTATAGCTGGTGGTGCTGGAGGTTTAGGTGCCTGAACAAGAGAACCCTACTAGGCTCCACCTTTCTAGTCTGGGCCACTTCCTCTTAAAATGCCCTAGGTCACCACACCTAAAACAAACCCTACCAGACATAGGCTGGTGAACAATTATGGAAGAACCTGAATAACCTCCAGAGTTTGAATGTCGCGGATCTGAACCTCGGGATGTCTGTCTAGAAATGAACTCACTATACCTAGAAGAACCACCCACTGAAGTCTGAAGTGCGGACTGAATGGTGCAACTTGAATGATAATGATGACCTCTGCCATAGTGTGCCTCTCTCCTAGAGTAGAAACCACAGAACTTACCAAATCTGCGGGTCCCTTTGTCATCACCTTTGCCCTGAGCTTGCGACATCACTGAGTCAACCTCCTTAGCGTGATCTACTGTCACGACCCGACTAGGGCCCGTGACGGGTACCCGGGGCTAACCACCGAGCACCACTCATTTCCCTACTCGTCATAGTCATTATACACTTCTTTACCATTCATATACTCATAATCATAATACAATCGTTTTTCATTTGAAAACATAATTAATTATTATACATATAAGACCTTCGGCTATCAAAATAGTATACATATATACATAATAGCAACGTGGTGAGACCAGATAACCCACACACCTGCGTATCTACTAGCCTCTACTAGAGTACTAGACATATGGACGGGACAAGACCCCGTTGGGCCCAAATACATATACACATATATATATACACAAAAGAATCAACCAAATAGCACCTCCGGAACAATGGAGTGCTCCCAAGTCAGCTGATAACTCCTACGAGTCCGGATCAAGCTCACTTCCCTGTTTACCTGTGGGCATGAACACAGCGTCCAAAGAAAACGGACGTCAGTACGAACATTGTACTGAGTATGTAAGACATGAATGGAATGAACATAATGGTAGAATAATCAGCCATAGGAGGGAGATATAACCTGCATGAGTTTCTTAGGTGAATACATTTCATGCAAATATCGTATACATATCTATAGTCATAGTACATGTATCATCCTAGCGCATATATCATCGCATCATAGTCATCATCGTTAACCCGCGTCCGGGTAACCATCATAGGCTGTCCACTAGTGGTGATCATGCCCAGCCCTCTAGGCACGGTGTATACATAGCAGCCCGTCTTAGCGGTGACATGCCCGGCCATTTAGGCACTTTGGAATTGTATGCAGCCCACCTTCGCAGTGACATGCCCGGCCATTTAGGCACGGTGGAATCATATTGTCACATAATCATTCATAACTTGACATTTTCATACCTCGCATAAATATATCATAAACTTACATTATTGAATATCTCATAGACATATCATGACTTAGCATCACTATACATTAGGACTTGAAGGCAACTATAGCTATGTCGGGGTGACATAAGGTCGTGAACCCCCGATTATATTATGGAGTAATCATCAACATCATCTCTCACCTTGAAGGAACTAACAATTTAAGGTGAGTGTATACAAAGAAAAGCATCAATGAAACCATACTTAGATTCATTAGCCTAATGGACCTCTTACTTTACTCTAGGATTCTTTATACTTAACTCATCGTCATCATTATCTTGCTCGTCGTATCTCTTTTCTTTACCTCATACATATCTAGCTTATTACAATCATCGACTCGTAGTTCCTTCGTTTAGGAAGATTATGGAAATCTAGAAGGTTCGTGTCATATGAGTCATGCCATAGAAAGAAAGGACCAGCCTTACATACCTTTTCCGTTTAACTAATCTATCGCTTGATTGATCTCCTTCAATGCCCACGTTTCTACCTTCAAGAGACGTTGCATGAACATTAGCAAATCGATTACTTAAACGTACTTACTAAAGCTAAAGAAAATTGGGCAGCATTTCCTTTGTTTATACAGCTTTTCCCTTATTCTATATCAACTTCCAAACATTCATAACAACATTTACATTATCGCAAGCAACAACCATCATTCGTCTACATTACCCACATTTCTCAATTTCACTCCAATTTCTCCATAATCATGATCATAATTCATTATTGCATTTTATCACATATATTACTTGTCCCACGTTCTAAGTGTCATTCATAACATATTTACAATTACAACCTATCAATAATCATGACTCAATCCAAACCTTTACCCAACAATGTCACCATTCCGACATTTATGACCCATTTTTATATCTTTCTACAATCCATGTGTTTTTAGCTTTCAACACCTTAAACAACAAGGAATGATCATAAAGCTCACCTTAGATAATGGAAGATTAAGCCTTGAGTGGAAATTCTCTTCTTGCACAAAAACCCTAACTCACTTCCTTTGGGATTTCTTGGTTTAGATGAACTTTGATAGGTTTTCTACACTTGATTTTTTGGATTTGATATAGTTGATCATGGTTTTCCCTTGGTTTCTTGTGGATGAATAATGTAGAGAATTCTAGAGGTTTCTTGAAGGGTGGAGAGTGGAAATGAAATGAATTAATGAGAGAGGGGTCCTTATATCAACATTAAAAATCTGTCCCGACCGAAACATACGGACCAACATACGGGGTCCGTACATTAGAATGATTGTTGATATGTTGTTGATAAGTTGGTGTTCTTGAATTTGGGAGAATAAAGTGTATGAAGATATCGTATACAAAGCGTATACTTGGTTGTTTTGGTGTATATCTTTGAGAGTTGATGCTTTGAGTTTAAAGAGACTCATATGAGATGGTTTTTGTTGTTATTGGTTGCTAATTGTGTTGTTAAATTGAATTGGAATTAGAGGGAAGCGAAGATTACAGGGAAAATGCTGCCCGAATTTACGGAAGTTAATTACGAGCTTAGAGAAGTATATGAACCTTTTTCAAGTTGTCTACGGGGTTTCCTTTACCTTCACTGTGGATTGGCCAGTGTTTGGAAGCATAAGTTAAGATAATCACGTAAGCGGCAAGGTATGTATGGCAAACCTTTCTTCCTTTGGCATGATTCTTGTTGCTATTCATTCTATATGTACTCCATATGATTCCATTCTTAGACGAGTAAGGTCTAAATGTTTCTTGTGATGGCTTATTGATATTGTACTCCTATTTTGTTCCAAAGGGAACATCCATAAGGTGCCAAGTTGAGTTGTGTATATGGTTTTACTAATGTTTTCGAGGAAATTAGTTTTATACTAAAGGAAACATAAAGTTTGATTTTCAAAACCACTCCGAAGGGGGTGCGAGATTTTACTACTTCTTTTCATTTACGATTTATGTTTACATTCCATAGTATCATCCCTTTGTATTGATATGATCATGTATTCTTTGAGTAGGGCAATAATATGAAATTGAGTAGAATATAAGTAGTAAGAATTTCATAACAATTCTACCCTCAAACCTGGAAGTATGTCCTCCTAAGTCTAGTGAGATATAAATTTGATAACTTCCTATAAAGACTAAGGCTAATAATTGGATTGTGATGAATTTATTAGTGACTTATGATATGAATTGAAATTGATATTTGTGGATTGAGTTTGTGTTGATATAATGGTGATATTAAGCCGGAAGCGGCTACCCGAAGGCGCCATCATTATTAAGCCGGAAGCGGCTGCCCGAAGGCGCCATCATTATTATGCCGGAAGCGGCCGTCCGAAGGGACTATTGTGATACTAGCCGGAAGCGGCTGTCCGGAGGGACCATTCGGTTAACATGTCGGAAGCGGAATGTGTGTTGGATTGCATTATTTACTTAAAGATTGTTTTGAGACTTCGTGTGCACATTTATGTTTCTTCCAGCGAAGGCTGTAAGTATTGAGTTAGATTGTGATTTCTTCTCTCCTAAATCAAGTTATGATTATGATTTGGTACCACCTTACATACTCAGTACATTGTCTGTACTGACGTCTTTTTGCCTGGGGATGCTGCGTTCATGCCCGCAGCCCCAGTTTGTTTGGCAGGTTAAGTGTATAGCTAGAATGCTTGGACGTCAGCTGCGATTGGCAAGTTCCAGCTCATTCTGGAGCTGTGCTGAGTCATGTATAGATATGCATGATTATGGGTATGTCAGGGCCCTGTCCTGACTCATAATGTTCAGTTCACTTCTTAGAGACTTCTGCAGACAGTGTCCTGTGGTATATTTGTCGAGATATCGACAAAGTGATGTCAGTTGAGTCATTTGTGGATTTTAAAAGAGTATGTATTTTAGATGATTTCAATTGGTTTAAAGTACTTACTGATTGAAAGTTTTCATAATCGTTATAAAGATAATGATTTCTATTTGGAAAAGTTTCATGTTTTTAAAAGTTTTTGAAATGACAGGTTTTGATAGAGCGAATGTCTAAGGGTTCGCTCGACTCTGATGAGAGTCGGGTGCCCTTCATGCCCAACCATTGTTAGGGTGTGACATAAGTAGTAGAGTTTTAGGCAGATTGTAATGAAGAACTCAAAACCCTAGCAGTCGAGTAGTACATGCTAAATAAAAAAATCCTCCCCTAAATATCACAACCTCTTTCTATTTATAGCATGCAAAATCAATTTAAGGACATAAATGGAAGATTCTCGGTCTCCACGGTTTTCTCTCAAAGAGAGAGATGAAGTTAGGGTAAATGACACGCAAAATTAAAAGGGGGGGGGGGGGGGGGGTAAGTACATTATTTCCTCCCTCCCTTTATAAAATAAAACACAACTTAAAAAAAATATAACATATAGTTTTAAGTTAACTAGCTTAAAACGCCCTCGTAAAATAATATTTTGACGAAATAAAAATTATAATGCGTCGTTTTAAAATATGAGCTTCAAAACGAGCCCAATATTGATATAATCCAGAGAAAAATTTTAAAATGTGAAAAACGCGGTCAAAATGAGCCGTAATTCATACGTCGTCTTAATTAACAATTTTTCCAAGTTAAACGGAGCGAGTTATGTATTTATTTTTTGAATTATATTTATGAAAGTAAATAACTCGTAATTCTCTTGCAATTGCCAATTTTTTACAGAATAATAATTAAATGTCAATTTTTGTAATTTTCTCAAGATTTTGAAATTTTATTTTTTGAGAGTGCATCCTTGCTCCGTCTTTGACTCCGGGATTTTGAAAATTAAAATACACGTCTTATGAGGTGAAAATTAGGTTTCAATAGTGCCAACGGTCCCTGCGGGTCAAATATGAGCTAAATAAAGATCAAAAAAAGATCAAAAGGGTCGGAAATGCAATAACGACCAAATGGGTCGTTACATCGGCCTTCTTAAGATTAAGCAAACAGCTTAATGCGAAACCAGTTAGTGTTGCACAACAATCATAGTTAATTAACTTATTAATAGAGTTGTGTCAAACAGTTATAGCATTCTATCACAGTTGTCTAACACACCTCTTAATCTCATTAACATGGACATGATTCAAAAATAGCCTCCTATTAACTCCAACAGAACCAATCTGTACAGACCAAGCATAGTTTTATACTAACACTACCATACTAAATTAAACAAGGAAACTGAACCGAAATTGTTACACCCCGGAAAATTTCGCGTTACCAAGATTGCAGACGACTTAGTATGGGCTCAGGGGAGAGTAAAGATATACAATGATTAGGGATGAAGATTCTGTTATATATTTATAAGAATAACATATAGATGACGTTGGAGGCCATATGGTGTAAGTTGGTTAATACGTTACATGATAAATAGCCCTCGTAACTGTAAGTTAAGGTGGGGCCCACATGTCGGGATTTTATAAAGGGCATATGAAAATTTATATGAATAGTAAGTGGGAAGTTGAGCAAGCCTTAAGAAGGACACCTAAGACAAATATGAGCATAAGCACTCCAAAAGGATGATTTAAGGATACGTTTTCAGGTGATCTATCTTTACGAGGACAACACGCCATTATAAGTTTAGAATTTGGGAAAACACAAAAAATGAAAGTTGTAGATAATTGAAATACCTTTCCAAACATAGGTTGTGGGCCTTTATACGACATCCGAGTCAAACTATATGAGCGTTCCAAGATAGACTATCAAGGGGTGAAATTGGGCTCGGCCCAACCCGACTCAGAGTCGGTGGGAACCGACCCAAGACCGCTATATAAGGGCCAAATTCGTGCAATTTCTTCAAATTTAACCCCAAAAAGACCTGAACATTTTAGAGAGAGGGAAGAGAGCCCTTAGAGAGAGAAACCAAGTTTTGATCAAGTTCGAGGTCCCGATTTTCGAGGCTCGTGAAGAGTAAATTGTAGTATAAGTTGTTGCCGTCGTTTTAAGCTAAAAGTTGAACTTGGTGGATGTTGATTTCGTGGTGACTACTCATATAAGGTATGTTTAAGATGTTAATGATGTTCTTACCATGATCATTGATAGATTTGGCGGGTTAGAATAGAGAAAATGGCGTTGAATGTTCGGTTATCATTTTTAGATATCAAATAACTTGGGGGCTGTTTTGGTTCGATTAAATGGATAGAATTAGTTCGATATTGATATAAAATGATTGTTGATATTTTTGTTGATGTTGAGGTTGATGGTTTAGCTGAATTGAGATGTTAGAATGAGATAAGTATTTCTAATCGAATAGAGGCGACCCTTTGCCAACCTTATCACTTCTTTTTCCATTACCTTTATATGACTCTAAACCTTCCAGAAGAACTATGAGTCACTAGAGTGAGCCGAATAACTTGTCATATAAGCCAGGAGAAACACCCTCTCTTCAGATTGGTGACGTAACTTACTTAGTCATGTTTACACCCAGATTGTATGGTTTCACCCTTAGGAAACAAGTTATACTTAAGTGAGGAATTGGTCAATAAAGCACCATAGAATGATAAAATGATTTTAGTACCTTGAAGTGGATTACTCAGAATTACTGGATGATAGAAAGCATAGATAATAGAACCAAGTTAAGACTAACACCAAAGACTAAGGAAACAGATAGCTAGGCTACACGGATAGACTCAGCTCACATAGATTCACTACTACTTTCATCAGTTACCATACTCAGTCTTCAACATCTTTCTTATGAATAAGACCTCAAGTGAATAAATTACAAATGTATAAGCTTCACAAGAATATCTATCCTTAGAAGTGTAGGTGTGATTGATATTCTCGACTCTATAAGATTACTCCATCCTACTATAGTCTATGTCATGGTTCTAAGCTCTTATGTCGTAGTGCAACTCCTGTTAACTTTCGTGCGCAATATGATACCCTAGCATTCAAAGAGTCTCAAGGTAATCCTATGAGTATTAATAAGATAGCTAAAGGTTACAAGTGTGTTGTTTGGTATCATATACACCGAGCCGCTATATGACAGGCCGGATACGATATGGGAGTGCAAAGTCACCTTACTGACTAGTATGATATGAGATAGATTATGCCTGCGGGGCTATTGTTACGAACGGATGATTACGATTTTATTTCTATAGTATACATTCATCTTGAATTCATCATACATTCATATTGCATCATTCACACCGAGTCCTTTACTAAAGGGCCGGGTATGGTATATAATTACATAATTACTGATCAGCTGGCTTCACATACCGAGTCCCATACTAAAGGGCAGGGTACGGTATATATATATATATATATATATATATATATGACACACCGAGCCTTCATAGGCCGGGTACGGTACATCATTTACACACCGAGTCCTATTACAAGCCGGGTACGATATACAGATTATACTTGCATGATTTAAACACTGAGTTCTGGGCCAGACCGGGTACGGCATGATTCATACATACATACATACATATACATTGTGGTCTATGAGGGCCTATGCATACATTGGTCTCTGAGAGTTTGAGTATTAGTGCACAGATGGATTTAAAGAGCTAATGCTTTGAGATTGATTTATATGAAAGCATGCATTTTCACTGTTCATGAGACTAACCATGGTGTTAGTAACTTCTGTCGATATATCCTTATAAGTTATGATCTAATGATAAGTTTCAAGCTTCAGGTACAGGATTGTGTCAGCTATCCTTGAATATCCTTTGAGTTGATGTCTATGTTATATCATTTCAGTTCTGCTTCACATACTCGGTACATTGTTCGTACTGACGTCCCTTTGTTTGGGGGCATTATGTTCATGCCACATAGTCTCATATTGTTTTGCAGGTAAAAGTATTCAGCTTGGATGGTTGTCTATAAGTTGGGATTGGCAAACTCCATTTTCTTCCTATAGCAGTGCCGAGTCATTATGGTTATCATATTTGTGTATGGGTATGTCGGGGCCCTGTCCCGACTCATATGATTCAGGTGTTTACTCTTAGAGACTTTGCAGACAGTGTCCTGTGGTTAGTATGTTGAGATGTTATGTGTTGAGTAAAGCGACCATGTAGGCCGATATGTCAGTTTGACTTATTCGATTTTTGATTAATTGAGTATCGTTCACAAATTTCTATGGTTTAACTGAAAGTACTTTATTATATTTCCAAAAAAAAAATTATATGTCCAGTTTCATTATGTGAATGCCAGAGGGTTTGCTTAGCTCTAAGTAAGAGTTGGGTGCTCATCATGCCCTGATGGGATTGGGGTGTGACAGAAATAGATTAGACATATTTAACATTATGTTAAGCTAAACATTATAAAACCAACACACTAAGCATGACTTACACCAAACTATTATATTAAACCAAATAAGCAGCTAACAGACTAGACTAAATCACACACTAACTGTAGTGTTTTAAAATAAACAAAAACAAGCAAAAACTAAGCACATAATAATTAACATGTAAGGCAAGCAAGCATAAAAAACTAACTAGATAAACTAATAAAGTGAAAGGGTAAGAATGTTACCTTTCTCGTGTGCAGCCTTAGTCGAGTGTTGGCCTTGGAGATTTTCTCTTCCTCAAATCCACACTCAGCCACACAGCAAACAAAGAAAAGATTTCAAAATTAAACTTACTTAAACCTCTTTAGTTTCAAAGACAAATATATATATATATATATATATATATATATATATATATATATATATATATATATATATATATATATATATATATATATATATATATATATATGTGTGTGTGTGTGTGTGTGTGTGTGTGTGTGTGTGAGATATACATGGGTATACATGTATAATCGTGTATATTCATATATATATGTGTATACAGGGATAGAGAAGCAATTTAATAATGACTACAAATTGGAGTGTTCATTAATTGGACATTTCAATTGTGGCCAAAAAAAAAAAAAAAATTAACCCTTTAATCAAATTAAAGACACTGCTATTTGTATAAAGGGAATCAATTTTCATACATAGCCTTAATTGAATTAAACTATGAAATTAGCCTATTTCAATTATGGCCCCTTATTGACTGATTCAATTGATTATTCAATTGTAGCCACAATTACTCATAATAAACCAATTGCAAAATCAAGACAATATTTAGAAATCTTATAAATGCAGAAATTAAAGTTTGAGGGGTAAAATGACTAGTTATTTCAATTAATCAAATTTCTTGAATTAAATGAGTGGAATACTTGTCAATTGAACCTTTGATAATTTTAAACAGTTAACTTGTTAATTGTTCAATTCATTTTTTCTTCATTATGACAAAATTGTAGAAATATAGTGCTTAATCTTAAAATGATTTACAATCCATATTTGTCATTATTTCGCTAATAAGAATAGCAAAATAATATTGAAATAATTTTGTAACTTCATTTTAATTTATAAATACTTTATTCCACTTTGTTTGACTTCCAAGGATTCTGGACAATTAAAATAAATTATGGGAGGTTAAAAATTAGGTGTCAACAGTCATAATCCTTACTTCATTTCCAACAACCTCATTCATGATAAATATGCTTTCCGAAATACAAGTAATCACTAAGCATCAACTCTCTAAAATCAACCACGTGGCGACAAGCCAACACTCACAATAAGTAACAACACAACAGATCACAATAAGGCAATAAGTCATAAATCACAACAATACCAACCTAAGTCTTCTATCCAAACTTCATACCCGAAGGTTTATATGCTTTCTCCAATAATCACTAACTACACATCCAATCCGCTAACAGAAGTCTAACCGAAAGGTAAGGCGTAACCTACCTGGAAAGTCGAACAGGAGCCTCGAAACGTCACACCTTGGCCTTGCCTTTCTGTAATGCCTCTGAGTACTCAAAGTATATTCAAAATCAAATTCTATATTAAAAACCATGAATAATGACACCCATATTGCTATACTGGTAGCTAGGTCAAATTCTAACCCAAGGAAATTGGTAAAACAGGCCCACAAGGGTAAAACGGGAAATTGAAAGATGGAACATGCAATTCAAGCTCTAGGTAATCAAACCCACTAACCATTTACTAAATCAACTCAAGATTAAGCCTAATTCGAATTTAAAGCAAAACCCCTAAATTTGGGTATGAACCCTAATTCTTCAATCCTCAAATTAACCATTAATAATGGAAGAAATAAGCTTAAAAACAAGGAATTCATCAAACCCTATGGTTATTCTAGTCAATTTAACCACCAATTTCTATTTTAGAAGTCTAAACCCATTTCAAGAATTTTAACACAAGACTCATGTTCTCTATCTAGATTCTAGTGATTCTAAGCATAGAATAGGAATCTAAGAAGGAAATTGATGAAGGCTAGGCTCATAGATCTTACCTCCAAGAAGAATCAGTCCACAATAGCTCTATTCCCCCAAAGAGTTCTTAGAAAAATGATGAGAAGAAGTGATAGGGTTTAAGGGACTTAACTTGACAAAAGAGAAATAATTCTGCCCGACTATGGCTGTAGAAGTCAAGGAGCCGCTGCAGCGGTCTCCACTCAAAAATCAGTATGCCGCTATAGCGGCAAGGAACCCACTACAGCAGTTAGTCACCCCACTCTTCGGTCCGCTATAGCCGGCCCCCAGGCACTATAGCATGACCGCTACAGCGGTTATGGTACCGCTGCAGCGTCTACACCAGAAACATAATATTCTGGTGTTGACCAATCTCATCCCAAAATCCGACTATAGCTCGAGGCCCCACATATACCCTACAAACATGCACACACACATAAAAATGTGCTACGAATTTACCCGTGGCCTCGAATTTCCCAACGGAGGTCTATTTGACCAAGTCAACCCCCAATAGCCTAAAGCCAAGTTCCCAACCCAAGTTCCAAAACACTCCCAAGTGCATTGGGAATCGAACCGAACACGCTACCAAGTTATAAATGACTGTCCGGACCTCTCAGAATCGACAAAATTCTTAAAAAGGTTCATTTACTCAAAAGTCAACCTTGGGTCAAACGAATTCCACTTTGAGGCTCAAACCTCCAAAAGTCACTCTAAAACCCGCCTGATGACCTAAGGAAGGTTCAACAGGGGTAAAAGGGTCATTAGCACTATAACGACTAATAGGATCGTTACACTCTACTGTTTGCGAAAAATTGAGATTACCTCCTTCGTATCGTTAATCCACGGCCTCACCAAAATAACTTTGCATTCCATGTCGCCATTTACAACATAAAACCTCGTACCCTTCAACACATTTCACGACCCAACCTGCCATGACTGGCACCTATCTAAATCCAACCAACATACACCTATCCATTCAATCCAGTTTATATTAACCAAGCTAAACAATTACTACTCAGTTAACAACAAAAGAACAAGGTAAATCATGCCATAAATGCTGAAATAAGTGCGGAAGTTCTAACTATTACAATCCCCAAAATCCGAAAGTCATCGTACAAGACTCTAAGCTAAAAACATGTCTAAGAATCTGAAGTCTAACAATTCAGTAACCCATAATGTCCGTAGTACGAAAAGACATCATAGCAAGAAGATCTTCGGGCGACTTGGCATGGGAAGAAGCTCATCCTAAAATCTGTCAACAATTATCCTCCACACTAAATGTGAGGACGAGCAACGGTCTTTGTATTAAAATCTACACTAAAATAATGCAGTAAGGTAATATCAGTACAAACACTATGTACCGGTAGATATCATAGGCTGACTAAGATTAGTATCATGCATATTTCGTAAAATCGATAGAATAAACAAGCCAGTCAACAGTCATGAATATCAATAAATTACAGCAAGTAAACCAAGAACAATCACAATCAAATCACCAGGATGTCAAGCATCACAATCACGTAAGTCACGGCGGAAATAAGTTTACCACAATAACCTCACTCGCTGTACATACATGTTAGCTGATGTCTTAGCTCAGTAGCCATGACCTGCTGGGGACCCATCGTGTCCATGTACCACTCGTTTCGGAATACCCCTCGGACTCGAGCACAAACCTCCGCCTCGGAACAAACCTCGGTCTCCGGACATATCAAAGTACCTCTCGTTTTAGGAACGATCCTCGGACCACGAGCCCTTAATATAGGTCACATGAGTGTCTTTCCCTACCTCTTACAGAACAGTGTTTCTTACCTTTCCAATATCAATAATCAACTCATCATTTCATGTCACAATGCTCTTGAGAAGATTATATTAGCTTCTTATTGCAACACATCCACTGTAGATTTAATGACACAGGAATAATGGCACAGAGCCTACACAATCAATCAATCACATTCACATAGGAATTAACCACACAATACTATGCATGAAAACTAGACATGCTTTCTCCTAAGGAGATCACCAAACATACAATCAACTAATCAAAGTCTAACTTAAGTAAACCGTAACCTACCTCAAAGTAGAGTTGGATCACGCAGGTTACTCTGCTACAACCTTTCCTTTCCTCAAAGCCTCAATACGTTCACGGTCTAAAAATAGAAGCCTCAATGAGTCATATTACTTAATTTACAAACACTAAAGCAAGAATACCCTTCCCTTTCCCCATTCTAAGGGTGGATGATTTTCTAGATGATAAACAACCTATCAAGGCCCCTAGTATTCATTTACCATCAATTTATACAACATTCTATCAAACATTCCCATTACAAACAGTTTTTTATGGCAAAGACACCATTTTTATAGAACCCTAGGTCTCAAATCACTTAGTTTACTATTCTAAATGTTCAATTTATGACAAATAGCAACTAATCAATCCATTTATATGATAAATAAGCAATAATAACCCCCAACCCATCAAGTTTAGAAGGTTTATTGACATTATAGGGTTGCTACTTCACTTTTACCATTTAAGACCCATGAAGATGATTACAATAATAAACGGGGAGGGAATGATAGAATGAAAAGCAATGGAACTTACCTCTCAAGGTTATCTTACCCTAGCTTGAAAATTCTCTCTAGGTGTTTGTTGGGAAATGTGTTGGTGTTTTGTGAGAAGAGAAAATAAAACGGAGTATATAAAATTCGAGTTACTATTTTACGTCGACCGCTAAGGCGGTCGTCACGCAGCGGTCTCGCTATAGCGGTCAAGTGAAGCAAACCGCTTGATTGCTATGGCAGTCTTACCACTGTTATAGTGGTCCAGCGTCCACCACAGCGGCCACCAAGGACATAGATGGCCGCTGGCAGCGGGCAAGCCGCTGCTATAGCGGTACCGTCGCAGCGATACACCCACCGCTGCAGCGGTCCATTTTGGGCAGTGAGCTCAACTTTTGACAAGTTTTTCCCCCTATCACCCCATATTTCTTCCAAGGCCTAAAAAACACAAAACAAAACATGCACACATACAAAAAGAAGCCCCACGAATCTACCCGCAGCCTCGGTATTCCCAACAGAGTCCTAATGACCGGAAGGGCCGTTATAGCACACCTCTTGTACTAATCGATAACTCAATTTCTCCTTTCGCTATTTTCCCTGCTTCAACGAATCCACTGGATACTTTTATGGAGATTTTCACCAACCCTGGATCAACAACCCTCGCTTCTTCCTCCACGTCATCATTATCATTGGAGGGGTCAAATCATTCCTTGTGTGTTTGGATCCCTGAGGGGAAATCATGGGCTGATCATTTCTTGTTCTGACATCTCTTGTGTCGGATCTATCTCTTGTGCATTGTTATTGTTCAGCAAACCACCGACTTGGTCTCCAATATTTGACATGGTCACGTTTTACCTGATTTCACAGTTTGCGAATGATTAGTAATGAAATTAGAGCAACAAAATAATAGCACAATTATCATTAGCCCCATGGTAGGCTCCAAACTATTTACCCCAAAAAAGGTACAGTTAAATTTATTTGTGGTTTAAAGGATACATGAATTGATTTGTTCTAAGTGAGTAACAAATGAAAGCAATTAGTGATGAAATCAGGTAAATATAAAGCAAGAAAACAATAAAGTAAGCCTGGGCCATATGAGCTTCAAAGAAGAACCTTTTAGTATAACCCATGGTCTAGAAAAGAAATATCCTACATATCATTGGATTCTGATCACAATTCATCCCTCAATTTCACTAATTATCAAAACTTTAAATTATGCAAAAACCCTAAATCTCATTTTAAGAACTATGGATATAAAATGGAAATTCAAGCCTAGAATAGCCTTCCATTGGTTAGACAGCCTTTCTTCAAAGAATCACATCGAAAATCCTAAGTCTTGGCACTGAGTTTCATAAATCCCCCTTTCTTAAGCTTTAGACAAAAACCCCCATTTCCCTTCAACCCAACAACCTTGAAAGACTAGAAAAAGGGTAACTAGATGGAAATCAACAAGTAGATACTTAGAAACTTACCTTTTCGCCCCAATTAGCTCGCTACTCAAAACATGAACTACAGAAACCTGGCCTCATTTTAGGACGTAAGATATTTTTTGATTCATGGATTTTCGCTCTGGCGGAACAATCATCGTAGCGGCAATACTGCACCACCGAAAATGCGTTCTGCAGATGCAGAATTTCATTAACTCACGATCACTTGTAGGTGCGGAAGCGCACTGCCGGTGCGACTTGGCACCCGTGCCAATAGCTACGCCGGAGCGACTACGCAAGAATCAATCTCCCTAAATGGAATTCCACTCTGGTCCCATCCCCAAAACTCAGCCGGGATTCCTTGGACACCGTCAAACATGCAAACATATTAAAGTCGACGTCACGAACTTGCTCGGATTTTCTAAAGATATCTATATCTAACCAAGAGAGGATACTTTTTAGAAAATTACAAAATTACTTTGGAATTTCCAAAATGACCAAATGGGTCATTATATCATATACCAATTAAACAAACATTCGTCCTCGAATGTAAGAGGAACGAAAGGAACACTCAGGATAAAATATTTCAAGGTATCTTCCCTGAAGGCCGTCTTTTCTCCTGAAGTGATGGATTTGATCGAATGATGCTCAGAAAGTATCTTGTCAGTCGAGAACTATGGAAATAGGGGTGGAAAACTGCTAACCGGGTGGTAAAACCTGACACAACAGTTACTGTGCCGATATGCTGAAGAATTTGAAAAGATTTAATGAGCCTAGGAATACCTCATCTTGTGGTTTTGAACCTTATGATACTCTTCATAGAACTCAATCTTCAATCACGAACCTAGTACTGCAAATCCCCCAACCTACCTATGCCCACTTCTAGTATTTAACCTTCTTGTAAAGTCTCATAAGGATAAAAAAGAAGGAAAATTTTAGCCCGGACAGTCAGGACTATGTAACTCGCTCAACCTTATGAACTCACGAGAGTAGATCCTGGCCAACTTCTTCGCATTTTGAGTAGTTTGATCTTGAACGAAAATGTGTGCGTTCAGTCAAGCTATCAATGATAAACTCTAGCGACATCATTTATTCTCAAAGGTCTCTGGTAACCGTGCCCGAATGATCTGTAGTGGTTTCCTCGCACTTCTACTCTGGCATGGGCCTATGCTGAGAAGCTATACTCATTTTTCGATGTTCCTATATCACCCGTTGGGGTTTTTATGTCAAGGCAGGTACCCCCACCATATATCCATTCATTTGTTACTGCTAACAGCGCTGCTTCAAGTCTTAGTTCATCTTTGTAGTACCATGGAAAAAGCATACTCTGAGCTGTGAGGCCCGATCAAATTTTGAAGATACGACTCAGCCTTAAATTTTAAAATCCCATTGTTGAACATATGCTGACAATTATGATGGTAAGAAAATACTTGAAATGAGCACCGTGAAACTTAAGGTGTCGATTCACAAGTAGAACAGTGGTTGCCCCTTGTTTTGGGGAGTTTGGTTAAGAGCACACTTGCGAGACACTCTAGCGGGTGCTTGTGCGCCAAGGGGTTGGATGCTCCGCAGGAACAAACTAGTCATTTAAGAGGGTTTCACAAAGAGGCAGGACATGCTAAGTAGAAGCGAGATCGTAGGTGAGGACGGTCATGCACTGAGGCGTAATCTGTTTATAGGATGAGGTGCGGAACAGCGAACAGTCTCTCGCCGATGCGAAGCCGCTGGTGCGGAAAGAACTTTGCAGGTGTGACATCGGGACAGTTTCTGTAGCATCCCCTTTGGGAGGATACCACTTATGAAACAAAACCTAATTTCACACTTATAATGTTTAGAAGAAATTTATGCCAAAAGATATTGACCAAAAATAATAATTTAATAGCGAGAATAGACCCATGAGAAAAAGGGTTGAAAGTGCAGCATTTTTTATCCATTATACACTCTGAAACATTTCTTAGATGAAATACAATATCAGAGTATCAATTTCAAATGGTAACGCCTTCCTCAAATAGTAAACACATTTAAGAAACTTCATTTTGAAATTATATTTTCCAATCAACACCAACGCAGGTTCATAATATAGACGAAACTCAAACTTGCGATTATCACAGAAAACTAGTATCTTCCTTTGTACATAATTACAAAGCAAAATGTAAACCTAGTACATGGCATGAATTGGGTTAAAAGCACACCTAAAAACAGCAAAACAAGTTACCGAGTTCAAGTTACAAGCTTAGGGTGTTGTGTCCAATAAGCCTCCAAAATTACATATATAAGTGTGACATATGGATCATGTGCAGGTCCCCAAAATTTTACACGACCTAGATGCATATGCAAATGTGATCTTCACTAAAGCTCCCAAATAGTCTACTCCAAATGGCCATCTTCAAATCTCCTCCCGCACATTACCTACGATAAATAACAACTATCGCTAAGCATAAAGCTTAATGGCGTATAAACGTTGGGCTTGGAGCCATTAGATTCTCCAATTCCCTTATCTGTCATAGGTAGATCTATAAGATAATAATAAATCAAGTAAACAAGGATAGCAAAGTATCAAATATCAAAACCTTGACGAGTTTGCAAATGTCGAAATCAATATTCGCTGGCTCAAGTGTCAAGAAAGTTTATAAATCAATTCGAGAGAGTTGGTCAAATAACCAATTTCGCCCAATATGTACGTCATGCCATCACACCAAGCACAATCAATTTCAAGATGGAACGAAGCCTCAAATCGAGAGGGTCGTCACCCAATAATCAATAGAATCAAGAGCCATGATGAAAGTGGTTTTCCACTCATACTCGAAAATGGACAAAATTCCATCATCAAGACAAAATGTAAATCCAAAGTCAAGATGGGCAAGATCCGAATGAAGAGGCATGCAGATATCGGTGACAAAGTCACCGCAACAAGAAGGATAAAGTCCCAACAAGAATGCAAAATGATCAAGCAATTCGTACAAGTGGGCGATTTAGCAAATATTTTGCAATATTTGAGACGATAACCATACAATGATATAAGATGAAGAGGAAGGAAACAACTCATCAAGATACTTCAAAATTCCAGCAAGTAAAGACATTTCAAATTCAGATTTATACACAAAACTTGGTGTTTTACCACACAACAAGTTCTACCACAACTCGAGGAGTTCAAATCGTCTACGCCATAGACCAACCAAAGTCCACTTCGTCAAACAATTTCTCTTAGCTTGTACAAGAGCATATATGCCTTAAATACACAATAAAATATATATATTTAAGTTCAATGGTTTCAACACGTAAAAACTAAACATGATATCAGTGAAAATCACCCTAAACTATCAAAACAGAAATTCTGGACAGTGCTATTGTCTTGTATTGTGGCTCAGTTTCGAAAGGGTAAACGGAAAAAATAGACTTTGTGGCCTTAATGAAAGTTGTATATATATGTCTTGGGTTTTCAAAGAAATTAAAATCACTCCTATATCAGTTTTGTACAAAAATATATGCTCAAAATACTAACAGTAGTACATGTAGGGTTTGCAAAACAGAAATCTGGGCAGCACCTGCCCTGTACTTCACCACCCCTTTTTTCCAGTAAATAAAAGCAAACCTGGGTTTTGAAGCCTGAACGAAAGTTGTAGGGCTATGAAATAGCTTTCTAGAATATCTTGGATCACTTAAAACTAAATTTCATACAAGGAAATATGCCAAAAAAACTAACAACTGTCCTGTTCAAAAACGGGTTTCGTAACTTACCTCAATCGTGTGGAGTTGTTTGTGGCTCAACCAAAACAAGTCTTGATGATTGGTTTAGTGGGAGAATTTGATGAGTCGAGAGGAGTTTTGGGGTTTTATTTCTTGGAGAAAACGAAATATGAAGAGGAGGTGGAGAGGATATTAGTCGACAAGGTATATATGTTACTTTTGGATAAGGGTGAGGAAAATGTGGCTACCCAACTTTTTGTTTTGTTTTGTTTGGATAACTACAAAAAGGGGCTGCCCTAAATACATAAATATCTAATCCATTTAATAATTTACTAAGACAATCATAGTAGGAGTAGTTTACATAACTACACCACAACAGTTCAAACAAGTTTCAAAAATCGTCAAGTTCATATTTAGGAAGTGCGAAGTAAAATATACCCTTACTATCAAGATATGGTCAATTGAAAATTCAAGTATTAGTTTAAAAAAACTTTTGGGGTGTTACAACTCTCTCCCCCTTAAGAAATTTCGTCCCGAAATTTACCTTATGCTAGTTGTCACGCCCTAACCTTACTAGGGTGTGATGGGCACCCGACCCCATATTCGGAGTCGAGCGAACCCGCTTACTCTTATCACATACATAATATTTTGGACTTTTAAAATCAAATAAAGATGAAATGCATAGTACAACTTTCAGAAATATTCTTTTTCATTGCTTTCAAATCAAACAAAATCTGTAATCATATAGAACTTATATCATAACACAAAATGACACATCGACTGATGGAGCCGCTGACAGAATTGACAACCAAAACCCACGACTCTGTCCGTAAAGTCTCTAACTTTAATCAGACATCATAGCACATGTACTCTAACTCGGCAGCACTCCAGGAACAAGTGGAGCTTGCCAACTCTTGTGGAATATCTTCTATCATAGCTCCAACTCATCTGGGTGTACCTGCGCGGCATGAAATGCAGCCCCCGAAGAAAGGGGGTCAGTACGGAATATGTACTGAGCATGTAAGGCATAGAATACAGAAAAGAGGATTATAACTGAAACAGAGATTTACCAGAATCACGTATGACCTTTTAAAACATCAAAGCACTTGCCTTTTTAAATGAAAATCTTGTATGTCATCATAGATCATAAATGAAAATCATGTATACCATCAGCGTATATCATATATCATAGAACGTGCCCCGGCCCTCTAGTGAGGGACGCGGTGAGTAAATTCATGCATGTCATCACCACGTATCATATATGCATATAACGTGCCCCGGCCCACCATTGAGGGACGCGGTGAATGGAATCATGTATGTCATCATTATATATCATATTTGCATATAACGTGCCCCGACCCTCCATTGAGGGACGCGGTGAATGAAATCATGTATGCCAATGTCATGTATCACATATACATGTAACGTGCCCCGACCCTCTTTTGCGGGACGCGGTGAATAGAGTCATCATATTCCATCCTGGCCACCACCCCGTCATCATATCATAATGTCATCATATCATATATAACATGCCCCGGCCCGCAAGTGAGAGGGACGCGGTGAACAATGCAGAGAAGTACGCACGAGAACATACCCTGGCCCGGGACGCAGTGAAGGACATACTGAGACTTGCACGAACAGAGTAGTGCAAAACCATATGCACATAAATCAAGACTCGATAGATACGTACACTTACCGACATCTGATGGCTCAGAAACAAGTTTCGGGTCAATCCGACTTAGTATAAGAAAGTTATTAGCGTTTGAAGTACAGAACCTTCTACGAACGTTTCAGAAGCCTTTTTTCGGAAAATCAAAGCGACAATCATATCAAGTACCTTTCAGATATCGTTAAGGATCAAATCAAATAGAGCTTTTGGAACCATATGTACGTATCAAAATATATCAAAGACTCAATGGAATAATCAAACGTGCTATCATTTGAAAATCAAAACTTTAGTCATATCAATTATCTTTCGAATGCCATTCGGAAACATACAGAACCTTTACAAACGTTTCAAAGCAAATCCGAGATCCTTTTCGAAAGTTAGGGACATTAAAACTTACAGAACTCTTTTAGGAACAAAACTTTTTTACGCTCATCTCGTTATTCAACCATACAATAAGTTCAACTATATCGAACGTACTCATGTTAGGAGTGAATAAGAATCATAGACAAACTCGGAAACATATCAAATAGAGCTTCGGAAATCATAGATACATATCAAAAAAGTGGATACAAATCATAAACAAACTCGGAATCACAGAATAGAGTAGCTCCAAGATGCATATCATACCTTATTTGGCTCTAAGACATGCCAAAAGAAAGAAAGGGTAAGCCTTACATACCTGCTCCACGTCCTATTAGCTACGCTTATTCGTCCAAACTTGCTAGTCTACATTTAAGAGAATTGACATAATCATTAGATTCATCGACATATACTTGTCTTAGTCTTTCAAATGGATTCATTTATATTCTACCGAAATTTCGGTAGCATTTCCCCTGTAAATACAACATCCCCGAGAATCTAACTCGGCCAATTTATCAAGAACAATCTGAGAATTCAACTCGGCCAAATTTTCAACAACAATATCAACAATCACATTTCCTTTCTTCCAAATTCATAAACTACACCAACAATCTATACTTTAGCAATAACATTCATACAAAGGTAAGGAACCATACTAGTATCACATTATCTTCTTCAACAATCCCATAACGATTACAAATTCATTTCAATCCATCAAACCTTCATTCTCATCATGGAATCCACTTCTATAACAATCAAAATACTAAATAAAAATTAGTTCATCATTCCTACACCACATGACATATACACGGCCAAGCTTCACACCGCACGGCCACAACAATTTCAACTTCAATTGAATTATTAATCTCTCATTTTCACCATAGAATCCATGACGACAACAACCAAAACACTAGATAAAATAATTGTCTCATTATTTCTACACAACACACATATACACGGCTACAACCAATACTCCCATATTTCATGAATTTCATTCATTCCTACATACTACAACATGCACAAATCATCCATAACACATGAAAAAGAAGATTAAACCTTACCTTTTTCTTCACTTTTCTTCTTCCTCGGCCAAGGTCCCAAATTGCACCAATACATGTTTTGCTTGCTCCAACAACCACTCCACGTTAAAGAAGGCCTTCCATTTGGTGGAAATACTAGAATAAAACAATTTTTCTTGATCAATTTCTATGGCACCATTATTGGAAGCCATGGCCGAATGGCCCTATATTTTTTTCTCCAAGTTTTCTTCTTGAAACTTCATGAATAATTTGTCTTGCCTTGTAAGCATTTGGTCCATATATATAATTATTGACCAAGCCTTGGGTGGGGTCCACTCCCACACCACACGGCCACAAGTGGTCCTTCAAGTATTTTCTTGAACACTTTGTGAATTTTCCGTTTTGCCCTTAGCCTTTCTCAATATTTCCATACTAATAATATTCATAAATAATATTCATAACAACTTGTACATTAAAATAATTTTTGCAAATGGTCTTGCCCTTAACTTACCACGACTATCTCGAAATATCCGAACGTACAAAATGCGGGCTATAACACTAGTCTCGAAACAAATGGGGATATTGAATTCGCATATCCACTTCTCGGTCCCCGGTAGCCTCTTTGCTAGAATGATTTCTCTAAAGGACTTTAATAATGGAATTTTCTTGTTTCTAAGATCTTTTGTCTCATGCGCCAAGATTTAGATAGGTTCTTCTTCATATGTCAAGTCAGGAGTGACCTCAATTGATTCAACAGGAAGAATATGAGATGGATCTGAGCGATATTTTCTAAGCATAGAAACATAGAAGACATTGTGGATCTTATCTAACTCCGGTGGAAGAGCTAGTTTATATGCAACGGGACCAACTCTCTCAAGTACTTCATATGGTCCAATAGATCGAGGACTAAGTTTAACTTTTTGGCCATATCGCATAATCTTCTTCCAAGGAGAAACCTTTAAAAATACGTTATCTCCAACTTGATGTTCAATTTCACGCCTCTTAAGATCACCATAAGACTTTTGTCTATCCGAGGCAATTTTTCGATGATCCTTGATGATTTTTACCTTATCTTCAGTTTGTTGCACAATCTCAAGACCAACCAATTTTCTTTCACCAACTTCACTCAAACAAAGAGGAGTTCTACATTTTCTCCCATATAATACTTCATAAGAAAGAATTCCAATACTTGGTTGGTAGCTATTATTGTAAGAAAATTCTATAAAGCTAGGTGTCTGTCCCAGCTACCCTCAAATTCCATAATGCAAGCTCGAAGCATATCTTCCAAGATTTGAATTACCCTCTTGGACTGGCCGTATGTCTGAGGATGGAAATAAGTACTAAAGTTCAACCTAGTTCCCAAAGCTTATTGCAAGCTAGTCCAAAATCTGGATGTAAACCTCGGGTCTCGGTCAGATACAATAGAAACAGAAACTCCATGCAACCTCACAATCTCATCAACGTACAATTCTGCTAAATGTTCAAGTGGGTAGTCTACTTTGATGGCTAAGAAATGAGCACTCTTGGTTAGCCTATCAACTATAACCCAAATAGCATTAAGATTTCTTTTAGTGCGTGGTAGTCCAGAAACAAAGTCGATAGTTTTTTTTTTCTTATTTCCACTTTGGTATCGACAAGGGTTGTAACAAACCAACTGGGAATTGATGCTCGGACTATATTTGTTGACAAACTAAGCATTTAGAAATAAATTGCACAATGTCCTTCTTCATACCATTCCACCAGTAGTGTTCTTTGTTGGTTTGGTACATTTTAGTACCTCCAGGATGCATTGTATATGGTGAAGTATGTGCTTCATTCAAAATTTCTTTCCTCAAGCTATCATCTTTAAGAACACATAACCTATTTCGATAAAATAAAACACCATCCTCCCTTAATTTAAAATCAAGCTTTTCTCCAATTTGAACTTCTTTGATCAATTTCATAAGCTTCTCATCTAACTTTTATGCTTCTTTCACCTGTTCAAGTAGAACAGGGTTGACTTGCAAACTAGCAACAATAAAGCTATCAAAGTTGAATGCAAGGCAAGCATTCATGTCTCGTAATTCAAGAAACAAAGGAAAAGGACTTAGAGATAACCTAGAAAAGGCTTTGTGACTTAGAGCGTCTGCCACCACATTGGCTTTACCCGGATGATAGTCAATGATACAATCATAATCTTGAATGAGTTCAAGCCATCTATGTTGTCTCAAATTCAACTCTTTCTGTGTACCCAAGTACTTCAAACTCTTGTGATTAGTAAATATGTGACACTTTTCTCCATATAAGTAGTGCCTCCAAACTTTCAAAGCAAACACTATGGCAGCAAGCTCAAGGACATGAGTAGGATAATTCAACTCATGTGGTTTCAATTTTAGAGAGGCATACGCAACCACTTTCCTTTCTTGCATTAGGACACAACCCAAACCATTATGAGAAGCATCACTATATATCACAAACTCTTTCCCTTCAGTTGGTAGAGTAAGTATAGGAGCTTGAGTCAATAAGGATTTGAGCTTTTCAACGCTTTCTTGGCATTTGTCATCCCATACAAACTTGACATCCTTCCTCAAGAGTTTAGTCAAAGGAAAGGCTATAATGGAGAAGCCTTTGACAAACCTTCTATAGTATCCCGCTAAGCCCAAGAAACTTCTTACTTCAGTTGGATTTTAGGCGGTTTCCATTCAACAATAGCTTGAATCTTACTAGGATCCGCCTTCACACCTTCAACTAACACAACATGTCCCAGAAAAGCCACTTCGTCAAGCCAAAATTCACATTTGGAAAGCTTCGCATAGAGCTTTTTCTCTTCCAAAATTTGCAAAGCAATCCAGAGATGCTTTTCATGATCATCACTATTCTTGGAATATATTAAAATATGATCTATAAATACCACCACAAATTGGTCAAGATAAGGCTTGAATACGCGATTCATCAGATCCATAAATGTCGCAGGAGCATTTGTCAACCCGAATGTCATCACTAAAAATTCATAATGACCATAGCAAGTCCTAAAGGCAGTTTTAGGAACATCTTGTTCACTTACCCGTAGTTGGTAATACCCAGACCTCCAGTCAATTTTTGAGAACTACCTAACACCCTTTAGCTGGTCAAATAAATTATCAAACATAGGCAGTTGATATCTATTCTTAATTGTTACCTTGTTCAATTGTCGGTAATCAATACAAAGCCTAAGAGTGCCATCTTTCTTTTTCACAAATAAAATAGGAGCTCCCCATGGAGAAACACTTGGGCGAATAAAACCTCTCTCAAGAAGTTCTTGCAATTGAATTTTCAACTCTTTCAATTTTGCTGGAGCCATTCGATAAGGAGTTATAGAAATAGGAGTAGTTCCAGGAATAACCTCTATAGGAAATTCAACCTCCCTTTCCGGGGGTAATCTAGGATGATTTTCAGGGAAAACATCAGGAAATTCACAAACAACTGGTATATCTTTAAGGCTTGGACTTTCCAGGTGTGTATCAAATATATGAACAAGATAAGCTTCACAACCCTGGTTAACCATCTTTCTTGCCACAACGCGGAGATAATATTAGATGTCAATGATCTTTCACCTTGAACAATGATGTCTGCAAATGAAGGAGCTCTAAAGGTCACATGCTTCGACCTACAATCAACTACCGCATGGTATCTATGAAGCCAATCCTTATCGACGATGACATCATAGTCTTGGAAAGGCATTTCAACCAAATCAACAGGGAAGACTAGAGTTTGAATCATAAAGGGACTACCTTGATAGATGTGATTACAAACAACCTGTTGACCCAAAGGACTTTAGACAAGCACACCACAATCAAGTCTCACAGATTTCACATTTATAGGAAAAACCAAAGATGAGCTAACATAGGAATATGTAGATCCAGGATCAAATAATGTAACAACACATAAGCTAAATAAGTGAAATTACCAACAACCACATCCGCCCCATCTTGGTCATCCCTCTATCTCATAGCATAATCTCGTGCTATAGCTCTTGACTTGCTAGCTTGATTAGCTCCACCTACACTTGTTGCTTGCATGTTTCTGGATCTTTCACCTCTATTCCCTTGAGAAGGAATAGCAATAGGTTTCTGAACTGAGCCTTTCGTACGCAGAGAAGAAGTAGGGTTAGGATTAGGACAATCCTTCACTTTATGATCGAAGCTCCCACAACTAAAACAAACACCAAAAGCTCTCCTGCAAGTACCAGAGTGATTCTTTCCACATTGTGCACAAGTGGGTATACGAGTCTTGCCTTAGCCATAGCTTGGAGTGCTAGAAGTAGAGAAATTTGATCTATTCTGATTATGCTTGGGCTGACTTGTGAACAATGCCTGCTTTGGAATTTGTGAACCTTCCCATTTTAGATGGACCTCCTGAATCTGCATCAGCTTTTCTGAACTTGTTTTCATTTCTACTAGCTTGTTCCTTGTCGATTCTTTCCCAAGTAAGAGCAGCTGAAACTAGTTTACAAAAGTTCTCATATTGTAGGACCGCCACAGACTTTCTGATGGAATCATTCAAACCGTCTTCAAATCGCCTGCACTTATCTTTTTCATTATTAATAATACCACAAGCATAACGGGAAAGCCTGAGAAACTTCTGTTTGTATTCAGCAATAGACATACCCCTTTGCTCTAAATTCAGAAACTCCTTTTTCTTTGCATCATGATAAGAAGGTGGGACATACTTCATATGAAATTCTTTCACAAAATCATTCCAAGTAAGAATAGGAGGTTTTTCCTTGGCATTCGGTACACTTACCCACCAGTCATAAGCATCTTTTTGTAACAGTGAGACAGTATACTTAAATTTGGCAGCTTCTGAACACTCTAATTGCTCAAATACTATTTCCATGCACTCCAACCACTGCTCAGCATCAGTAGGATCAGCAGTGCCTTCAAACTCAACTCCGCCCATTTTTCTTATTTTCTCAAAGTTCATTTCATTAGGGTCGGGCATTCTTCTAGCCATGTGATGAAAGAAATCAGCCATTTGTTGAAAAGGAGGATCAACAGCAGTAGTACTATGGCTCATTTGAGGATGTGGCCCAACTCTTGCACCCTGATTATTTCCCTCTTCAGATCCACTAGTACGAGGAAAATTAGAATTAGAAAAATGTTCTCCAACCCCTTCTTGTAAGTGAGGTTGGGCATTAGAGTTATTTAAACCTTCACGAGCGGCTTTCATAGGTCTATTAGAGGAAGAAGAGGCCATGAATTAATTCCCACATAAGGGAAGATCACATTGCATTAGGGACATGTACATGATGCATATGCTCAATACATGCAACAAAACATGTTAAAAAGAAACAAGTATACCAACAAGTCACAACAAAAGTCCTAGAACCACAAACCTAGGCTCAGGTACCAAACTTGTAGCATCCCCTTTGGGAGGATACCACTTACGAAACAAAAGCTAATTTCACACTTACAACGTTTAGAAGAAATTTATGCCAAAAGATATTCACAAAAAAAAATAGCGGGAATAGACCCATGCGAAAAAGGGTTGAAAGTGCGACATTTTTTTTTCCATTATACACTCTGAAAAATTCCATAGATGAAATACAATATCAGTGTATTAATTTCAAATGGTAACACCCTTCTCAAATAGTCAACACATTTAAGAGACTTCGTTTTGAAATTATATTTTCCAATCAACACCACTGCAGATTCATAATATACATGAAACTCAAACTTGTGATTATCACAAAAAACTAGTATCTTCCTTTGTACATAATTACAAGGCAAAATGTAAAACCCAGTACATGGCATGACTTGGGTTAAAAGCACACCTGCAAAACAAGTTACCGAGTTCAAGTTACAAGCTTATGGTCTTGTGTCTAACAAGCCTCCAAAATTACATACATAAGTGTGACATATGGATCATGTACAAGTCCCCAAAATTTAACATAACCTAGATGCATATGCAAATGTTATCTTCACTAAAGCTCCCAAAAAGTCTACTCCAAATGACCATCTTCAAATCTCCTCCCACACATTACCTACGATATAAAACAACTATTGCTAAGCTTAACGCTTAGTGGCATATAAACTTTGGGCTTTGAGCCATTAGATTCTCCAATTCCCTTATCCGTAATAGGTAGCTCAATAAGATAATAATAAATCAAGTAAGCAAGTATATCAAAGTATCAAATATCAAAACTTTGAAGAGTTTCCAAATGTCAAAATCAATATTTGAAGGCTCAAGTGTCAAGAAAATTTATAAATCAATTCAAGAGAGTTTATCAAATAACTAATTTTTCCCAATATGTACGTCATGCCATCACACCAAGCACAATCAATATCAAGATAGAACGAAGCCCAAATCAAGAAGGGTCGTCACCCAATAATCAAGAGAATCAAGAGCCATGTTGAAAGTGGCTTTCCACGCATACTCGAAAATGAACAAAAGTCCATTATCAAGACGAAATGTAAATCCAAAGTCAAGATGGGCAAGATCCGAATCAAGAGGCATGCCGATATCGGTGGCAAAGTCACCACAACAAGAAGGGAAAATCCCCAACAAGAATGCAAAATGATCAAGAAATTCATACAAGTGGGTGATTTAGTGAATATTTTGCAATACTTGATGTTACACCTCGTATTTTCAGAAGAACGCTCGCTAAGTCTAATTACGAGTGCATGGAATTTTGATCAAGAAAGTTGACCTTCAGCTTTATGGAACGACACAAGTATTAAGCACATTTATGGATAAAGTGATATATGAGATGGTATGCACCAATATCATGGTTATGAGGATTTAAGATCATGTATAAGAAGTATCGAAAGGATTGGAGGTCGAACTAGGTGAAAAATGAAAATCTGGTCGAACTGGGCAGATTTGCTGTATGCGCTCGTGACAGGGGCTCGCATTCACGATGACCATGAATATTCTAGACCATCACGTTCGCAAAGGTCACTGATTAAGTCAGTTTACACCGACTTTGTCACCCTATAAAAGGGGCAAAGCCCTTCATTTTTCATTCTAAATATTTCCCAAAACTCAGAAATCATATGGGGGTGTGAGGATATCCTAAAATTGAGGGTTTTGAGAGATTTTCAAGTGGCGAAGAATTAATCGAGGCTGGAATAATGCATGGTTATGGTTCTAGTATTGCTTTGTGGTGGATTTTGGCTTAGATTCAAGGTGGATATTGAAGATATTGCTGTTTAGCAAGAATAAGGTATGAATTTCTCCTTATTAATATTACCTTTGGTTTATTTACGAAGATAGAGTGATTAAATGATCGTATAATAAAGTTGTTGGTGGAAAAATTGGATAAACATCGTGTGGGATGTTTCATGGAATATTTTGATATTGATGATGGTGTTGATGATGCTAGTATTGTTGTTGTTGTTGTTGGATGCTGGTATTGCAATTTCGGGCTAGGGATATAAACAGAGGACATGCTACCGAAATTTCGGCAGATTCTAGAAAGAGTTAGTTTGAGGGCTTAAGACAGGCCTCTGAAGATAAGTCTAACAATAGTATAAATTTTCTTGAATATAGATTTGCGAGCCTAGAAGGCCAAGTGCTGAGTAGTTAAAGTTAAGGTGACCAAAAAGATATGTTAAGGCTTTCCCTTTCTTTCTTTTTGGCATGATCCTATGATATCAATGGACAATGAATACTCGAGTCTCCATATTACTCTACTCTTAGAAGTATTAGGAGTATACCCATTCTTGATGATCCTATACCCCTTTGTTATGATTGTTCTTCTGTTCATGGGTCTTGAGTTGTGTTATGATAATGTTAGTCCATATTTATGCATTGCATGCATTACATATGTGCATATTGACCCTTGACCAGAAGGCGTTATATACGCGTATATTATATATATATATATATATATATATATGGGGTATGGGAAAAGGGAGAGGCGTTCTATACGCATTAACACCTGATCAGTTGGTGCACAGTGATAATGATTATGATGCCCGAAGGGGCTGCCTAAAGGGGCCATTATGCTATTATGCCCGAAGAGGCCTGTTTGATGATGGGATGAGGATCGAGCCGTATGTTCCTCGGCACTAGGACCTACGCATATCATACGCCCGCAGAGGTATTTTAAGTAAGCAGAGATATATAGATATGTTCAGATAGTTAGACATATCGATACATTCGTAGAGTCATGTTCAGATAATCAGACTTACATATGCATTCAGTCAGTCAGTTTAGCTTATGATTTTCAGATTTTCTTCATGATTCGTATGTGTATGTTACTCTTCAGCCTTACATACTCAGTACATTATTCGTACTGACTCCCCTATTGTTCGGGGGGCTGCGTTCATGCTTGCAGGTTCAAATAGCCAGGAAAACAGATCGCATCCTTAGGCCGATTCTTCAGCTGAATAGCAGAGCACTCCTCTCTTGCCGGAGTTGCTGTCTAGACCAGATATATGTTTTGATATATATGGGTAGGGCAGGGGCCCTATCCCGTCCATAGCATGTCCAGTATGTCTGTAGAGGCTCATAGACGCTTATATTCAGTCAGACAGTGTGCCCTACTCAACACCTATTTGGTTACATAGTTTTATCAGGTAGCCTTGTCGGTTTGTACCCCGGTTCAGTTTAGTGATGCATGTATATAAATCTTTTGAGGGCAATGACCCTCTAGTTTATGATATCTATCAGTCAGCAGATCATATTGTGAGCACCCTCCGGTGGCCCAAAATGAGCATGAGTAGGTATGTTATGTATGTTTTGTGGCATCTAGGAGGTCAGCTTCTGGGTGTCCATCATAGCCTTTCGGTTGGGCTGTGGCAAAAGTGGTATCAGAGCAGTTCGTCCTAGGGTTGTCTATGAGCCGTATCCAGCAAAGTCGTTTCTATAGGTGTGTTGTGCACCACACTTATAGGCAGGACGCTGCAGGATATTTAGGATGGTCATCCTTCTTTCTGATCATTAATCATGCCGTACAGCCAATGATAGGAAAACTCATTCTTGGTACTAGTTCCGGTAAATTGCAGCATTGAGTTGATGAAGTGGACCAGTCCAATTAATGGGAGCGTAAGTATGGCTCCGAAGGTGGACACGAGACCTGTACCACCTGTCGACTCAGGATCGAGGATGTCAAGAGGGATAAGAAAGAGCATCGGCTATTCCATTGAGACGGACCCATCGGAGGATGTGGCTAGTAGGAGGAGACCCGACCGAGAAATCATATGACAAAGACCCGTTTAAGGGTTCACGAGACTCCTGTGGATGAAGACGCAATTGAGGAAGTACAGAGCTTGGCACATCTAGATTTTCCCTACGTTTCAACATTATGTTAGGCCAGCTACTGATGTTAGTATCACAAAGGTACCTAGTTCTCTATCTTGGGATTTAGTTAACCAGGAGTTACCCACAGATCTTGGGAAGCATGAGATAGAGAAAGAAGAGAGTCAGTTAAGGGGCAGTCCTTTTAATAAGGACAAAGGGGATTTATTCCCCGATATACCCGACCTAAGTTCTCCAGCATCTTATTTACAGGTATATGGCCCTTTCCGTCAGAACCAGTTATGGTTTATATGTAGACTACCTAATCTGAGGATATCATCGATCACTTCTTACTCTGGGGCCTCATAAAATTGATAATGGATTGTTATTATGGATAATTATAGTTAGGACATCTTTATTACGAACATGGATTTTGAAGTGAGAATTGATATTTTAAGTCATATAAGTTTATATACTCTCAGAGAGATTTCTCAGGGATGGATACAGAAGTTGTAGTAGAACTAAGCAGATAAGGTGGGACATAAGAATTGTAGGAAATTGAAGAAAGATGAGGTGATATTTCACCCCCTACACTTATTAGCAGTATTAGATCGAAGCACCCTAGGCTTATAGTATATCGGCCTTTAGGAGGAAAGAAACTGGAAAGAAGTTGAATAAAGGAATAAGGCACCAATTATAGAAGGTGTAGTAGATACGAGTAGATGAGATTCGCAGATATCTTTGGAAAAGGAGTGTGATATGTGATCAAAGAAAAGGGTACTAGATGATTTGTATTAATGGTGTATGTAAATCAAGGCTTCGTAGATCTAAAAGTAAGGAGCAGGATCAGAAAGTGAGTTAATCAGTGAATTTGAGGTCCTTGGCAAGGACTATATCTATATATATATATATATATATATATATATATATATATATATATATATATATATATATATATATATAATTTTGACTAAGGATTACACGATGGTTATAAGGTAGCTTGTGGGAGTCATTGTTAAGGTCAATGTCTTGACGGATTGCGAGTTTTGTGATATGGAAAGAACCAAGCCATTAAAAGTCAAGGAGAGAATTATGTGTTTTCCAAAGGATATGTTCTAATATGGGATAGCGAATAAGATATTAAGCGGAACATTATAGGAATATTTGTGAGTAGCCTATAAAGTATGTAGTATGCCTTCCAAGGTATACGCACTAGAATGATATAGTCTACAAAAAGAATTGGGTGCAGATCTTCAGAGGCACTCGAGTCATGCAAGTTGTATAAGTACCAAGGAATAAGTATATCTCTTGTCTGAAGACCGGGAAGATGAATCAGAAACAAGTATGCATACCATATGATTGGAGTTCATATTATGAAAGCCAAGTTATCGATCTTCCAGTTCACCTTAAGTTTTAGGGATATCCGAGGGAGACCCCAATACTTCCTCTAAGTAAAGGTTTAGTCTTGCTAAACAAAAGTATTGTTAAGTGCGCAACCAATATTTACTTTCCCCTATGAAAATGATCCCTACGAAGTTGAAGAAAACAAAGATTATTTGAAGGATCAGTCAAATCAATTCGGTCTATAAGGGAGTAAGTCCTTGCATATGTACAAGTGATTGTAAGCAGCTAAATAAGATGATAGCTAAGGATGAGCAAGTACGATTAAGGGTTCACGATTTGTTTTGCTAGCACAGAATGCTTCCTTAAAGATGAACATGGGATCAAGTTATTCCTAGATAAAGGTCAGAGGAAAGGTGTCCTAAAGACATCTTTCAGGACCAAGTAAGTTACCTCGAGTTTTGAGCAATGTCATTTGGACGGACTATGGCCCCAGCAGTATTATGGGCTTGATGAGTAAGTGTGTTTAGACTCCTCCGAAACCTATTTGTAATAGTGTTCCTACATGATCTTTGGGTTACTCTTGCTCAAAGTCAGAGTATGTTGTTCGTTATTTGCAAATCTATGGTTCATCTGGCTCAGAAAGTTTTCAAAATGAAGTTCTGATAAAATGGTATAGTGCTCCTAAGGTTAAAGTATGGAGAGGTGAAGCTATAGAGAATTGTCTAGGGGCCAGAAAACTCATAAAAGTCGGTGATTTCTTGGACTTAACAAGTTATTATTGGAATCTTTGTGCCACGGATAAACTGGCAAAGGAAATAGCCAGACTCCAGAGGCCTGATAATTGTAAGCCTAAGTTTCCAGAAGATGAGTAACAAGTGAAGTTTCAGCATCAAGTGTAACATTCCTAAAGGGACCGGATAGCCATATCACGCGTTATGATGATTCAAGCATTGAGCTAAGTTATTGATTGATACAGCGTGGCGAGATTATAGCTCATGCCTCAAGGTAGCTGTAAAGGTACAAGAAGAATCATTCGACCCATGCTCTTAAGCTAGTTATAGTTATGGGCATAGGAAAGGATATATTGGGGTAGAGTCAATATTAATTATATAAGTACACTAAGAGGTTGTAGCGCACCCTTAAGCAAAGACGGTTAAGTTACGACAAGGTCAATAAATAGAATGATGGAAAAACTCCGATGATTGGGAAGTCAATGGAAGAAAAGAAAGTTGCTAATGTTCGAGCCATAGATCTAGAGTAACTCAGTTTATGTTAAGATAAAGAGGAAATGTTGAGGACTTGTGAGTTCAGCAGTTCGCCAGTATCAAAATTGATTAGTAAACTTAGATCATGGCATCTACTGGGGCATAGCCTTTTTAAGTCAAGGAAAAATAGTACGTTGAATTTGATGTCAGCTCATTATAGGATTACGGATCCTCAAGGGAGGAGCTAGCTTTATACATCCTACGGACTGGAATTATATTGAAGCAAATTATCTGACGTGATCAGATTAATGACTGATGAAAGGAAAGGCTTATTTCCCTCGCTATGCTAGGCAGTGAGAACAGCGATGACATACATTGATACTGCAAAAAAAAAAAAAAAAAAAAAAAAGGAAATTCATAGCAAACTTCATAGTGCAACGGAAGTGAGATAACATGAGTTTAGCAAGCTATAGCAACTTATTGAAATTCCCATTCAGAGACGAGAAATCATAAGTACAGATGACCATGTTACCGCGGAAGTTTAATTCAGTTAGGGAAATTACCAGCAGGCCTATGGAATTATCCTATTTCCTGTCCATCAGGGCTACTTGTACAGCAGGGGACCACATAAATCCTTGTTACACCTTGAAAATTTTCCCGTGAACGTACAGTGGATAGGCTAACGAAGGGCATAGCATATACGATGTTTTAATAAGAAGGGAACGACGTTTGAAGATCCTAAGTAAGATTCCAAAGGCAATTGCAATAAGAGATAGGTTATGCTCCATGATGACTAACTATAGGTTCTGAAAATGTGGAAAGTTGCAGATTTGCACTTTGGTCAGTTGATCGTAAAATGAAATACGGACCGTAAAGTTGTATACGGCCCATAAACTGTCATGTCGTATTTCAACTTCCAAAACATTAACTTTCTGTCAAATGCTTGAATGGTTAAAGACGACTTGAAATACGGACCGTAAACTGAAATACGGCCCGTAAACTGTGTTCGTAAATCACCATGTCTCAGTCTGACTTTCTGGTTCTGTTATGATTAAATACATCCACGAAATACGGCCCGTAAACTGGAATACGGACCGTAAACTGAGTTTACGACCACTGTTGCACTTTCGACGACGGTTCATTTCAGATCAAATTTTGGGTTATTAAAAAAGGGACCAAGTTTATTATTTCATTTTAACATTTCACCCCTTCTCTCTAAAACATATCTCTACACTTATTCCACAAGAATTCAAGGATTATTAGTGATCAACAACATAAACCAAGTGAATCAAGTGTAAGGAAACCCATTGGAGATCATTCAAGCCAAGAAATCCTAATGGAGATGAACTAGGGATTTTGCTCAAGTGGAGTATTATCAACCAAGGCTTGTTCCTACGACATCTAAGGTAAGATTTATGATATTTATATGTTTTTTAAGGTATTTAAGAGTTGAAATACTTGGATTGTAGAAGGGTATAGAAAAATGGGTCATGAATGTGGAGTAGTGCCATTGTGAGAAATAGCTTAAATTGAATTATGATTCTTGATGTGTTGTGATATAAATATGTTATAAATGATGTTGAGAACATGAGATGAGCAATGTATGATAATGGACGTCGTCGTGCGTTATGGCCATGGATATGGATGATTGAAAGTAAGTCTAGAATATGGATAATGTGGATGAATAATGACTATCGTTATAGTATTGTGAATGTATTATTGATGATTGGGAGTTGATATACGCTATGGGGGAATGTCGTATAAATGAAGGAGATGCTATCCGATTTTCTCTAGTTTTAGTCATGTATGCTAGCTATCGATTTCTAATGATAGTATGGCTTTAATGAAGGTAGAAAAGCGAGCGTTGAAGGAGAACGTGCAAGTGGTAAATAGTTGAATGGAAAGGTATGTAAGGCTAACCCTTCTTTCATAAGGCATGGTTCTTTGGCCAAACGTCTAAATCTTCTATAAGACTATGATATCTTTCAAATGATTTGATCTTCCGAGCTTGTAAGCTCACGATTCTTGATACGCTACTATTGTACTAAGTTCCTCATATGACGAGTAAGCCTATAAGATAGATGTAATGAACGATGATAATAGTGATGATGACATCGATGACGACTACGATAGTAATGATAATAGTAAAGATTCTTATGAGCTATTATGTATATGCATCTATGTATGGTTATTATGGAACCCCAAGCTTATGAGGCCGGGTAGGATTTGTAAATAAGTATGTATATGATTATGTAACGCGCGCACACCTCTGCAGATGGTACGGATAACCCTGACGCCTTAATAGGGTCAGGCAGATGAATCCCTGAAGCCTTGGGTAGGGCCAGGTATGTGTAACCTTGAGCCTTGGCTGGTCAAGTATGTATGAAACACCGATCCTGCATGGTCGGGTATGCTATGTAAATGCTATGTATATGATATGATTATGTATATAATATAGATACGAGTACAAATACTAACATGATACGATATGAATGCGAACAAGGGTATGTATATGAATACGAGTACAAATATGGAACGGATACGATTATGGATACGGATATAGATGTATGTACACATTACGCATTAGAAATGGAAAATTTATATGAAAGGCAAGTAAGTGCCTATGACGATAATATTACTATTGTTATATCCCGTATTTTTTTACGTTGGATTATTCATAAGCTAAATCGACACAAGTTCAAGGACAAGATTATTTTTGGGATATGAGATAAGGACATTTTATCCCCGATTTTAATAAATGCATGATCTGCTAATTAATTACAATTAGTATGGAAATATTAGGGGAGATTAGGGATTAATTAACCATGATTAGATTATTAAGTGGGGATTAATGATTAATTAGCCCAATTAGTGTTTCAAGTGGGCCCCACCAAGCATGTTAATTAAAAATTTGACCATGACTCATCACATGCCAAGTGGGGTACGTGTAACAAGTATAGGCAGCATATAAGTTCATTAGTGATGACTAATATTAGTCATGCACTTCACTTTCATTTCTCAATTCAATTGAGAGAAAGAAACGTATGAACAACCATGACGATCCATAAAAAAAAGATTTATTAATCCTAAGGTGCTTTACGTGTGCAAAGGAGCGACAAGTTAGAGTTTAAATTGAGAAAGAAGAAGTGGTGCAATTGGTGCAAGTGAGTATAGGATTTGTCCTAATCAATTTAAGGTAAGATTTCTTCTTCTTGAAAGGTAATTGGAATTAATGATGTTGTAATGAAGAGATTAAATTGTATTAGACGAAATTGGAAGCAAGAAAAATTGCATGATTATCGTTGGCATTGTAATGGGCAGAATTGGAGTTGTTCTAATTGGATTAAGTTTGATTAGTGTTGTCATTATTATGGTATTGTATTTGAAGGTAATTTGTTTATGTTGGTGGACTGTTTCGAGCTTGTATTAAAATGATATTGAAGTGGTTTTATGGTACGTGGATGGTGGTTGATGTTGTTGTCGTGTTGTTATTGATGTGGCTCGTAAATTTGGAAGAAAGCAAGCATATAAGATATCGTATAAGAAACGCATGTCGGTCTGTTTGGTGTAAAATCTTAGATGTTAATGATTTGAATTGAAAAGGGATTAGGAGAGGTTATTTGGTTGTTATCGTTGTCGTTGGTGTTGTGGTGATAATCAGAGATTAATTGGGAGCTCAGGTTAGGCGAGTTATATAGAGGAAATGCTGCCCGATTCCCGTTAAGTTCTTAACTAATCAAAATACTAATCGAGAAGTGTGAACTAAGAAATGATTCCTATAAGTGATTGGTTGTAGATTTATAAGCTAGGAAATTGTAGGTTACTGACTTACGTATGGTATTGACATGTTGTGACAGCCTTGTCGGCTTACGTATGGTATTGACATGTTGTGACAGCCTTGTCGGCTTGCGTATGGTATTGATATGTTGTGGCAGCCTTGTCGGCTTGCGTATCATATTGACATGTAGTGGCAGCCTTGTCGGCTTGCGTATCATATTATGTATTGGTTAGCTGTGACTCCTCAGGAGACAGGTTTATGATATGCGGCGTTATGAATCTTTAGTTGCTTTCATAAGTTCCATACAGTTCTTAATTTCAGTCTGACTAGATCTAACAGGTACGTATACGGGTGTCCAGCTCGGGCACTAGTCATGGCCCACGGGGTTGGGTCGTGACAAAAGTGGTATCAGCGCAGTTCATCCTCGGAGTGTCTACAGACCGTGTCTAGTAGAGTCTTGTTTATCGGTGTGTTATGCACCACATCTATAAACAGGAAACTACAGGACATTTAGGATGTTACCCTTCTTTCATATCTAAGATCGTGCGATAGAGCCAAGAGATAGGAAATGATATCCCTTATATACTGACCTTTGATTTCAGCAGGAGAGTGGTGTCGACAAGAGAAGGTAAATAATGCTACTGAAGTTACAGAGGCTAATATTTCATTGAGGTTACGTTATCAGAATTTGTATATACAGAGTGGCAAACTGGCCATCGTCAAGGTAAGTTATTGTAAGTATGGTAAGAAAATGGATTGAATGTATATATATTGTTGATAAGTTCAGTTATAAGGTGCGCACAGAAAAAGCTGAAAGAATCAGTAACAGTAAGCAGAATATATGTCAGATATAGGGTAAATGTTGCAGGTATGATTGAAACCTGCAGTTAAAGACTGAAAGGGAAAATAAACAGGAAAGTGTAACAGTTACAGTTTGAGTTGGACATACGAGGTAAGTTCATCACTTTCATACTGTTATTGATATGGGGAGCCCTGTGCGGCTACGATACGATATAATATATATGTATATATGTTGGCCCTGTGAGGCATTGTTGGTATTTCCTGCGTGCAGGTTTTGAGATAGTAAGAAATACAGAGGAAACTCTGCCAAAATTTTCCTAGAAAAAAAAAGAATGAGATATAAGTTCATAATATTCTTGAAAGGCCGTGTCAATAGTAATGATAGAATTTGACTAAGTTGCGAGTACGGCTGACTTCGAGAAATAAGTTAACTGTTGAATTGATGGTAATAGTAATCATGAGGTCGATATCGATATGGTAAAAAAAATGCTAGGACAATTTGGAGGGGCTTGAGATACTAAGAGATGATTTAGAAAAGGCTGGCAAATCTTAATAGGGTATTATATTGAGGTATCACTGAATTGACAAGCAGGGATAAATTACGACGAGTTTATAATTAGAAGAAATAACAGTATGATTGAGACAAGAGTACAGAGGAAGAAGAATCGCGACAAATATGAATGTATTGGTAAGATGGCTTGTGAGGTATTGAGGTTAAGATTAACCAGAAAGGGTAAAAGGTTAGGTACGCCTACTCCACAGATTGTGATTAAACCATAGTCAGAATCGTGAATGGGGTTAAAAAAAGGAGGAGAGAGTGTTATATTATAGGATTGATTACGAACAGGATATAATGCGAATATAATGAGGATTGTTATGAGAATGAGTAAAGCCCTGTGAGGAAGTGACTAAAAGATATGACGTGATCTATGTGATTAAAGTATAAAGGCGAGCTATAGAATGAATAAGAAAGACTTATGGAGTTCTTCTATAGGGAAAGTTCAGAATAACGATTATGTGATAACGGAAATGATAGCGAGCACAAGTGAAGAAGGAGTTAATTGAAAGAAGGAAATAAGAAGAAAACTAGATAACAATGCAATAATAGGTTATGATATGTATAGCCGGGAACGCGAGCAATATAAGTGACGGAATTATGAAAGACCAAACTATAGAAATATGAGCAACGAGGTAAAATAAGTGCCAGAAAATGACAAGTATGATAAGAACAGACAGGGATAAGCAGAGTGCGTTTGAGAATGAGAAAGGGGATATGTAGAAGTAATGTTTTCTAAAGGGTACAGAGGTAGCATGAGATTCCTCGTGTACGGAATAAAAGATGGACATAGACAAGGAAAATGGTAAGGGAATATTAAAGGAAGCTAGACGTAATTAGTTGAGTACAAGTATAAAATAAAAGGGAAATATATAGCTACAAACTTAAAGGTGTAGTTATAACTAAGTAATTGTATTGTTGTAGTTGATGGACTATGGTGTATTCGTGTTGAACTAGTTATATTGCTAAGAAATTATTACCGCAGGGGTTAATCAAGGTGACGATCATGACAAAGGATTTATAAGAATAGTGCAAGAAAAGTCTAAGATGAAGGAATTATCAAGTTGGAAACAATAAAGTCGACACCAAGGATAAGGCTTGAAATTGACTATAAGAAAAGGATGAGAATAGAAATACTTGGTCTGAGGTAAGCTCATATGACTACAGTACTTTTATACTCTAGGGAATCTGCGATGGACCATGATAGACGGGCATTGTAACACAAAGACTAACATCCAAGAGTGGTGTCCAGGAGGTCATGTACCCTGTACATCTTCATGACTAGCTTCATGCCTGGATGGTTAAGAGGGGTATACGAATTAAGCGATTAAAGAAGTAAGGTGTTCTAAGCTTACAAGGATAGAAAAGAGTCCACTACCATCTAACGACTTGGGGCACAATAACTATTCAGGAGGAGCATAAAATTATGGGACAGTATGAAGTGGAAGGATATGTATCGAGGCATATGGAAAAGCTACTTGTATAGTGTGCCTTCTGATTATGTATAGATTGGGGTAAATATAACGTTACAAGAAAACGTTACACTTATCACCAGGATATAAGTGCTACCTACTTGAGAATTTGGAACGACTATAAGTACTAATTAATTACTGATTGGAGTAAGTGGAAAGTGGCCTTGGATGAGTTGCTACATGGGTTGCATTACTCGAGTACAGGTGGTCAGATGAGATTTTGTACTATATATAGAAAGGTTCTCGTCGCTTCATGATTTTGGTAAGGTTTCGTACATGGATATGGTACAGTATACCAAGTGAATTGGAAAAAAGGGTCAGATGAATTTGAGGGGACATAGAGCAGAATATAAATAGATAATGATATAAGTACACCCTAAAGTGGGGAAGTGGGCGTGAAAAAAAAAAGCAAGTGTAAGATGGGAACAATCGACACTACAATATATTTGATATAGATACTTAAATTTCAATTAGTAAGATCTGAGAGTCAACAATAAGCGGATAGAAGTCAGGATGGTATTTGGTACAGTGCTGAGAATTATCTGTAAAGATCTTGAATGACATGACATTAAAAAGTGGGTGCCTATAAAAAGAAAGAGTACGACAAGAGAATGGTAACGAGTAACTTAAGAGATATTATAAAGGGTAGCAATGATATACTGGATTAGAGGTTAAGATATTGGCAATGAAGTTGTTAGCTAATGATATTGTGACTTATAAGTAGCAAAGGAGAGGGGACAGAAAATATCCTATAATAGGATGTGAGAAAATCAAAGGGTGAATCAAGGGAAAGGAGTATGACAAGATAGACTACGAACGCGTTTTAGTACGGATGAATTATGTAAAGCATAATGAACCAGGAGAAGGAAAGGCTGTGACTAGGATTGGATATGTTTTATATAAGATATGCAACCTACGAATATTTGTATGCCAAGAATGAGACTAAGTGAATACTTGACAAGAAGAGTAAGGACTCAGTAATAACAATGTGGTTGCGATACTTTGAACACATTAAGGAAAGGTGCAAAATGGTTTGAGCCAAATTACCGGGACAGAATTAGTACTGAGGGCAAATAAGACATGGCCATAGCTGAGCCCCGATACCATTGAAAGGTACGAGAGAAGAATGCAAGGTGAAGCATAAAGACTAGTGAAACGACGCTAAGGTATTTCTCGGGCTAATTTGAGCACCTTCGTATATTCTTGTAAAGATTGCAACATAATGCGTGACAGAAAAACTAAGAGCAAGATTTGAGTAAAGAGGTAATAGAAGAGTTTGAATTAAAAATAAAGAAACGACACGAGATAATATGCCTAAAGTGTTATAAGTTGGATTAAGGGAAATTGTGAAATGGTTTAAGCGATTTGATCAGAATGAGCTGATTACTAGAAGACAGTGAATTTAAAGAGAACGAACAAAAGGACGGACAACTTAAGTTTAGGTTATAACAGAAGGATTAGTTATGAGCTATATTACAAAAAAGGGTAATGCCTAAGATGACCTATGGGTCTCAATGAATTTGTGGCGAAGAACACTATGACAAAGGCATCTATCCTATGATGAGATAGTTATAGACATTAGAAAACGAAGGGAAATTGACGTTCGACATTACGAGGTGATACGACAAGCATAGACGTAAGAACGAAATGGTAAGAGGTATGGATCGAAGGACAATAGGGAGACGGAAAGTTCAAGATAGCACCTCGTAAAGTGATGCAAAATGTGAAACGGATTTGAAAAATGGGCATATGATAGAAGAGAGGTAGCACCTCAATGTGATGATAGGTGTGCTATAGGGAGAACCACCTATACAAGTGTTTACTCATGATGTGAGACAAGTATTTACCTCAAAAAGAGTGCTAACAGGGGATGCATTATGGGATTTACATGAGATTTAAAACCCCTTAGGATCATCATGTATTTTAACCTTTATTCAGATATAAGTTAAGTGAGGAGAGATACCCGAAGAGGATTCTAACGATAAGAAGAAGGTTCCTGATTATTAAGTAATTGCGAAAGGTTTGTAGACTAATTGAGCCAAAGGGGAATGTTAAGATAGTGCATGTCAAAGGATTAAAAGATGACTCCACAACAAGAAAAAACTCGACTTAAGCTTCTAGTATAGGTGGATATAATAAGTTGCAGTCAATTACAGATGTAGCTAAGTTATGACCACTTTCTTTGGAAATTCAATATTAACTGAAGTCAACTGGAGAATGGTATTAAGTTTAGAAAGGGAGGCATAGCATGATAGAAGAGTAATTGATTCATCGTAAGATCACCATAACCCCTATTCTTATGCAGGACTAGTTTGACATTCGAGGACGAATGTTCTAAAGGGGGGAAGGATGTTATATCCCGTATTTTTGCACGTTGGATTATTCATAAGCTAAATCGACACAAGTTCAAGGACAAGATTATTTTTGGGATATCAGATAAGGACTTTTTATCCCCGATTTTAATAAATGCACGATCTGCTAATTAATTACAATTAGTATGGAAATATTAGGGGAGATTAGGGATTAATTAACCATGATTAGATAATTAAGTGGAGATTAATGATTAATTAGTCCAATTAGTGTTTCAAGTGGGCCCCACCAAGCATGTTAATTAAAAATTTGACATGACTCATCACATGCCAAGTGGGGCACGTGTAACAAGTATAGGCAGCATATAAGTTCATTAGTGATGACTAATATTAGTCATGCACTTCACTTTCATTTCTCAATTCAATTGAGAGAAAGAAATGGATGAACAGCCATGGTTGCCGTGGCAGCTCACGGCCATGGCAGTCCATCAAAAAAAATTATTAATCCCGAGGTGCTTTACGTGTGCAAGGGAGCGGCAAGTTAGAGTTTAAATGTCACGACCCAGCCCCGTGGGCCATGACTAGTGCCCGAGCTGGACACCCATATGTACCTGTCAAACATAATCGGACTGATACTATAGGCCCTCAATCAATCACATCGTAATAACATACGCAAGCCGACGAGGCTGCCACTGTATATATCATTGTATTACGCAAGCCGACAAGGTTGTTACCATGACAGAACATCCACAATAACCATATAGACACAACTGATCAAATTTGTACACAACCCACATACATGTCCACAGACCTCTAAGAGTACTAGTACCGAAATATAACGGGACAGGGCCCCGTCGTACCCCTGGATAAACATATATATATACATCATAAGATCTGGACCAAAAGTCTAGACTCCGGAACAACGGAGCTCTCCAAAACAACTGAGTAGAAGTCCTATGATGAGTGGTCACCAAACCGACTATCTGTACCTGCGGGCATGAAACGTAGCCCCCCGAAGAAAGGGGGTCAGTACGAGATATGTACTGAGTATGTAAAGCATGAAATACAGTAAAGAGGATCATAACTGAAATAGGGAGTGCAGGAGACAAATATAACGTTCAAAATACCAAAACACTTGCCTTTTGAAACATAAATCATACATGTCAATATCATATATCATACCCGACCCATTATGGGACTCGGTGAATAAAGTCATCATATGCCCTCCTGGCCGCCATAACATATCATCATATCATTATATATATATATATATATATCGTACCCGGCCCTCTAGTGAGAGACTCGGTGAACAATGCAGTGAAACTGTGCACGATAACATACCCGGCACGGGACTCGGTGAAAGACATATTGAGGCATGCACGAGCAGAGTAGTGAGCAACCATATGCAATTTAAAACATTATCAAGACCCAAACAGAATAAGAAGAAGGGATTTACAACTGAGTATCAATAGTGACAATCATACCAAATATCCCTCGAACGTCATCATAAATAATATCAAAAGAGCCTTAAGAACCATAGACATATGTCAATATAGAATGAAACAACTTATAGAAGTCAAGGACATCAATTATCGTAGAGTCCCTATGAATAGGAGCTTATATATATCGACTACTATCCAACGTATAGAAAACTTGAGAGGAAAGCTCAATCATTTCAAGAGTTCTAACATCAAGAAGTGAATAGGAATCATGAATCACACTCGAAACTTATGAATAGAATTACCCCAAAGCTCATATCATTCGTCACTTAAATCTAAGACATGCCAAAAGAAAGAAGGGACAACTTTACATACCTGTTAGCGACTATTCGTAAACTCGTTCGCCTCGTCGCTCTTTTAGCCTATTTAATATAAAAGTAATGCTATCGTTAGTAACTATACTTTCTAGTTCGTAAATCTGTAGCCCATCGCTTATAGGACTCATTCTTTAACATATACTTTCTCGATTACGGTTTTCATTAGTTAAGTACTTAACGAAAATCGGGCAGCATTTCCCCTATATATTCGCCTAACCCGAATTTCCAATTGTTCTCCTGTTAACACAGAAATACCAACAATAGAGATATACATACAAAATTCTCACAATTCAGCCCATAACAATCCTAACAATCCAATAACCCTTGTTAATCCTTTTCAACCCACAATTTCGTATAACAACGATTTCATGCATTTTCTTAATTCCAATTTCGTCCAATCCAATTTTAATCCTCCCATTACAACACCATTAACATAATCACACCATAAAACAAGAAAATCTTACCTAAATTTTCTCGGAGGAATTTCTACTCTTAATTGCTCCAATTTCGCAATTTCTTCTTCCTCAATTCAATATCCAATGTTGCTATCACCTCCTTGAACTTGCAAACCACCTTAGAATTAATCTAACAAGAACAAAAAAATTCTTTGATGGGGCTGCCATGGCTGAAGCTAGGCAAGCATGGTTAGATATTTTTTTCTTCACAAAAAGTGAAATTTACAAATGAAATGAATGGCAAGGTTAGTCATAATTTTGACTATATATACCTTGTCCATTTGTTGGACACGTACCCCCTCCCTATAGTGATTCACCAACTGATTTGTTTTATCATTCTTTTTTGTTTTTTTTTTAAATTTTCGGGTGTGGCCCATTTTCAATAATTAAATTAATTAATTAATTTTAACTAATCATTAATTATTATCTAATAATCTAATCACAATTAATTAGTCCCTAATCTCCAATAATATTTCCATACTAAGAAAAAATTACAAACAATTTATGTAATAATTAAAATTGAAAATTAAAAGTTCTTATTTCATGTCCGAAAATAATTCCGCCTTTAACTTGAGTCGATTTGATTGCGGATAATTCGACGTATAAATATACGGGGTATAACATCCTTCCCCCCTTTAGAACATTCTTCCTCGAATGTTAAACTGATTCTGAATTCCCAATACTTCCTCAAGTGTTTTCTTATTTAATTATGCCCTTCACATACCTCTTTCATTGGTTGATTCGCTATAATTCCTTATAACGCACTCCAGGTCTCTATATAGTCATTCCTGTAATATCTCCTCCTTCTGTTGCTTCTCGAGGTAATTATCCACGCCATTGCCTTTACTCATCCCTTTATTTTGCAGTTCGTTGTCAGTTGTATTGCGAGCTCTTCTGCTGAAATGTTACTGTGTTTCTTTTCTGCATACTGTTCAGTTGTATGTCACCGATTGATTCGGACTTGTACTCATGGTGCACGTAATCATAATTCGACTCTTTCATTTTCAATACTTACTCCTTTAAGATGATGTATCATTCACTTCACTTTACCTTCTTATCTTTAAACACGATCTTGTAATGCGCAGACATCCTTTATCGATTCACTAGACTTCAATATCCCTGGAGTATGGCATGCCTCTTCTAACCTGTAGACCCTTCACAAGTTCTACGAGTAAAACGAAATTTCCCAGAGGATAATATTTTTGTACTCCAATGTCCTTGCTTTACTCCACTGTTACAGTCCGTATTCTGGAATCCTCAGCATCATGTGTCACTTTCTGACTTTCTTTTAAAGGTCTTTAACTATTACTTGTTTTTACTTCTTAATCTCGATCTTTAGGGTCGGCTATCAAATAGCTCTAGGGTTCCCTCATATTACAACATTACTGTCATCCAGTAACCAGTAACCCGCTTGTTCTGATTGTCGCGGTTAAATCATTTCGCAACTTCCCTTATTCCGACTTGTAATATTTTAGGCACATTATCTCGGGTCATTTCTTTATCTTTATTTCAAACTCTTCTATTGCCCTCTTTACTTAAATTTGCTCTTAGTTCTCCTATCATGCATCATATTGCAATCTTAACAAGAGTATGTGTAGGTGCTCGAATCAGCCCGGTAAATACCTTAGCGTCGCCTCACTAGTATTTACGCTTTATCTTCCATTCTTCCCTTGTACCCCTCAATGGTATCGGGGCCCAACTATGGCCTTTGCCCTCAGTACTAATTATATTTCTGTAGTTTTGCCTCAAACCATGTCACACCTTTCTTTAATGTATTCAAAATATCACAACCGCATTGTTATTACTGAATTCTTACTCTTCTTATCAAGTACTCACTTGGTCTCATTCATAGCATACAAATATTCGTAGGTTGCATAACTATTCTTGTACAATTAGTACAAAGCGCATCCAATCTTAGTCAGAGTCTTCCCTTTTCCTGGTTCATTCTGCTTTATATATCCGTACTAAAACTCATTTGTAGCCTTTCTTGTCATATCCCTTTCCTTTCTCTTTTTCTACTTATGTGTTACAATGTCATTAGCCAATAACTCCGTTGCCAACATCTTAACCTCTAATCCAGTATAGCCTTGCTATCCCTTATAATATCCTTTAAGTTACTTGTTACCATTCTCTTGTCATATCCTTCCTTTTTGTAAGCATCCACCTTCTGAGGTCATATTATCCAAGATCTTTACCAATAATTCTCAGCGCTGTCTCAAATACCATCTTGACTTCTATCCGTTTATTGCTGGCTTCCAAATCTTACTAACTTGTCCCAACAAGGGATCTCATTTGAAGTTAAAATATCCACATTAAATGTGTTGCAGTGTCGGTTGTTTTCATCCTACACTTGCATCTCTCTCATCCCTTCCTCCCTTTTGGGTGTACCTACATCATTATCTATTTATATTCTACTCTATGTCCCCATTTCCATTTTTTTCAAATTCATATGATTTTTTTCCAATACATTTGGTATACTGCACCATACCCATGTCTTCCTTTATATCATCTATAACTTAGATTCCCCATGTATGCAATCCCAACACAATCACTAGGCGATGAGAACCCTCGATATATAGTACAAAATCTTATCTGATGGTTGGTACTCAAGTAATGTAATTAATGTAGCAATTTATCCGAAGTCACATTCCATTCACTCCAATCAGTAATTAGCTAGTGCTTATAATCGTTTCCAATTCTCCATTCGGTAGCACTTATATTCTGATGATAGGGGTTCCAAGCTTTCCTATAACACCATCTTTATCCCAACAGATATCATCTGTTTCTTCTAATAAATTCGCAATACATCAGTTGTTTCGCCAGTCCACAATCCTTGTCCTTTAAGGATTTCACTATTTCCGAGGTGAAGTCATATACACGCAGTACTCTTTTATGCCTTATGCTCTTTTACCCTTGTTGTGTACCCAACACTGACTTCTGACTTACTCAGAATCACATCAAATTCGTCTTAATAATGATTTATCCTATCACCTTGTCGTCGTACTACACCTTTTAGTTCGTAGCTATATATTTCCTTTTATCCCATACTCATGCTCAATTAATTACGTCTGTCCTAGGTGTTTCCTTTAGTATTCCTTTCATTTCTCCAGTCTATGTCCATCTTTCATTTTATGCACGAGGAATTTCATGCTACTCCTGTATCCTTCGGTAAACACTACTTTTACATAACTCCTTCCTCACTTTCGAAACATATTCTGTTCATCTCTATTTGTTCTTATCATACCAGTCATTTTTGGCATTCATTCTGTCTCGTTGCTCATCTTCCTTTATGTTGGTCTTTCACAATTCTATCGCTTATTTTACTCATTTTCTTAGCTATACACGTCATAACACATCGCTACACTGTAATCCCACTTGCTTTCTTTTTATCTTCTTCCTTCTATTAACTCCTTCTCTTCCTATGCTCGCTTGCACTTTCGTTACCACTTGACTTCTATTCTGAACTTTCCCTATAGAACCTTTGTAAGTCTTTCTTATTCGTTCTACATTTGCTTTTCCGTTTCACACTAATCACGTCATATTGTTTAGTTACTTCCTTGCTAGGCTTTACTTATTTCTATAACAATCCTTATAGTATTCAGATTACATCCTGTTCGTAATCCATCCTATAACGTAACACTTCTTAACCTTATTCACGATTCTCACTATAGTTTAACTACACTCTATGGAGTAGGCATACTTAACCCTTCACCCTTTTTGATCAATCTTATCCTTAATATCTCACAAGCTGTCTTATCAATACCTTCATAATTTGTCATAATTCTTCCTCCTCCGTACTTTTATCTCAATCATACTACTACTCCTTTAAATTGTAAACTTGTCGTGACTTATCCCTGCTTTTCAGTTCAGTCGATACCTCAATATAACCTTCTGTTAAGATTTGCCACCTTTCCTAAATCATCCCTTAGTATCACAAGCCCTTCCGAATAACCCTAGCATTTCGCCAGCAACATATAAAATGCATGATCCTAAACAACCCACAAGTTTGAGCTTTCTTTCCCCAAGTTCTATCCCCAATTAATTGATTAAAAACTAATAAACTGTCGCCATGAAGCATTCTCCAACTATCATCAAAAGGAAACTAGAATCCGACAAGCACCACAGGACTTCTAGTGCTTGATTCACATACTTTACCTCCAGGTTTATTCTTGAGTCGTGAACGAATTATTTAGTTCATAAACTACTTGTTGTATGCTTTGAACTTTTCATTTAAAGTGAAACTTAATTACCGGATGTTTTTTCCCTTCAACATAAGCCTTTTCTAAGGCAAAAATGTGGCTGGAAAGTATTCTAGTTCGTTCAAATGAATTCCAAACTTTGCTGCTCATATATGCTTCTTCGAAATAAAATTTCCCAATTAAGAATGGTGCCCCTTACGAATGCCACGGAGGATATCTCTTACAGCTTTAGTCCAATCATAATAAGTTTACCCTATCGGTATCGACTTTCAAGACATATTATGAACTTATATCTTATTCTCTTCCCTTTTCTATTCCTGGGAAAATTTGGGCAGAGTTTCCTCTGTATTTCTTACTATCCCAAAACCTGCACGCAGAAAATACCAACAATGCTTCACAGGGCAAACATACATACGCATATATTATATCGTATCATAGCCACATAGGGCTCCCAAGTTCCAGAAAAAGTATAAAGGTGTTGGGACTTACCTCACATATCGCACCTCGAGACGTACCTGATCCTTTAACGATCTGTTCTGTTATACTTTCCTATCCAGCTTCTCTTTCATCCTTCAACTTTACAGTTCAACCATCTTTCAATATTCTTACCTTATCCAACATACCTCTTTTGCACCGTTACTTACCTGTGTACTTTGTAACTGCCAATATCATTAGTCGCTTTCTTCTGTCGAGGTCGTTCTTCAGTTGAAATCAAAGGTGAATATAAGGAATTTCATTTCCTATGGCAGGGCTCTATCGCACGATCTTAGATATGAAGGAAAGGTAACATCCTAAATGTCATGTAGCTTCCTGTTTATAGATGTGGTGCACAACACACCGATAAACAAGACTCTACTAGACACGGTCTGTAGACACTCCGAGGATGAACTACTCTGATACCACTTTTGTCATGACCCAGCCCCGTGGGCCATGACTAGTGCCCGAGCTGGACACCCATATGTACCTGTCAAACATAATCGGACTGATACTATAGGTCCTCAATCAATCACATTGTAATAACATACGCAAGCCGACGAGGCTGCCGCAGTATATATCATTGTATTACGCAAGCCGACAAGGCTGCTACCACGACAGAACATCCACAATAACCATATAGACACAGCTGATCAAATCTGTACACAACCCACATAAATGTCCACAGACCTCTAAGAGTGCTAGTAGCGAAATATGACGGGACAGGGCCCCGTCGTACCCCTGGATAAACATATATATATACATCATAAGATCTGGACCAAAAGTCTAGACTCCGAAACAACGGAGCTCTCCAAAACAGCTGAATAGATGTCCTATGCTGAGGGGTCACCAAACCGACTATCTGTACCTGCGGGCATGAAACGCAGCCCCCCGAAGAAACGGGGTCAGTACGAGATATGTACTGAGTATGTAAAGCATGAAATATAGTAAAGAGGATCATAAATGAAATAGGGAGTGCAGGAGCCAAATATAACGTTCAAAATACCAAAACACTTGCCTTTGAAACATAAATCATGCATGTCAATATCATATATCATACCCGGCCCATTATGGGACTCGGTGAATAAAGTCATCATATGCCCTCCTGGCCGCCATAACATATCATCATATCATCATATCATTATATATATATATATATATATATATATATATATATATATATATATATATATATATATATATCGTACCCGGCCCTCTAGTGAGAGACTCGGTGAACAATGCAGTGAAACTGTGCACGATAACATACCCGGCACGGGACTCGGTGAAAGACATATTGAGGCATGCACGAGCAGAGTAGTGAGCAACCATATGCAATTTAAAACATTATCAAGACCCAAACAGAATAAGAAGAAGGGATTTACAACTGAGTATCAATAGTGACAATCATACCAAATATCCCTCGAACGTCATCATAAATAATATCAAAAGAGCCTTAAGAACCATAGACATATGTCAATATAGAATGAAACAGCTTATAGAAGTCAAGGACATCAATTATCGTAGAGTCCCTATGAATTGGAGCTTATATATATCGATTACTATCCAACGTATAGAAAACTTGAGAGGGAAGCTCAATCATTTCAAGAGTTCTAACATCAAGAAGTGAATAGGAATCATGAATCACACTTGAAACTTATGAATAGAATTACCCCAAAGCTCATATCATTCGTCACTTAAATCTAAGACATGCCAAAAGAAAGAAGGGACAGCTTTACATACCTGTTAGCGACTATTCGGAAACCCGTTCGCCTTGTCTCTCTTTTAGCCTATTTAATATAAAAGTAACGCTATCGTTTGTAACTATACTTTCTAGTTTGTAAATCTGTAGCCCATCGCTTATAGGACTCATTCTTTAACTTATACTTTCTCGATTAGGGTTTTCATTACTTAAGGACTTAACGAAAATCGGGCAGCATTTCCCCTATATATTCGCCTAACCCGAATTTCCAATTGTTCTCATGTTAACACAGAAATACCAACAATAGAGATATACATACAAAATTCTCACAATTCAGCCCATAACAATCCTAACAATCCAATAACCCTTTTTAATCCTTTTCAACCCACAATTTCGTATAACAACGATTTCATGCATTTTCTTAATTCCAATTTCATCCAATCCAATTTTAATCCTCCCATTACAACACCATTAACATAATCACACCATAAAACAAGAAAATTTCACCTAAATTTTCTCGGAGGAATTTCTACTCTTAATTGCTCCAATTTCGCAATTTCTTCTTCCTCGATTCAATATCCAATGTTGCTATCACCTCCTTGAACTTGCAAACCACCTTAGAATTAATCTAACAAGAACAAAAAAATTCTTTGATGGGGCTGCCGTGGCCGAAGCTAGGCAGCCATGGTTAGATATTTGTTTCTTCACAAAAAGTGAAATTTACAAATGAAATGAATGGCAAGGTTAGTCATAATTTTTACTATATATACCTTGTCCATTTTTTGGACACGTACCCCCTCAAAATAATGAATCACCAACTGATTTGTTTTATCATTTTTTTTAATTTTCGGGTGGATCCCACTTTCAATAATTAAATTAATTAATTAATTTTAACTAATCATTAATTCTTATCTAATAATATAATCACAATTAATTAGTCCCTAATCTCCAATAATATTTCCATACCCAGAAAAATTTACAAACAATTTATGTAATAATTAAAATTGAAAATTAACGGTTCTTATTTCATGTCCGAAAATAATTCCGCCTTTAACTTGAGTAGATTTGCTTGCGGATAATTAGACTTATAAATATACGGGGTATAACATTAAATTGAGAAAGAAGAAGTGGTGCAATTGGTGCAAGTGAGTATAGGATTTGTCCTAATCAATTTAAGGTAAGATTTCTTCTTCTTGAAAGGTAATTGGAATTAATGATGTTGTAATGAAGAGATTAAATTGTATTAGACAAAATTGGAAGTAAGAAAAATTGCATGATTATCGTTGGCATTGTAATGGGTAGAATTGGAGTTGTTCTAATTGGATTAATTTTGATTAGTGTTGTCATTATTATGGTATTGTATTTGAAGGTAATTTGTTTATGTTGGTGGACTGTTTCGAGCTTGTATTAAAATGATATTGAAGTGGTTTTATGGTACGTGGATGATTGTTGATGTTGTTGTCGTGTTGTTGTTGATATGGCTCGTATATTTGGAAGAAAGCAAGCATATAAGATATCGTATAAGAAATGCATGTCGGTCTGTTTGGTGTAAAATCTTAGATGTTAATGATTTTAATTGAAAAGGGATTAGGAGAGGTTATTGGGTTGTTATCGTTGTCGTTGGTGTTGTGGTGATAATCGAAGATTAATTGGGAGTTCGGGTTGGGCGAGTTATATAGAGGAAATGCTGCCCGATTCCAGTTAAGTTCTTAACTAATCAAAATACTAATCGAGAAGTGTGAACTAAGAAATGATTCCTATAAGTGATTGGTTGTAGATTTATAAGCTAGGAAATAATTAAATAAGCTCAGTAATCTCATCTTAGCAATAAAATCATAAGCTTTGGAATTTCTAGAATTAAAATCATCATCATCATGTTCATCATAGAAAATATCTCATCCTTGGAATCATAAAAAGCTTTTAAGAATCATGAACTTCTAACTTTTGGAAGTAAGAAGGTTATGAAAAATATGTATGGAATCATAACATAGGAATCACGCCTTTGAAAGAAAGGGACGAGCCTTACGTACCTTTCCGGACGCCTTACTCTAATTACTGCACGCTTGTCTTTCCAAGCTCGATGATCTATATTTAAGAGGATTCAACTATCGTTAGACTCATTGTTGTATACTTGTGCTAAGTTTTCAAGACAAACTATTTTATATCCTGTCGAAAATCGGGCAGCATCTCCCCTGTTTATGTGCCTAGCCCGAAATCTCAATTCATTAACCAACAACAACAACAACAATACCAACATCAATAACATCATTTCCAACACTAATATGAAAATATATGCTCAAAATACTAACAGTAGTACATGTAGGGTTTGCAAAATAGAAATTTGGGCAACACCTGCCCTGTACTTCATCACCCCTTTTCAAGTAAATAAAAGCAAACCTAGGTTTTGGAGCCTGAAAGAAAGTTGTAGATCTATGAAATAGCTTTCTAGAACATCCTGGATCATTTAAAAATAAATTTTATACAAGGAAATATGTTGGAAACACTAACAACTGTCCAGTTCAAAAACGGGTTATGTAACTTACCTCAATCGTGTGGAGTTGTTTGTGGCTCGACCAAAGCAAGTCTTGATGATTGATTTAGTGGGAGAATTTGATGTGTGGAGAGGAGTTTTGGGATTTTATTTCAGGGATAAAACGAAATATGAAGAAGAGGTGGAGAGGACATTAGCCAACAAGGTATATATGTTACTTTTGGATAAGGGTGAGGAAAAGGTTGTTGCCCAGCCTTTTTTGTTTGTTTGTTTGGATAACTACAAAAAGCGGCTGCCCTAAATGCATAAATATCTAATCCATTTAATAATTTACAAAGACAATCATAGTAGGAGTAGTTTACATAACTAGACCATAACACTTCAAACAAGTTTCAAATATCGTCAAGTTTACATTTAGGAAGTGCGAAGTAAAACACACCCTTACTATCAAGATATGGTCAATCGAAAATTCAAGTATTAGTTTAAAAAAAAATTGGGGTATTACATTTTCAAAAGTTAGGCTAGTGAACAGTTTCCCCCATTTCCCCAAATTCTCCCACTCCCACTCCCGCTCAACTATGCGAAACCCACCACATAATATACCAAAATCAAACATCCTCAACTCCATTGCACTAAAATCTTACCCCCTACATCTCACCTGCTCTTCCTTGCAAATCCAAGATCCCGAGTACTACGCCCACTTCACTTCCAAGGTTCTTGTAATCTAAGTATGGGTTCTTGTCTAACTTTCTTAATCTTGACTAATTGATGGTATTTTCGTTGTTAGCATAGTAAAAACATAGATAGGGGTTGCAACTTTAGTATAATTTTTTGAAATTTTCAGACTATGCTTTAAATAAGGTTTAGTAAAATTTGAGTTTAGGATTTAGTGATTGTTGGTTAGATTCCTTGTTGAATGTTACTTCTACTCGATGTATATACATTGTATTGATATCTTCGAGTGTGTATACGGGATTTTTGGATGAATATTAGGTTTGGGTTTTGGGTGGAATCGGCATTTAAGCTTCTTAGGGAAGATGATGGCGATTTTCTCCCCTGGGAGGGAAGTATCATAGGTGCGGTTCTGCCCCTGCGAGAAAATTCTAACATTTGCAAATCTAGCGAGTGGTTAAGTATTCAGTAGGGGCAAACCTTTTTCGCTGGAGCAAGACCGCGCCTGCGGAATATCTTCCGCAGGTGTGAAGAAGTCTATAGTGCAAAGATGCACAGGAGCAGGAAAAATTTCCACCATAGAGCCTTTGCACCCACTAACACTACCTTGCCAGTGCACAAACTGGAACTTTCTGAAGAAACCAGTAGCTTTGCACAACCATTGGTGGGGTTCTCTTGGGCTGGCTTTCTAGTCACCTTATAGTGTCATAGATTCTTGGACTTGGTTCAATCGTTAGACTAACTTGTTTTTAATCTTTGTGGGTGTTTGAATCTTAAGGAGTAGATCACAACATGGGAGAAAATTTGGTATCATCCCCTGAAATTAAGGAAGATCAATATGACACGGTCCGGTTTATGTCCCGGGATTTCCAAACTCGATACTACGTAATCTGTAGAAAAAGAAGATGCTCCAAGAAATAGGAATAGCTTTGGAGCGAGTGTACGAACACTTTTCGGGCTTTTATAGTCGTCTGGAGGCCACCGAATGGATGTGCTTTCCACCTGCCCCATGCCAGGAAAATGAGCATTGGGTGAGGGAGTTCTGCGCTAGCCTAAAATGGGTGATGTTTACAGACCCATATATCACCATTAGAGGCAAGGTAATGAGGTTTGGTGGTGAGGAGATAAGTGTTGTGTACAACCTTACTGACCACTCCCCAGAGCATATGGAAGTGAAAGATGCTTGTTCTACCAATTGGTTGGTGTCTAAATTGTGTCCCCCGAACGCAGAGGTCCCCTGGGTGAAAAAAAGATGGGGATGAAGTCTACTAATTTCACTGCTGAGGCCAAGATGTGGCAACACATTATTGTTAGGAGGGTGTCTCCTTGCTCGAACTGGTCAGACTGCCCTCATAGCCATCCTTACATGATAGCTTTCTTGATAAATGGTGTTCCCGTGAACGTCAGTCACCATGTGATTAGGGAACTGAAAGAGTACTTGATCCAGGACAGTCCGAGTCTGATGTTTCCGTCCTTGACCACGGAGTTGTGTAGGAGAGTTAGGGTTGATCAACGTCCCACACATAATATAGTAGATCCAGAACCCCTTTTTTATCGATTGAAGGTCAAGGGTTATAGTAGAGAGATGCAGAGTAAGAAGAGGAAGGTAGAGGCCTGGACAGGTGATAACTCCCCTTCCCAGACAGAGGGACCCTTCAGAGTGTTTGGCTGCCAATTGCAGACTATTCAAGACCTGGTGTCCAAGATTCCTTTTGGACCCTCCGAAACCAGCTCAAGTCAGTACACCGTAGAGGAGATGAATAAATGCCTAGACGCTAAAAAAGAGCAGGCGGAGTCATTCAAGAAGCTTTCAGCGTCGGTGAGCATACTCGACACCGCCTATGGCAACGTGGCTACCGTACATGCTAACCTTTTCCTTGCCTTTGACAAAGAGATAGAGAAGAACAAGAAGAGGAACAGGTTCCTAGTGAAGATGTGGAGGGGTATTAAGACGCTCTTCAGGTGGAGCAACCCAAGGAAGAGTATTTCGATCTCTTATGTGGATGATGATGAGAAGTACTCCTTTCTTTCTGAGGATGATGGTGGTCCTGGTGAAGCTACTAGGGCTGGTTGTGAGGAGGAGGCCCAGAGCTCATCACAGTCGTGATTGTGCTCCATCTGTAGTTTATATCTGGCTGATGCCGTTCTGTAGAGTCTTCTGAACTCTTTTCCTATTTCTATCTCTTGTTTTGCCTGTCTGCGTGCAGTGATGACACTATTTCATTTTGTTGGATGTTTGCATCTTCGTACTTCCTTTTTAGACTTGCGCCCTCGTTGGGCTATTTTCTATGCGTAGATACTATTTTTAATCTATATTTGGAATGGGAAACCAAAAATCATACAGTAATGAAGGAGGAATTAAATCTGTTTCTGTTTCAGTGATTTTACCGATACGGGCCATCACACGCCAGTGCGAGTCGGCTGCAGCGCACCATAGCTCGCCCCAGCGAGCTTTCCTCACTTCATCTAGGCTCGCACTTGCGGACAAAATCTGAAATTGTGACCCTGTTTCTGCCGGCCTTGCCATATAGGAGCGGTCTGTAGCCTTGCAATCATTGTCGCCCTAGCGGTCTACCTTACGCAGGTGTGGCCCCACCGATGCTGAAACATTTCCCCCAGTACAGAATACTAGAGACCAGAAAAAAATCTGCTAAACTTTAAACTCCCATCTGAGACTCGCTACAATTAAATACTAATTGGAATCAACCGGATACCAATTGGAATCAACCGGATACCAATTGGAATCGACCAAATAACAATTGGATTCTGCTAGATACCCTTAGAACGAAGTAGTACGAGAGGAATGAAAGAATGAAAGTTTTCTAAATGTCCTATAGCCTCTCTAGGAGGAGTACAACGCTTTTCGAACCTATCTGCTTGACTCTACTAGACATTGATCTTGTACAGGTGAGACCGGTGAACCTAGAGCTACCAACTTGTCATGACCCAATTTCCTGATCGTGATGGCACCCACACAATCCTCCCTAGTGGGCAAACAATCCTTTATTCACAAACGTTATAAGAAAACATATTCATACAAAAATAATGAAACATATACAAACACTTTCTATTAGAATTTTAAAGTGTGGAAATACAACATGAGTTACGAAATCCCAAAACCTGGTCGTCACTAGTACAAGAGATTCTAAGAGGAACATAATCCAAATTCTTGATACATATTTTAATACTCATCAAAATGTTGGCTGAATGGCAGGAAATACATAGAAATAAGAAAGATCCACACAAGATGATGCAACCCGTAGCTCATCCTGAAGTCTAGGAAGGATTACCTCAGTCAAATCGCGAAACCCGCTGAAATTCGGAACGAATTTGCACTCAGATAAAGTGCAACTATAGTACTATCAGTACAACACTAGTGCTGGTAAGCATCATAGGCCGACAACGATTAGTTATCACATATGTGATACTGTCACGACCCGACTAGGGGCCATGACGGGTACCCTTGGCTATCCACCGAGCACCGCTCGTACCATTACCTATGGTACACATCAAGCGTTCATTCATTAATCTTATACTCAAATCATAGGAAAACCATTTTTCACATTGAACATAATTACTTTTATATATATAAGCCCTTCGGCTATCAAAATAATATACATACAAGAAGGACATCGTGAGACCATACTACCCACACATACGTATCCACGAGCCTCTACTAGAGTGCTAGACATAGCGACGGGATAGGACCCCGCCGTGCCCAAAATACATATACACAAAACAGTAAGCAATGGCACCTCCGGAATAATGGAGTGCTCTCAACGCCTGCTAACAGCTCCTACGAGTCTGGATCTCCTCTCTGTTTAAATGTGGTCATGAACACAGCGTCCAAATAAAACGGACGTCAGTACGAACATTGTACTAAGTATGTAAGGCATGGATAATAACATGATAAGAGCGTGAGGGATAGCATAAGATAAAAGAACCATTCATTTCTCGTAATACTATTTAAAAATTCGTCATACGTACTTACCCTTTTATTCTCCTAGAGATACACTTGTTACATCCACATGCTTACATATGCATTAACTTACAATGCAGTACAACCACGTACCCAGCCATATAGGCTCGGTATCACCCGTACTCGGCCCTCCCGGGACTCGATGCTATACGTAACTGAGCAGTGGGAGTGCTATGCATACATACATACATATACATAAAATTACATAAGTGAAATCAACATCATCCTTATCATTACCATACATCTATCATTAAAGCATACATTAGAACATTCAAGGAAACTATAGCGATATCGGGGTGACATGAGGTCGTGGATCCCCTACATTATGGACTGATCATAATCATCATATCTCACCTTGAAGGGAATAACATTTTAAGATGAGTGTACACAAGAAAAAGCATCAATGGAACCATACTTAGAATCATTAACTTCATGGGCATCATATCTCACTTTAGGATTCTTTAGACTTAAACTCATCATCATCATCCATTATCATACTCGTGTCTTATCTCTTTTCCCAATCTTACACATGTGTAGCTCTGTATAGTCATAGACTCATAATTTTCGTTATGTGGGAAGATCGTGGAAAAATGGGAAGATTCATGCCATGGAGTCATGCCTTAGAAAGAAAGGACTAGCCTTCCATACCTCTTTCTTTTAACAATTCCATCGCTTGATTTTTCTCCTTCAATGCTCACGTTTCTACCTTCAAGAGAATTCGCATTAACATTAGCCAATCGATTATATGAACGTGCTTACTAAAGATAGAGAAAATTGGGCACCATTTCCTTAGTTTATACAACTTTCCTCATATCATATATCAATTCCCAAACGTCTGTAATAACATTCACAACATTATAACCAACAATCTTCATTCATTTACATTACCCACATTCCACAAGTTCACTTCAATTCATCCGTAATCATGGTCGTAGTGTACTAGTACGTTTTCTCACATATAATGCTTATCCCATGTCCTTAATATCATTTATAGCATATTCATAATCACAATATATCAAGAATCATGACTCATCCCAAGCTACTAATCAAAATCTCATTATTCTCATCTTTATAACCCATTTTCTATCTCTTTTCATAATCTAAGTCTTTCAACCTCTCAATATCTTAAACAACATGGAATGATCATAAAACTTACCTTAGATAGTGTAGGAATAAGCCTTGAGCGGAAATACTTCTCTTGCACCAAAACCCTAGTTCACTTCTAATGGGATTTCTTGGCTTGGATGAACTTCAATGAGTTTCATACACTTGATTTTTGTTGGTTTGATGAAGTTGATCCTTACTCTCTCTTGGATTCTTGTGGAAGAAGTGTGTGGAACCCTCTATAAGCCTTGAGAGAGACTAAGAAGTGTGCGAAATGAAATTAGTTAAGTGGGATCACATTTATATAATTGAACTTAACTCAGCCCGTCGGGATATCCACGGACACTTATACGGTCCGTATAACATTGCACGGCCCGTATAAATGGTCGTGGTTCACCACCAGGCAAACATCATCTCTGTTGGGTGTTATACAGACCCTTATACGGACCGTATCAATTACTCTAGCATTTACTCTAGCATTTCTTTATCTAATTTACTCTAGCATTTCTCTTTACCGTATCAATGTCGATCTTAGAATTACCGTTACTATCAATTCAATATTATTTAACTCATCTCTTGTAGTTGTTAACGATACTCCTAACTTAATCTCGTCCTACCATTACTTTTTTCACAACATCTTTTCCCGTTAGGACTTATTACAAGCTTATATCTTATCTATTTTGGATTCTAGGAAAATTTCGGCGGAGTTTCCTCTATATTTCTTACTATCCCAAAACCTGCACGCAGCAAATACCAACAATGCCCCACAGGGCCAATATATATGTACGACATATCTCAGCCACACAGGGCTCCCACTTTCAAGTAAAAGCACAAATATGTCGAATCTTACCTCATATATCACACTTCGAGATGTACCTGATCCTTTAGCGATCTGCCCTGTTATCCCTTCTTACTGTCCCTTTCATCCTTCAGCTTTACATTTCAATCATACTTCAATATTCTTACCTTACTCGACACACATCTTTCGTACCGTCGCTTACCTTTGTTCCGATTCATTCAATTATTTTAGCTCACAAACTTATAACTGAACTTATCATCAAGAGATACCTTTAGTAAATTCCTCTGTTGTACTTACACCGACATACCTCTATGACAACCAATCCATTATCATATAAATACATATTCCGATAACGTAGCCTCAACGAAGGGGCTTACCTCCGTAACTTTCAATGTCATCAATCACTTTCTTCTGTCAATACCGTTCTTCTGCTGCAATCAAGGGTTAGTATAAGGAATCTCATTTCCTATGGCTTAGCTCTATCGCACGATCTTGGAGATGAAAGAAGAGTAACCATCCTAAATGCCCTGTAGCCTCTTATTTATAGATGTGGCGCACAACACACCATAAGTAAGACTCTACTAGACACGGCTCGTAGACACTTCCTAGGACTGAACTGCTCTGATACCACTTTTGTCACGACCCGACTAGGGGCCATGACGGGTACCCGGGGCTAACCACCGTGCACCGCTCGTACCATTACCCATCGTACACATCAAGCGTTCATTCATTAATCTTATACTCAAATCATATGAAAACCTTTTTTCACTTTGAACATAATTACCTTTATATACATAAGCCCCTCGGCTATCAAAATAATATACATAAAAGAAGGACATCGTGAGACCATACTACCCACACATACGTATCCACGAGCCTCTACTAGAGTGCTAGACATAGGGACGGGACAGGACCCCGCCGTACAAAAATACATATACACAAAACAATAAGCAATGGCACCTCCGGAATAATAGAGTGCTCTCAACGCCTGCTAACAGCTCCTACGAGTCTAGATCTCCTCTCTGTTTACCTGTGGACATGAACACAGCGTCCAAAGAAAATGGACGTCAGTACGAACATTGTACTGAGTATGTAAGGCGTTGATAATAACATGATAAAAGCGTGAGGGATAGCATAAGATAAAAGAACCGTTCATTTCTCATAATACTTTTTAAACATTCGTCATACATACTTACCCCTTTATTCTCCTAGAGATACACTAGTTACATCCACATTCTTACATATGCAATAACTTACAATGCAGTACAGCCACGTACCCGGCCATATAGGCTCGGTATCACCCGTACTCGGCCCTCTTGGGACTCAATAGTATCCGTACTCGGCCCTCCCGGGACTCGATGCTATACGTAGCTGAGCAGTGGGAGTGCTATGCATACATACATACATATACATAAAAATACATAAATGAAATCAACATCATCCTTAGCATTACCATACATCTATCATTAAAGCATACATTAGAACATTGAAGGCAACTATGGCGATGTCGGGGTGACATGAGGTCGTGGATCCCCGATTACATTATGGAGTGATCATAATAATCATATCTCACCTTGAAGGGAATAACGTTTTAAGATGAGTGTACACAAGAAAAAGCATCAATGGAACCATACTTAGAATCATTAACTTCATGGGCATCATATCTCACTTTAGGGTTCTTTAGACTTAAACTCATCATCATCATCCATTATCCTACTCGTTTCTTATCTTTTTTCCCTATCTTACACATGTGTAGCTCCTTATAGTCAGTCATAGACTCATAATTTCCGTTATGTAGGAAGATCATGGAAAAATGGGAAGATTCATGCCATGGAGTCATGCCTTAGAAAGAAAAGAATAGCCTTACATTCCTCTTTCGTTTAACAATTCCATCTCTTGATTGTTCTCCTTCAATGCTCACGTTTCTACCTTCAAGAGAATTCGCATTAACATTAGCTAATCGATTATATGAATGTGCTTACTAAAGCTAGAGAAAATTGGGCAGCATTTCCTTAGTTTATACAAATTTCCTCATATCATATATCAATTCCCAAACGTTTGTAATAACATTCACAACATTATAACCAACAATCTTCATTCATCTACATTACCCACATTCCACAAGTTCACTTCAATTCATCCATAATCATGGTCGTAGTATACTAGTATGTTTTCTCACATATAATGCTTATCCCATGTCCTTAATATCATTTATAGCATAATCATAATAACAATATATCAAGAATCATGACTCATCCCAAGCTACTACCCAAAATCTCATTATTCACATCTTTATAACCCATTTTCTATCTCCTTTAATAATCTAAGTCTTTCAACCTCTCTTAAAAAACATGGAATGATCAGAAAACTTACCTTAGATAGTGTAGGAATAAGCGTTGAGTGGAAATAATTCTCTTGCACCAAAACCCTAGTTCACTTCCAATGGGATTTCTTGGCTTGGATAAACTTCAATGAGTTTCATACACCTGATTTTTGTTGGTTTGATGAAGTTGATCCTTATTCTCTCTTGGATTATTGTGGAAGAAGTGTGTGGAACCCTCTATAAGCCTTGAGAGAGATGAAGAAGTGTGCAAAATGAAATTAGTGAAGTGGGATCACATTTATATAATTAAACTCAACTCAGCCCATCGGGACTTCCACAGACACTTATATTGTTTGTATAATATTGCACGGGCCATATAAGTGGTCGTGGTTCACCACCAGGCAAACATCATCTCTGATGGGTGTTATACGGACCCTTATACGTACCGTATAAGTCGGTCGTATAACCCCATTTCCCTAAAATGATCTCCGTCGTTCATTTGATCTCTAATCCTTATGGAACCTTCTTGATACTTGTTTAACACCTCATTAACAATATAAGGGACATTATAACTCTTCTCCAAAACATCATTAAGCCATCATTAATTCGATACTCGTAAATCTTGCCCGACACACAACCTATACCTTGCTTTCGTTAACAACTCCCGTCTCCTACCTCACATGTCTTTGAAATCTCTTTTAGAATCATCAAATGTGATTTCTTACTTATCGAAACATCATATACGTCATGCCCTTCGTCAGTCTATTCACTGTGCATGAACGGACAATTTTTCGAGGTGTAACAGATACAAAAATAACATGTAACAGATAAGGCAACTAAGTATAGTCACTGAACATATTGAGGAAAATCTAACAGAAGTATCAATCACAATAAATAATAGAATCTCAGGTCATAAGCCTAGGTGAAAGTCACTAAACCTCGAGTCCGTCAACTCATAAGTAAGTTCTCACAAACAAACACTCATCAATAAATCAACTACCAAGAAATTGGTGAAAAAATATGCCATGACATATAATGGGTAAAGGATGGGGAGAAACATACGATTTAGTATATAACAGTTCAATGTCAGCAACTTAGAATAATAGATAAGTATGAATGCATGGATGCATGGATGCAATGCAATGCTCTGGCGAATACCTCAAACCTAAACACATATGCTATAAGCATTTTTCGCTTCAATAGTCATGACTTATGGGGGACCCCAATGTCCATGTACTAACCACTCCGAAATAGACCTCAGATTGTGACTCGCCACTCTGGGAAAGACCTCGGACATGACCTGTGTTACACCTTGTAGCTTTATACATTTAGATTCGTTGTACATTAGTTGACTTAGATTTGGACACTGAGATTTCTCTTCGAGGTTATACGAGGTTGGGCATGCTTAACTTATGCTTATAAGGGTTTAAGGTCATGTTTTATAACTTACGGAAGGATTAGATAATAAGTGAATCAAAGCGAAAAGGTTCATCAAAAGTTATTTTTGGGAAAAATAAGATATAGGCCATAAATTGAGATGTCGTCCATATTTTGAGATATGGACCGTATTTAAGGATTTTGAAAATTTACAGAGAGCAGAATTTTTGGAGTGGAATTATACGAACCAACTATACAGTCCGTATAAAATTATATGTACAGCATGTTGGCCGTATAATTTTTTTACGACCAGTATATACAATCCATATTTTCCAATGTCGGTGGATTTTGCTGATTTGATATAATCTGACCCCTCTTCATTTTAGGTCATTTTCAACTTAACCCCAAGTTTAAGAAAGCTCTAGAAACCTCTCCTAACATATTCAAACACTTCTCTAAGCCTAAATACAAGATCAAAGTACTTAGGGCTTCAAAGTGAGATTTAAACATGTCTCTTCTTCTTGTAGAAGCTTTGGAGGGTATTTCAAGGTGAAGTTATCTTAGAATTGTAGTGTTTTAGAATTTTGAGGTAAGAATTCATCTTAGTTTCATTTTTATTAGTTTATATGGTAATCATTCTAAGAATTGAGGAAAAGAAATTGGAGAAAAGGTCAGAGGGTTGTGTTGAAGTTGTTGTTATGGATTAATTATGAAAAGAAGTTTTGGAGCTGAATTGAGTAAAATTTGAATGTAATATTTCGGATTTGGAATTGTTGATGTTTTTATTGTTGTTTTGGGAGTTGTTTTGGATTTTGGTGGAAGAAGATGATATAGAGGAAATGCTACCCAATTTTCGTTAACTTACCAATTAATTTAGTTTGACCTTATGCGAGTTTCAATGACTTAACCTTAGTATAAATCATCTTGAATATAGATTTGCAAGCTCGATAGGATAGACATTGAGGGGTTAAGTAGATGACAAGTTATGTAAGGCTGTTCCTTTCTTTCATATGGAATGATCTTATTGATACATACCCGTACAAATGATATCCATAATGACCCTATTCCAAGAAATACTAGAAGTTTATGGTTCTTGATATTCTTATGATAGTATTGATCTTTGTCTCATGATTATTGATCTTGTCTTATGGTTATTGATCTTATTTATTGATGTTGATCTCATCTTATGGTTATTGTTTCTTCAAAGTGAGATATGTTCACGATGATAGTTCCATAATGGTAATCGGAGGTTTACTGACCTTACGTCCCTCTGATAGAGTTGAAACGTTTCTTTGAGCTCTCATTCATGCTTATATATATATATATATATATATATATATATATATATATATATATATATATATATATATAGCCATTTTCTCACACTGAGCCTCACTATAGTCAGCCGGGTACGACACCTATTGTGCACACCACTGCAGTTGGGTATGGATAACACCGAGCCTTATTATGGCCAAGTACGGATGACACCGAGCCTATATGGCCGGGTACGATATTATGATATATGTATATGTATGAAAATGTTTTTTTAAAGGAAACATGCATGTTATCCGCCTTAAGAGGTATTCAGATGTACAAGTTATTTCGCTTATCTCATATTACCTTCATACCTTTATTATGTTGTTATTCATGCCTTGCATACTCAGTACATTATTCGTACCGACGTCCTTTTATTTTTGGACACTGCGTTCATACCTGCAGGTAAACAGGGAGACGGTATAGACCTTTAGGCTGCTTTCCCAGGGCTTGTACATGAGCACTCTACCTGTTCTGGAGTTGCAGTTCAGCTTGGTATGATTCTTTTATGTACAGATTGGCATGGCGGGGGTCCTTATTATGTTATGTGCTCCAGTAGAGGCTCGTAGATATGTATGCACAGTTAGATGTTTGATGACCTTCTCAGTCCAAATTTTGTTGTATTATTATTTTGACAGCCTTGTCGGCTTGTTGGCTCAGCTTCATGATGTATATATAAAGATCTTTTAGGCTTGTGTCCCTTACAGTTTATGTCTCGGCCCACTCATGTATGATTATGTGATGCATGTAATTCATGTGGTGCTTGGTAATTAGCTCCGGGTGCCAGTAACAACCCTCCGGTTGGGTCATGACAACCTGCCACTATATAACTCGTACCGACCTCAGACTATAACTGTCACGACCCGACTAGGGGCCGTGACGAGTACCCGATACTTGTACCGAGCACCCCTTATCTATCATTTTTACCTTTACTTCTCAGCGGGCCGTAGGAACTGTGCTATACATTTTTTTTTCATTGCTGAGCTTTAACATTAGCCGCGTCATCATAAACATAGACTAGTAAGCGTTGCTGTCACATTATACAGAGACGCGAACAATTCAAAATACAAGACATCTACCTGTACATATCTGCCTACGAGCCTCTAGACATAGTACACATATACATAGAAAGGGCCGAGTACTGCCGTGCCCGAATATATATATACACAAAATAGTACCAAGGAAGTGAGGCTCCGGAACAACTGGAGCGCTGTCAAGTGCTGCTGGTAGAGCTCTTAAGAACCAAACCTGCCTGTCTGCTGACCTGCGCGGCATGAAACGCAGCGTCCACAAGAAGGGACGTCAGTACGAATAGTGTACCGAGTATGTAAGGCATGAATAGTAATATACGGAAAATATAGAACAGGGATAATGACATAAAAGAGTTATAACACATGTCCTGAGGTAGAAACATAACATGTACATATAAGTGCCCTTGGGCAGATGCCATGCATGCTTAGCTTTCCTTTGAAAATATTTTCTTGTTCATATATATCTATAAAAGTAGAACGTGTCATGTTGCCGAGGCGTCGGCAGCCGATCCATTTAACCATAAATATACACATACAGCGTCCGGGACGATATCATGTCATGTAATGCCAACTGATCAGGTGGATATGCGTATATAACGCTCTGCCCTTATCTCCATCTTCCCCGTATACATATGCATATATCATGTACGTATATCAGCGTCTATAGTGCTCTGGCTCTTTCATCATATACATATACGTGTATCATGTGCATATATCAGCGTCTATAGCGCTCTGGATCTTTTATCATATACATATACGTGTCTTATATACATTTACATATGTTATATACATATGTCATATAAGCACGCAAGAGGGCCAAAGAAAAATCATGTAGCCATCGGAGTGACGTAAGGTCGGTGACCTCCGATTACACTATGGAACAATTGTGGTCGCTTTGTCTCTCCTTGAAGGAACAAGTATTTTAAGGCGAGACTACCAACGGAGAATAGTATCAACAGTAAACATAGAATGGAATCATGGCATCATAGACGTCAACTCATAGGCTTTGGATTCCTTAGGAAATAGTGTCGTAGCTAGGAGGTGGAAATAAGGTTCAAGAACTAGTTTATTACTTTCATACTCACATTGAATTCTTAGCTTAGAAATCTTAGCCGTAGAATCGTCCGGTCGTATTTATCATAGGCATATTCACTTGTCTAACATCGTCGTTATCATTGTCATCATAGAAGTATTCTCGTTAGAGTAGTTATAGTACTTATCATTTAGTACGAAATCGGGATCAAAGGTCCCCTTTAGATTCAACCTCAAGTAAGTCAAACAGAACTATAAGGAAAATCCGAGAGCAACGGGCCCACCTCGGCCCGAATGAGGTAGCGTATACGATTTGCATATGTTACATGTCATGGCGTTGCTTGTGAGGGTTTTAGGGTAGTCGGGTCCCATTTATACAAGTTCTAGGGGTTTAGGAGGTCTTTCCAACATTTCGCGCACTTTCTAGTTCAATTCTACTGAAGGAAAAAGGGGAAACTTTGGATGCGGATTCCGGGGAATAGAGTTGTCCCCGAGGCTCGTACCCAACTTATTACGTTTAAGACATGCCCTAGAAAGAAAGGTGAAGCCTTACATACCTCTTTCCGCTCCTTTTACTATTCCGAATTCCAGCTGCAAATCTGCCAAAATCTGCAATTTGGTCACATTTACCCAAACTTTCATTAGGGTACTTAGAGTTGGAATCTTAAGGTAACACTTGGCTACCGAAATTTCGGCAGCACTTCCTCTGTAAATATACCATCCTCAACATTCAACCTAGCCAAATTTTAATCAATCACAATCCTGGAATTCGAACCCGGCCAAACTATCAATATAAACTCCACAACCACACTAGCGATTCACATATTCAATTCAAGATACATGATATCAATTTACTACTTTCTTCAAAACCTTCCGACTCCAATGAACACAATAACAATCTTATAACATATTCCAACAACACTATTCTAGTATCATTGTATTTCATACATGCAAGAACATAACATTCCATTTACATAATCTTCCAAAACAAGCTTTCCACTACTAATATTTCTCTAAGCTCATTAGGCTTTCATTTGTAATATGAGCTCCACAACACAACGACCAACATACTAAATAAAACTTGCTCGCTATCCATTCACCATGCATCACACATATACGGCTATATACACACCACACTCTACACGGCTTCAACATGTATTCACAACTACAATCTCTCCAAACTCATTCAACTTCCATTTTCCACATAACATTCACAACAATAACAACCAAACACTAAATAAAATAATTACAACATGATTCCTACACACACACACATATTATACCTCACGGCCTCCACCCCTACTTCCCTATTCTTTACAAATTTCACTCATTTTTATACACTACAACATGCATAAACATCCATAAAACATAAAGAGAGGATTAAACCTTACCTCTTTCCTTGTTTCTTCACTTGACTACAACTTCCAACTTGTAAGTATTTGTGTTGTTCTTGCTCCAATAACCACTCCAACATGGTGAGGACCCTTTATTTAGTTGGAAATAATTTTTGGAGGAAATTTTTGCCAAGATTTCTTGTTGGGTGTGCTTGGCCGAATGGCCCCTCAAACTTTGCTCAACTTTCTCTTGTTCTTATTTTCTTGAAATTTCTAGAGACTACTATGAAGATAAAGATGACTTAGTCATCTTTTAAACTTGGACAATATGATTTCATGTGGGCTTAAGCCCACCATGCTATGGACGGCCAAACATGGCCCAACACCAAGCCCACCTCTTTTTTTTTTTCTTTTGCAATTCATGAAAAATTATTTTCCGTATTCCAAATTTGCCCTTCGTCTTCCTCCATATTTCCACGAGTCATATTGCAAATTTCCCTTTATGCCCTTAACCTTTCTCATTATTTCCACTTCTAAATTTTTCACAAGCAACTCATATGCCAAACAAATTAAAATATGGCCTTTCTTGTTGTCCTCCCGCGATTGTCTTGAATTATCCGATTGCACAAAATGCGGGATATAACATCCTCCCCCCCCGTTAGAACATTCGTCTTCGAATGTTAAACTGGCCTCATAGCGTAGTATAATGCTTCGGGGAGGTCTCCTTCATAGATACCTCACATGTCGCTTAGCATATCCATTTTAAGGGCTTAGGTTGCCTTTATGTCATAGGTCGTTTAAGTTAGTTACAAATACTGGCCCTGCGTTAATAAGTCCCCTTTTATTGGATCTTGAGTCGTCATAGTTCATTTTAGGTCTAACATGTTCTCCCTTCCTTCATTAAGAGGGTCTACCCACGCCTGTGCCCTTTAAATAATCGTCGCCTTCCGCGGTCTTTTACAATTGCGATTCCTTCTTTGCAGAGTTTGTTGTGACTATTCCCTTGGCTGATATGTTCCCGTATATCACCTCATTAGGCCTTTTTTTGTTTTTTGCCTTGTGGTTTCGGCATCAGTCTTACCCTGTGACATCCATACTCATACCTTTCATTACGTCCTTTGGATTTCATTCAGCTAGCACATTCTATGTATCGCGACACTGCTTGTTAGGGTTCTATAATCACCGATAGGATGTCATGTATATATATATATATATACATTTCCGCCACTATTTTACTTACAACCACTCCCAAAAGCTAATAAACTTTCCCTAGTCTTGAATACCCTTTCTGTCCCGCATTTTGTGCAATCGGATAATTCAAGACAATCGCGGGAGGACAACAAGCAAGGACATATTTTAATTTTTTTGGCATATGAGTTGCTTGTTAAAAATTTAGAAGTGGAAATAATGAGAAAGGTTAAGGGCATAAAGGGAAATTTGCAATATGACTCGTGGAAATATGGAGGAAGATGAAGGGCAAATTTGGAATACGGAAAATAATTTTTCATGAATTGCAAAAGAAAAAAAAAAGAGGTGGGCTTGGTGTTGGGCCATGTTTGGCCGTCCATAGCATGGTGGGCTTAAGCCCACATGAAATCATATTGACCAAGTTTAAAAGATGACTAAGTCATCTTTATCTTCATAGTAGTCTCAAGAAATTTCAAGAAAATAAGAACAAGAGAAAGTTGAGCAAAGTTTGAGGGGCCATTCGGCCAAGCACACCCAACACGAAATCTTGGCAAATATTTCCTCCAAAAATTATTTCCAACTAAATAAAGGGTCCTCACCAAGTTGGAGTGGTTATTGGAGCAAGAACAACACAAATACTTACAAGTTGGAAGTTGTAGTCAAGTGAAGAAACAAGGAAAGAGGTAAGGTTTAATCCTCTCTTTATGTTTTATGGATGTTTATGCATGTTGTAGTGTATAAAAATGAGTGAAATTTGTGAAGAATAGGGAAGTAGGGGTGGAGGCCGTGAGGTATAATATGTGTGTGTGTGTGTGTAGGAATCATGTTGTAATTATTTTATTTAGTGTTTGGTTGTTATTGTTGTGAATGTTATGTGGAAAATGGAAGTTGAATGAGTTTGGAGAGATTGTAGTTGTGAATGCATGTTGAAGCCGTGTAGAGTGCGGTGTGTATATAGCCGTATATGTGTGATGTATTGTGAATGGATAGCGAGCAAGTTTTATTTAGTATGTTGGTCGTTGTGTTGTGGAGCTCATATTACAAATGAAAGCCTAATGAGCTTAGAGAAATATTAGTAGTGGAAAGCTTGTTTTGGAAGATTATGTAAATGGAATGTTATGTTCTTGCATGTATGAAATACAATGATACTAGAATAGTGTTGTTGGAATTTGTTATAAGATTGTTATTGTGTTCATTGGAGTCGGAAGGTTTTGAAGAAAGTAGTAAATTGATATCATGTATCTTGAATTGAATATGTGAATCGCTAGTGTGGTTGTGGAGTTTCTATTGATAGTTTGGCCGGGTTCGAATTCCCGGATTGTGATTGATTAAAATTTGGCTAGGTTGAATGTTGAGGATGGTATATTTACAGAGGAAGTGCTGCCGAAATTTCGGTAGCCAAGTGTTACCTTTAGATTCCAACTCTAAGTACCCTAATGAAAGTTTGGGTAAATGTGACCAAATTGCAGATTTTGGCAGATTTGCAGCTGGAATTCGGAATAGCAAAAGGAGCGGAAAGAGGTATGAAAGGCTTCACCTTTCTTTCTAGGGCATGTCTTAGACGTAATAAGTTGGGTACGAGCCTCGGGGACAACTCTATTCCCCGGAATCCGCATCCAAAGTTTCCCCTTTTTCCTTCAGTAGAATTGAACTAGAAAGTGCGCGAAATGTTGGAAAGACCTCCCAAACCCCTAGAACTTGTATAAATGGGACCCGAATACCCTAAAACCCTCACAAGCAACGCCATGACATGTAACATATGTATATCGTCTACGCTACCTCATTCGGGCCGAGGTGGGCCCGTTGCTCTCGGATTTTCCTTATAGTTCTGTTTGACTTACTTGAGGTTGAATCTAAAGGGGACCTTTGATCCCGAATTCGTACTAAATGATAAGTACTATAACTACTCTAACGAGAATACTTCTATGATGACAATGATAACGACGATGTTAGACAAGGGAATATGCCTATGATAAGTACGACCGGAACGATTCTACGGCTAAGATTTCTAAGCTAAGGATTCAATGTGAGTTTGAAAGTAATAAACTAGTTCTTGAACCTTATTTCCACCTCCTAGCTATGACACTATTTCCTAAGGAATCCAAAGCCTATGAGTTGACGTCTATGATGCCATGATTCCATTCTATGTTTACTGTTGATACTATTCTCCGTTGGTAGTCTCGCCTTAAAATACTTGTTCCTTCAAGGAGAGACAAAGCGACCACGATTGTTCCATAGTGTAATCGGAGGTCACCGACCTTACGTCACTCCGATGGCTACATGATTTTTCTTTGGCCCTCTTGCGTGCTTATATGACATATGTATATAAGATATGTAAATGTATATAAGACACGTATATGTATATGATAAAAGATCCAGAGCGCTATAGACGCTGATATATGCACATGATACACGTATATGTATATGATGAAAGAGCCAGAGCACTATAGACGCTGATATATGTACATGATATATGCATATGTATACGGGGAAGATGGAGATAAGGGCAGAGCGTTATATACGCATATCCACCTGATCAGTTGGCATTACATGACATGATATCGTCCCGGACGCTGTATGTGTATATTTATGGTTAAATGGATCGGCTGTCGACGCCTCGGCAACATGACACGTTCTACTTTTATAGATATATATGAACAAGAAAATATTTTCAAAGGAAAGCTAAGCATGCATGGCATCTGCCCAAGGGCACTTATATGTACAGGTTATGTTTCTACCTCAGGACATGTGTTATAACTCTTTTATGTCATTATCCCTGTTCTATATTTTCCGTATATTACTATTCATGCCTTACATACTCGGTACACTATTCGTACTGACGTCCCTTCTTGTGGACGCTGCGTTTCATGCCGCGCAGGTCAGCAGACAGGCGGGTTTGGTTCTTAGGAGCTCTACCAGCAGCACTTGACAGCGCTCCAGTTGTTCCGGAGCCTCACTTCCTTGGTACTATTTTGTGTATATATATATTCGGGCACGGCAGTACTCGGCCCTTTCTATGTATATGTGTACTATGTCTAGAGGCTCGTAGGCAGATATGTACAGGTAGATGTCTTGTATTTTGAATTGTTCGCGTCTCTGTATAATGTGACAGCAACGCTTACTAGTCTATGTTTATGATGACGCGGCTAATGTTAAAGCTCAGCAATGAAAAAAAAAATGTATAGCACAGTTCCTACGGCCCGCTGAGAAGTAAAGGTAAAAATGATAGATAAGGGGTGCTCGGTACAAGTATCGGGTACTCGTCACGGCCCCTAGTCGGGTCGTGACAATAGTGGTATCAGAGCAGTTCGGTCCTAGGGGTTTGTCTACGAGCCGTGTCCAGTAGAGTCTTGTTTATGGGTGTGTAGCGCGCCACACTTATAAACAGGAGGCTGCAGGGCATTTACGAAATATGACCTTCTTTGTCTTCTAGATCGTGCGATAGAGCTATGTTACCAGTCTTCCTTGTTCTTTTCTTAATTCTATGTTACGATTTCAGTAATGCCGAAGAAGAGGAAGACTACGGCGGCCCAGAAGGGCAAGTTGGCGGCTGGAAGCAGAGTTGAACAGGAGCCAGAAGAAGATGAGTCCTATACTGAAGCTCCCCCTCAGACTCCTCCTGCTTCCCCTGCACCAGCAGAGCAGGAAAGAGTTCCAGCTCCAGCCCCCGCACCTCCAGTTCCACCGCCAGCAGCTCCGGGCCAGCAGATGATAGAGGCTATCCAGTTATTGACTCAGCTAGTTGCCGCATAGGTTCAGCGGCAAGATGTAGACCCGGGAGACAGGGCGGTGAGTGCAAGGGCTCGTGACTTTATTACCCTGAAGCCTCCGGAGTTTTATGGATCAAAACCAGAGGAGGTTCCACAGAGCTTTATAGACGAGATGCTGAGGACTCTGAGGATCATGCATGCTTCAGATACGGAGTCCGTAGAGTTGGCTTCATACAGGCTGCGGGATGTGGCAGTTTTGTGGTATAGTAGCTGGATATCCTCGAGGGGAGCGAATTCACCTCCCCCAGTTTGGCAGGAGTTTACTGAGGCATTTCTACGGCATTTCCTACCGCCAGAGGTTCGACGAGCTCGAGCCGATATGTTCTTGAACCTTAGACAGGGAAATATGAGTGTTCGAGAATACAACCTTCGTTTCAACTCACTAGCCAGGTATGCCCCAGCCCTGATAGCTGATAGGGGAGATCATGTGCACCGATTCGTGAGTGGGCTAGGGCGACATTTAGTTAAGGAGTGCCTGACGGCTTCACTCCAGGATGGGATGACTATTACCTGCATCCAGGCCCACGCCCAAAATCTGGAAGAGCAGTACCAGTCACGGAGAGAGTAGCGTCATCCAGATAGGGGTTCTAGGAAAAGGGGTAGGTTTTCCAGGACTAGAAGCGAGTATAGAGAGGGACAGGCACAAGAGCAGTCTAGGTATTCAGGCCAATCAGTGGCCAGTGCACCACCTCGATTTGCGGATAGGAGATTTGACCGCTCTGCCTATTCGGGACCAGATCAGAGTACTAGAGCTTCAGGATCCCAGTATAGAGCTGATTCTAGCAGGATGATGCCACCCCCGCCACGGTGTGCTCGATGTGGTAGGCCACACTCTGGAGAGTGTCGAGCAGGTACAAGTGCATGTTATACTTGTGGGCGGGTTGGCCATTTGATGCGTGATTGCCCACTGAGGTATGAGGGAGACCAAGCCCAGCCCGCCGCGTCTGCGGTTGGTTCATCGTCAACCGTACGCCCTCCTGGACAGACTTCCCAAGCTCCAGTGGGCCGCGGCCGAGGCAGAGGAGGGACACCCAGTTCAGCCGATCCTCCGCACCGCCTATATGCATTGACAGGACGACAGGACCCTGAGCCTTCCGCAGACGCGGCCACAGGTACTTTTTCGGCATCTTCTATGATATGTGTGTTAATTGATTCGGATTCTATCTTTTCCTACCCTGCCCTTTGTATTGCTGAACATATTAAGAATTCGGAAATTTGGACGAAAAGTGGCCATACGCACAGGTACAAAGACGAATACCAGAGATTGCGGAGGTTAGAACTGTAATAAAAGAAAAGACGTGTTACGCGGGCGTTTCGAAAACTGCTAAGACCCCAACTCATTCCATATTATGTGAGATAAGTAGTGCGAGGGAGTGGAGGCGAAAATACTAACGCTAAGACGCTTAAATGCATTAAAGTTTCAAGGTTAAGCGTGCTGGGGTGAGAGCAATTTCACGATGGGTGACTGTTATATCCCGCATTTTTCGCATTCGGATAATTTAAGGTAATTGCGGGAGATTAAGAGCAAGATTATAATTTCGATCTTGTTTGGTGTACAAGTTGTTTATAAAAATTTTGAAGTGGAAATATGGAGAAAGGCGAAGGGCAAATTTGGAAGTTGGAAAAATGCTTCATGAATTACATAAACTAGCTAAAAATTCAAGTGGGCTTGAAACATTTTTTTTAAGACAAAATTGAGGCCCAACCGGCCATGGCAAGCACAAATTGGCCCAAGCCCATGTATTGATTTAATCCAAGTGAATAAATAAATTAAGGGAGGCTTATCACTTAACATTATTCAAGAACTTTCAAGAAAGAAGAAAAAAAAAGAATTGAGAGCAAAAGCCTTGGAGGCTTTCGGCCATAGAAAAATTTTCCAAGAAAAGTTGATAAAAATTTCTCCAAAAATCATTTCCTACCAATCTAAGGGTGCTTAACAAAGTGGAGTGGTTATTGAAGGAAGAAAAACACATATTCATACAAGTTGTGGATTCTAGTCAAGTGGAGAATTGAGGGAAAAGGTAATGTTTAATCTTTTTATGTTATGGAGGCTTGCCCATGTTGTAGTTTATGAAAATGAATGGAATTCATGAAGAACATGAATATAGAGGTGGTGGCCGTGTGGTGTATATTATATGTATAGCCGTGTGTGTGTGTTGTGTGTTGTGTGTTGTGTTGTGATATGTTGTGTGTTGGTTATTGTTGTAAAGTATAGAAAATATGAAAATTCATGAAAATATGTATATGGGGTGTGTTGGCCGAATGGTGTAGGCTATGGAAAGGTGTGGTGAATTAATTTTACTTAGTATGATAATTGTTGTTATGGTTGTAAATGATATGTGGAAAATGGAAGTTGAATGAAATTGGATAGAATGTAGTTGTGTGTGCATGATATGGCCGTGTAGTGTGTGTTGTGTATGTGGCCGTGTATACTTAATGTATAGTCGTGTATATTGGTGAGTTGTGAAAGAATAATGAGCGAGTTGTAATTAATATCTTAGTCGTTGTGTTGTAGATGTTATATCGCAAATAAAGGGTTGATAACTTTGGTGAAGTATTGATAATTGGGAGATTATGTATATTGAAGGAATATGTGAATTGTTAGTGCGATTGTTGAATTATGTTGATAGTTTGGCCGGGTTTGAATTCCTGGATTGTGTTTGATGAGAATTTGACTAAATTGAATGTCGAGGATGGTATATTTACAGAGGAAATGCTGCCGAAATTTCGGTAGCAAAATGTTTCCTTAAGGTTTTGACTCTAAGTATACTAATGGAAGTTTTGGTAAAAATGACCAATTCGCAGATTTTGACGAAATTGTGACGTGAATTTGGAATAGCTAAAGGAGCGGAAAGAGGTATGTAAGGCTTCACCCTTCTTTCTATGGCATGTCTTAACTAAAAGAAGTCGGGTACGAGTCTCGGGGACAACCCTAATCCCCGGAATCCGCACCTAAAGTTTTCAACTTCTCGTTCAATTGAATTGAAGTAAAAAGTGTGCAAAATGATGAAAAGACCTTCTAGACCCCTATAACTTGCCTAAGTGGGACCCGATTACCCTAAGACTCATACAAGTAACGCTATGACACGTAATATGGGTAAATTGTATACGCTACCTCGTCCGGCCCGAGGTGGGCCCGTTACTCTCGGATCTTCCTATAATCTTGGTTAACGTACTTGAAGTGAATCCAAAGGGGGCCTTCGATCCCGATTTCGTCACCAAGTGATAAGTACTATGACTACTCCAGCGGGAGTGTTTCTATGATGATAATGATGATGAAAATGTCGGACAAGAGAATGTAGCTATGACAAGTACGACCGGAACGACTCTACGACTAAGCCAAGTACTTCATATAAACATGAAAGCGATAAACTAATTTTTGAATCATATTTATATTTTCTAGTTATAACTTTATTTTCTAAAATACCTAAGATTTTATATTCGGTTACTGTAACACTATTTTTCGTTGACAGTTTTGCCTTAAAATACTTGTTCCTTCAAGGTGAGACAAAGCTATCACTAGCATTCCGTAATGTAATCGGAGGTCACCGACTTTATGTCACCCCGATGGATACATGATTTTCCTTGGCTCTCTTGTGCGCTTATATGACATATATATATAAAACGGGTATACGGGTATGGGTATGTATATTTATATGACAAAGTAACTGTATATAAGACATGTATATGCATAAGGGATGAGTAAGTGTACGTGTATAATGGAAAAAAGGGAAGGGCCACTGTTATATCACCACCTGATTCAGCTGGATTCCATCCTGGACGCGGGATGCCCGGACGCGGGATATGGGAAGAGCCGTACGCGGCGACTGTATACATATATATATGATGTATGATACATATGTAATGTAATGTGGGGTCACCGTTGGGGAGGGGGTTGGGAGAGCCGATGTATTCGGCGCCTGTAAATGTGAATGAAAGATACCGTTATTGAAATGTACTGTTTTCTGCACACGAGAATAAGAAATATAAAAATGTTGACCCCTGTGCCCATGAAAAGAAACGTTTCAAAGATGAAAAGACAAGCCTACATGACAGCCGGCCTAAAGAGGGGCCTTCCTATGTACAGGTTACGTTCTTGCCTCGTTATACACCCTATGGCTCCGTGATATTATTATTGATTGTACTCTATGTTACTGCTTGCATTGTTTTCCATGCCTTACATACTCGGTACATTATTCGTACTGACGTCCCTTCTTGTGGACGCTGCGTTCATGCCGCGCAGGTTAGCAGGTATACGGACCGGGTTTCTAGGGCTCTATCTGCAGCATTGGGCAGCGCTCCAGTTGTTCCGGAGCCTTATATCATCGGTACGATTTTGTGTATGTATTTTCGGGCGCGACAGTACTCGGCCCTTCCTATGTATAAATGTACTATATCTAGAGGCTCGTAGACAGATATACACAGTCAGCTATGTACAGTTAAACGTATTGTATTTTGAATGGCTCGCGTCCCGGTGTAACGCGATATTAGAAAGTTTACTGCTAATGTTAATGAAAAACAAAATGTGCCACTGTTCATACAGGATAGCGAAGGGGTGCTCGGTACAAGTATCGGGTACTCGTCACGGCCCCTAGTCGGGTCGTGACAGAAGTGGTATCAGAGCAGTTTGGTCCTAGGGTTTGTCTACGAGCCGTGTCTAGTAGAGTCTTGTCTATGGGTGTGTAGGGCGCCATACTTATAGACAGGAGGCTACAGGGCGTTTAGGAAATATGACCTTCTTTGTGTCCTAAGATCGTGCGATAGAGCTATGCTATCAGGCTTCCACATTCCTTTCCTAATCCTATGCTATGGTTTCAGTAATGCCGCCGAAGAGAAAGGCTACGACGGCCGACAAAGCCAAGAGGGTGGCGGGCAGCAGAGTCGAGCGGGAGCTAGAAGAAGGAGAATCTCATAATGAAGCTCCCCCTCAGACTTTTCCTGCTCCCCCTGCACCGACAGAGCAGGGAAGAGCTCCAGCTCCAGCCCCCGCACCTCCGGTTCCGCCGCCAGCAGTTCCGGGCCAGCAAGTGGCAGAGGCCATCCAGTTACTGACCCAGTTAGTCGCCACACAGGCTCAGCGGCGAGATGCAGATCCGGGAGATAGGGCGGTAAGTGTAAGAGCCCGTGACTTCATTACCCTGAAGCCGCCAGAGTTTTATGGGTCAAAACCAGAGGAAGACCCGCAGAGCTTTATAGATGAAATGCTGAGGACTCTGGGGATAATGCATGTTTCAGATACAGAGTCAGTAGAATTGGCATCGTACAGGTTGCGGGATGTAGCAGTATTGTGGTATAACAGTTGGATATCCTCTAGGGGAGTAAATGCCCCTTCCCCGGTCTGGCAGGAGTTTACGGAGGCATTTCTACGACATTTCCTACCACCAGAGGTTCGACGGGCTCGAGCCGACATGTTCCTGAACCTTAGACAGGGCAATATGAGTGTTCGGGAATACAGCCTTCATTTCAACTCGCTAGCCAGGTATGCCCCCGCCCTGATAGCTGATAGGGGAGACCATGTGCACCGGTTTGTAAGTGGGCTAAGGCCACATTTGGTTAAGGAGTGTTTGACGGCCTCACTCCAGGACGGGATGACTATTACTCGCATCCAGGCCCACGCCCAAAATCTGGAACAGCAGTATCAGACACGGAGAGAGGAGAGCTATCCAGATAGGGGTTCCAGAAAAAAAGGCAGATTTTCCAGGGGTAGGAGCGAGTATAGAGGGGGGCAGGCACAAGAGCAATCTGGGTATTCGGGCCAAACAGCGGTCAGTGCACCTCCTCGATTTGCGGAATGGGGATTTGACCAACCTACCAATTCAGGAATAGGACAAGGCTCTAAGGCTTCGAGACTCCAGTACAGAGCCGATTCTAGCAGGACGGGGCTTCCCCCACCACGATGTGCTCGGTGAGGCAAACCACACTCTGGGAAGTGCTACCTAGACACCGGTGGTTGTTTTGCCTGTGGTCGGACTGACCATTTTGTACGTGATTGCCCACTAAAGGACGGAGGAGGCCAAATTCAGCCAGCCGGCTCAGCGATCGGTTCATCGTCGACCGTGCGCCCGCGTGGACAGATTTCTCAGGCCCCAGCGGGCCGCGGCCGAGGTAGAGGAGGGGCACCCAGTTTAGCTGGTCCTCCGCACCGCCTATATGCACTGACAGGACGACAGGACCCTGAGCCTCCCGCAGACGCGGCCACAGGTACTTTTTCGGTATTTTCTATGATATGTGTATTAATTGATTCAGATTCTACCTTATCCTACCCTGCCCTTTGTATTGTCGAACATACCAAGAATTTGGAAATTTGAGTGAAGGGTAGCCACCCGCACAGGTAAAAAAGTGAATATTTGTGATCACGAAAGATAAAATAGTCATTAAAAGAGAAATACGCGCTATGAGTGCGTTCGAATATTGCCGAGACCCCAACTTGCCCCATTTTATGTGATATAGGTAAAACGGGGAAGCGGAAGTAAAAATGCTAATACCGAGACACTAAAATGCATCAAAGTTCCAAGGTTAAGCGTGCTCAGGTGGGAGTAATTCCATGATAGGTGACCCCCTGGGAAATATGCTGAAAATTTCATAGATGCGGAAACAAGAGACGAGTGTAAAAGTAGGTAGCCCAGAGTAAATTGGGGTGTGGGAAGTGGTTAGAAACCCCACACGAGTCACATAGGCCGAGCCGGACTAGACTAACAGAAAAAGGGAAGTTGTGACAACGGAAAGCTTTGGGAACGAAGGAGAAAAGTACAAATGTCACAGGGTGAGGCCAATATTGAGTCCACACTAGCTAAGGCAAGGAATCCCTAATATGGCGGTATACGGGGACATGTCTAGTGAGGGGATAGACGCGGCAGACGCCACGAAGGAGGAATTACAACTGTGAAGATCGCAAAGAGAGCAACCTAAGCTCCGAAGATGGACATGCTAAGTGACATGAGGTATCTACAAGGGAGACCTCCACGAAGTACTATACTATGTTATAAGGCCAGTTTAACATTCGAGGACGAATGTTCTAAAGGGGGGGAGGATGTTATATCCCGCATTTTTCGCATTCGGATAATTTAAGGTAATTGCGGGAGATTAAGAGCAAGATTATAATTTTGATCTTGTTTGGTGTACAAGTTGTTTATAAAAATTTTGAAGTGGAAATATGGAGAAAGGCGAAGGGCAAATTTGGAAGTTGGAAAAATGCTTCATGAATTACATAAACTAGCTAAAAATTCAAGTGGGCTTGAAACATTTTTTTTAAGACAAAATTGAGGCCCAACCGGCCATGGCAAGCAAAAATTGGCCCAAGCCGATGTCTTGATTTAATCCAAGTGAATAAATAAATTAAGGGAGGCTTATCACTTAACATTATTCAAGAACTTTCAAGAAAGAAGAAAAAAAAAAGAATTGAGAGCAAAAGCCTTGGAGGCTTTCGGCCATAGAAAAGTTTTCCAAGAAAAGTTGATAACAATTTCTCCAAAAATCATTTCCTACCAATCTAAGGGTGCTTAACAAAGTGGAGTGGTTATTGAAGGAAGAAAAACACATATTCATACAAGTTGTGGATTCTAGTCAAGTGGAGAATTGAGGAAAAAGGTAAGGTTTAATCTTTTTATGTTATGGAGGCTTGTCCATGTTGTAGTGTATGAGAATGAATGGAATTCATGAAGAACATGAATATAGAGGTGGTGGCCGTGTGGTGTATATTATATGTATAGCTGTGTGTGTGTGTTGTGTGTTGTGTGTTGTGTTGTGATATGTTGTGTGTTGGTTATTGTTGTAAAGTATAGAAAATATGAAAATTCATGAAAATATGTATATGGGGTGTGTTGGCCGAATGGTGTAGGCTATGGAAAGGTGTGGTGAATTAATTTTACTTAGTATGATAATTGTTGTTATGGTTGTAAATGATATGTGGAAAATGGAAGTTGAATGAAATTGGATAGAATGTAGTTGTGTGTGCATGATATGGCCGTGTAGTGTGTGGTGTGTATGTGGCCGTGTATACTTAATGTATAGTCGTGTATATTGGTGAGTTGTGAAAGAATAATGAGCGAGTTGTAATTAATATCTTAGTCGTTGTGTTGTAGATGTTATATCGCAAATAAAGGGTTGATAACTTTGGTGAAGTATTGATAATTGGGAGATTATGTATATTGAAGGAATATGTGAATTGTTAGTGCGATTGTTGAATTATGTTGATAGTTTGGCCGGGTTTGAATTCCTGGATTGTGTTTGATGAGAATTTGACTAAATTGAATGTCGAGGATGGTATATTTACAGAGGAAATGCTGCCGAAATTTCGGTAGCAAAATGTTTCCTTAAGGTTTTGACTCTAAGTATACTAATGGAAGTTTTGGTAAAAATGACCAATTCGCAGATTTTGACGAAATTGTGACGTGAATTTGGAATAGCTAAAGGAGCGGAAAGAGGTATGTAAGGCTTCACCCTTCTTTCTATGGCATGTCTTAACTAAAAGAAGTCGGGTACGAGTCTCGGGGACAACCCTAATCCCCGGAATCCGCACCTAAAGTTTTCAACTTCTCGTTCAATTGAATTGAAGTAAAAAGTGTGCAAAATGATGAAAAGACCTTCTAGACCCCTATAACTTGCCTAAGTGGGACCCGATTACCCTAAGACTCATACAAGTAACGCTATGACAAGTAATATGGGTAAATTGTATACGCTACCTCGTCCGGCCCGAGGTGGGCCCGTTACTCTCGGATCTTCCTATAATCTTGGTTAACGTACTTGAAGTGAATCCAAAGGGGGCCTTCGATCCCGATTTCGTCACCAAGTGATAAGTACTATGACTACTCCAGCGGGAGTGTTTCTATGATGATAATGATGATGACAATGTCGGATAAGAGAATGTAGCTATGACAAGTACGACCGAAACGACTCTACGACTAAGCCAAGTACTTCATATAAACATGAAAGCGATAAACTAATTTTTGAATCATATTTATATTTTCTAGTTATAAGTTTATTTTCTAAAATACCTAAGATTTCATTTTCGGTTACTGTAACACTATTTTCCGTTGACAGTTTTGCCTTAAAATACTTGTTCCTTCAAGATGAGACAAAGCTATCACTAGCATTCCGTAATGTAATCGGAGGTCACCGACCTTATGTCACCCCGATGGATACATGATTTTCCTTGGCTCTCTTGTGCGCTTATATGACATATATATATAAAACGGGTATACGGGTATGGGTATGTATATTTATATGACAAAGTAATTGTATATAAGACATGTATATGCATAAGGGATGAGTAAATGTACGTGTATGTGGGGAAAAAGGGAAGGGCCACTGTTATATCACCACCTGATTCAGCTGGATTCCATCCTGGACGCGGGATGCCCGGACGCGGGATATGGGAAGAGCCGTACGCGGCGACTGTATACATATATATATGATGTATGATACATATGTAATGTAATGTGGGGTCACCGTTGGGGAGGGGGTTGGGAGAGCCGATGTATTCGGCGCCTGTAAATGTGAATGAAAGATACCGTTATTGAAATGTACTGTTTTCTGCACACGAGAATAAGAAATATAAAAATGTTGACCCCTGTGCCCATGAAAAGAAACGTTTCAAAGATGAAAAGACAAGCCTACATGACAGCCGGCCTAAAGAGGGGCCTTCCGATGTACAGGTTACGTTCTTGCCTCGTTATACACCCTATGGCTCCGTGATATTATTATTGATTGTACTCTATGTTACTGCTTGCATTGTTTTCCATGCCTTACATACTCGGTACATTATTCGTACTGACGTCCCTTCTTGTGGACGCTGCGTTCATGCCGCGCAGGTTAGCAGGTATACGGACCGGGTTTCTAGGGCTCTATCTGCAGCATTGGGCAGCGCTCCAGTTGTTCCGGAGCCTTATATCATCGGTACTATTTTGTGTATGTATTTTCGGGTGCGACAGTACTCGGCCCTTCCTATGTATAAATGTACTATGTCTAGAGGCTCGTAGACAGATATACACAATCAGCTATGTACAGTTAAACGTATTGTATTTTGAATGGTTCGCGTCCCGGTGTAACGCGATATTAGAAAGTTTACTGCTAATGTTAATGAAAAAAAAATGTGCCACTGTTCATACAGGATAGCGAAGGGGTGCTCGGTACAAGTATCGGGTACTCGTCACGGCCCCTAGTCGGGTCGTGACAGTGACCCCCTAGGAAATATGCTGAAAATGTCATGAATGTGGGGACAAGAGACGGATGTGAACTTAGGTATCCCCAAGTAAATCGGAGTGTATGAAGTGGTTAGAAACCCTATAGAAGTCGAGTAGGCCGAGACGGACTAGACTAGCAGAAGGGGAGAAGGCATGACAATAGCGATGATACCAATTCTTTCCTTTCTTTCCTCTTTATGTTCCATACCGTATCCATTCCCTAGCCACTTTCATCATATATAAATATATGAATGGAAGACACAAGGAATCATGAGTAATGAATGCCAAACAATACGAGATGGATATCATAAGCTTTGACCCTTTTCATAATTCATGAGTAACATCACAACAATTTTACCCTTTCACATATTACCAGGACTAACACAAGAACATGACGAATACTCTATCCAAATCACAGCACATAGGGTCAGTATAGCCCTCATAATCACAATCACGTTTGACAAACACAACATATATTAAGATATACATAAAGTATGGCAACAAGACCCAATAATCATAAATCATACCAACCTAATTGGAATTCACCACCGCACCATGCCCAAAGACCAATCATGCTTCCCCATCAATAACCATATAACACATGTGATTCGCTAGTCGAAGTCTATGAAAGGTAAGCCTCAACCTACCTCGATTGTTGAACACGAGCCACGAACGATCAAGTCAAATCATTTCCATTTTGAAATATATCCGAACAATCCCGAGTCTAATAATTAAATCATAAATGTTAAAAAAGGAGTTTAACAATGCCCATATCTCTATACTAGTAACAACCCCATATTGACCCTAAAAGTGACCCCGGGCCTACAAGGACAAAATAAAAAATTGACTTCAAATTAGTACAACCCATGCTAAAGAAAAGCAATATCCTACATATTATTGGATTCTAATCATAATTCATCCCTCAATTTCACTAATCGTCAAAACACTAAATTATGGAAAACCCTAAATCTCATTTCAAGAACTATGGATTTAAAATGGAAATTCGAGCCAAGAATTGCCTACCCATAGGCTAGACAACCTATTTCCAAATAATCACATCGAAAATCCTATGTCTTGGAACTTAGTTTCATAAATTCCCACCTATTAAGCTTTAGGGAAAGATCCCCCCATTTCCCTTCAACCCAACAACCATGAAAGACTAGAAAAGAGGTAAATAGAAGGAAATCAACAAGTAAAGACTTAGAAACTTACCCTCAAGTGGAATATTAACAATCCTTCTGGAAATTGCTTCCCAATTAGCTCTCAACTCAAAATATGAACTAAAGAAACCTAGCCTCGTTTTAGGACATAAGATATTTTTTGATTCAATGATTTTCACTCTGGCGGAACATTCACTGCAGCGGCAATGCTGCACCGGCGAAAAAGGGTTCTGCTGGTGCATAATTTCATTAACTCACAAAGAATCGCAGGAACAGAAGCCCACTGCTGGTGTGACTTTGCACCCGCGCCAATATCTACACTGAAGTTACTCCACAAGAATCAATCTCCCCAAATGGAATACCACTCCGGTCCCCTTCCCAAAACTCACCCCGGATTCCTCGAAAAATGTCAAACATGTATACGTAGTAAACTTGACGTCACGCACTCGCTTGAACTTTCTCTAAACTCCTATGTCGAACTAAGAGAGGATACTTTTCAGAAAGTTACTTCAAAATTTCCAAAATGACCAAACTGGTCATTACAATACAGCAAGTCGCCAAACACAAAACACACTTTAAGTAGGCCCATGAGATGTTAGGTTTTGTATTGTATTTGGATTCTTGACTTGTTGAGTTCACTTTTTGTCCGTGTAAAAGTGTTACTAATCCCAACAAATATGACAAGGGAATCTACATACTTGATAGCCAAGTCTTTACCACAAATTTGCAAATCCTATTTGTTGTAAGACTTGTGCTGGAACATGTTAACGAACCTGTTTCATCCACATGGTTTATCTGCCTCTGAATATCTACACTATCTAAGATGGAACTTGTTCACAAACATATTTCATCATCATCTTCTCATTTATTCTTGTGACTCTATGTTGAGCCTGCTATTGTGATGGATGATGGAAAATGTGAACAGACCTGTTTCATTGATCATGTATTGCTCTCTGTCTGACTTCTTCTTCATTTATTTAGATTTATTCCTTGATTCATTAAATCATGTCTTCAACCTAGTATCACTCTGTGACTCTGATTATGTTCTTGCTCTATTTTGGAACATGTTTGCAAAACTGGTTGATATGTTTTGTCTGCAACTCTTTTTATTCGAACAAAATAGATCTTAGTCATCTTCACCGTTTCTGCTTCATGATCACTTCTCACCTGATTCATTCACTAACTGCACCTGATGACTTCTTTGAGATGGAATATGTCTGTGGACCCATTCTAACCATCTTGTGCTGCATGATTTTCGCACCTGTCTGTCAACTGGTTCACATGCGTTTGAATCAAAACTAAGACGTGATAGTGCCAACAGGAGGCCATGTGTATTTTCTGGTACTGTAAAAACCGACCATTTGAGTTGTTAATAATAAGTTGCACAAATGTGCATAACAACAACACAAATAAGTGCAACTGTTAACGACCGGCACAACAGTTGCACAAATGAGCCCATTTTAGATGCCATTTTAAATGAACAGTTGCAAAAATAAATTCACTTTTTTTGGAATTTTTGAAGTTGGAGTTGTGTTTGGCCATAGTTTTTGAAATTGTAGTTTTTGGTGAAATGTAGTGTAAAAAGGTTAAAAAAGTGATTTTTTTTTTTGAAAAACAAGTTTTTATTGTTTTTGGTATTCCGGAATATAACTCCGGAGTTGTATTCTGAATATTTATGGCCAAACACCTAAAAGTAAAAAAAGTGAAAAAAAAAATCGAAAAATAGTGAATAATATTATGGCCAAACGGCTACTTAAAAGTCTAATCTAGATGATATATTTTCTAGTGGGACCCACCAAGATTCCACTACTGGGATTGCACTGGTTGGTTATTATTGTTACAGACTAGTGGGACCCACATATTAAATTTAAGATGTGACAAAAATTAGAGTTTGAAATCTTTATTAGGCCTACATAATTCTGGCTTTACTATTTCTTGCCTTTGTGGCTAATTGTGTTTTTATATTTTAAACTATACAATAACCCTTAGGACCTTACCTTCAAAAGATGAAAGCATACCAAAGGTAAAAGTTTTATTGAGTTTTATGGTCTATAAGTTTTGATTCTGTACAATTTGAATAAGGTAACTTTTTTAGATTCGCTGACTTTCTTTTTCCTACTTGACTTTTTCAGAGATGTCTTTTATGTCATTTCCTCTTGTCAATGGTTGGATATGAGTCTTGTAGGTACTCTAGACAACTTTTTGGGTGTTCCTTTTTATTTCCACTATGTATGACCCACTTTGAGACTCGACTAATCAAGAATTTCGTCACGTGAGGCCCATCAATAAGGGAAACAGTCTCTAATAGGATTTTTTGTCATACTCAAGACTATTACCCAAAATCTAAGGGTGTAAAGACGTGGTTCATCCATCACAACCCTTGGAGGTAATTTGTATGTAAGAATAATGTCAATTTTAGAGACATTTAATATGATTAGTTACCTTGTCTTCTAAGTAAATAATATACATAGTAGGAAAATGTTCTTGATGGGAGAAAATGTTTTATTAGGAGTCCCTAGGGTAACCATATTTTATGAAGAAGTCCATAGGGTTAAAGTTTTTTCCTAAGAGTCCCATCCTATCTATAAATATTCCCGTGACTCCATCAGTGGAGCATCTTTCTTTTATAGGCATAGGCTAAAAGATTCTAGGACTTATCATTAATTATAGGATTATAAGTCGGTGCTAGATGGAAGGTGATTCTGACGAAACTTGAAAAACTATGGTTGAAGGTATGTTCCTACTTTAATATTCTGCTATGTTTGGCTCTGTGTATGAGTTTAATATCAATATGTGGTATATAGCCTACCTTTATCTATTTTTTCAGTGTCGTATTATAGTTAAAATGTTTATAGACATGTGTATGGGTGTGTAACGACCCGATTGGTCGTTATAGTGTGAATGATCATTTTACCCCTATTGACCCTTCCCTAGGTCATCGGGCAGGTTTTAATGTGACTTTTGGAGGTTTGAGCCTTAGAGTGGGATCCATTTGACCCAAAGTGGACTTTTGAGTAAATACTTTTTTAGAATTTCGTCGATTTCGAAGGTCCAGACAGTCATTAATGACTTGGTAGTGTGTTCGTTTTGGCTCCCAATGCACTTGGGAGCATTTTATAACTTGGGTTTGGAACTTAGCTTTAGACCATTGGGGATTGACTTGGTGAAATAGACCTCCGGTTGGAAATTCGAGGGCATGAGTGAATTCGTAGCGCGTTTTCATGTGTGTATGCATGTTTGATGGGTGTCTCTGAGGACTCGGGTAATAGTCAGATTTCGGGATGAGATTGGTCAAAACCAAAGTATTCCGATTCTCGTGCAGGCGCTGCAGTGGTGCCTTAATTGTTTTAGCGGTGCTATAGCACTTGGGAGACGGCTATAGCAGACCAGGGAACATTCGTGACTAGCCACTGTAGCGTGTCCCTATAGCTATAGCGGCGTGCTGATTTTTTAGCGGACGCTGCAGTGGCGAGCCTTATGGGCGCCGTAGCGTATGCGCTGCAGGGGTCCTTGATAGTTGTAGTCGCAGTGGGGCAGAATAAGTCTCTTTTCTCAACTTAAGTTCCTTAAACCCTATCACTTCTTCTCATCACTCTTCTAAGCACTCTTTGTGGGAATAGAGCTATTTTTTGGACTGATTCTTCTTGAGGTAAGATCTATGATTCCTATTCCATGCTTAGAATCACTAGAATCTAGATAGAGAAGATGAGTCTTGTCTTAAAATTCTTGAAATGGGTTTAGACGTCTAAAATAGAAATTGGTGGTGAAATTGGGTAGAATAACCATAGAGTTTGCAGAATTCCTTGTTATTAAGCTTATTTCTTCCATTATTAATGGTTAATTTGAAGCTAGAAGAATTAAGGTTCATACCCAAATTTGGAAGTTCTGCTTTAAATCCGAATTAGGCTTAATCTTGAGTTGTTTTAGCAAATGATTAGTGACTTTGATCACCTAGAGCTTGAATTGCATGTTCCATCTTTCAATTTCCCGGTTTACCCTAGTGGAACCGTTTCGCCAATTTTCTTGGGTCAGAATTTGACCTAGCTTAGGTTTCATTATTCATGATTTTTAATATAGTATTCTATTATGAATTGACTTTGAGTACTTGGAGGCATTACGGAAAGGCAAGGCCAAGGTGTGACTGCTCGAGGCTCCTATTCGGCTTAGCAGGTAGGTTACGGCTTACCTGTCGATTAGACTTCGGTTAGCGGATTATATGTCTAGTTAGTGATTGTTGGAGAAAGCATGTAAACCTTCGGGCATGAAGTTGGGATGGAAGACTTAGGTTGGTATTGTGTTGATTTATGGCTTGTTGCCTTATTGTATTCCATTGTGTTGTTGCTTATTGAGAGTTGTTGGCTCGCCGCCACGTGATTGATTTTAAAGAGTTGATGCTTCGTGATTACTTGTGTGTTGGAAAGAATATTTATCAGGAATGAGGTTGTTGGAAAGGAAGCAAGGATTATGACATGTTATTGTGAGTGAGATTTGTGTCCATGTGTGGCACCATTGATTATATATTACTGTTGGCATTGTTATCATGCATTCACTCAATTATATATATGTTGACATCCGGTTGCGCGCCGCAACATTAACTGGGATCGGGTTGCACGTAGCGTAACACTGACTGGGACTATTTGATCGAGCTGTGTGTTCTGCAGCAGGTACATGGACTTAGCGGTCCCCCATGGTTCATGACTATCGAGGCAATGAGATATTCTGCCCGAAGCGTGTGTGTATCATTGCATATGCATTACATTCATCTCACTCACATTATTAGTATTGTTTGGTAATTGTTGATTGATTCTCGGTGATACTCGTACTTGATAGTAGATCTTGAGATGGGGATCGGTGTCATGACCCGGCTAGGGGCCATGAAAGGTACCCGGGGTTACTTATCATACTCATTAAGCGTACATTCATTAATTTATACTCAATCATAGGAAAACCTTTTTTTTCATTTGGAAACATAATTACTTTTATATACATAAACCCTTCGACTATCAAAATAATAATATAGATACAATAGTAACATCGTGAGACCATATTACCCACACCTGCGTATCTACGAGCCTCTACTAGAGTACTAGATATATGCATGGGACAAGACCCCGTCATGCCCAAAATACATATACATATATATACACAAAAGAATAAACCAAATAGCACCTCCGGAATAATGGAGTGCTCCTGTAAATCTGCTGGTAGCTCCTATGGATCTGCACCGTCTCCCTGTCTACCTGTGGGCATGAACACAACGTCCAAGAAGAAAGGACGTCAGTACGAATATTGTACTGAGTATGTAAGGCATAAACAATAATGGTATATCAATGAAATACGGAGACATCGAGTGAAGAGTGATATGTAACTGACTGTCACTTTAAACTGAAATAATGCATACTAACTTACTCCATAATCATAATCATATCCTGTATGCATATATGTATAGGCTGCCAGTCCATATAGGTACGGTGTGATAATCATTAGCCTGCGTCCAGGCCTCCCGCGTGCGGGGTACCATCTCATGCCGCCCACTAGTGGTGTCTGCCCATGCCATCTAGACATGGTGTATACGCTGCCCGCATTAGCGGTGTCTGCCTGACCATGTAGGCGCGGTGTAATAGCATCATGTATATCTCATAGACTTATCATATTCTCATCATACTATTATCATAATGCATGACTGGGAACTTAAGACAATTATACTCTTCCGAGGTGACATAAGATCGTGAACCCCCGATTCCGTTATGGAGCATTTATAAGCATCCTGCCTCACCTTGAAGGAATTAGCATATAAGGTGAGTGTATACAATGAACAACATCAATGGATCATAATAAGAATCATTAGCTTTGTAGAAACATAGTATCATGGCCTTAGACTTTTTAGACTTAGACTTATCATCATCATTATCATACTTGTAACATATCTCTTATCTTATCTCTTGTGAAGCTCTTTACTAGGATTGACTCATAATTTTTGGGATGTGGGAAAGTCATGAAGAGATAGGGAATTTCGTCTCATAAGAGTCATGCCTTAGAAAGAAGGGACTAGCCTTACATACCTTTTCGTTTAGCTACTCTATCGCTTGAACGTTCCTCTCCAATATTCACGTTTCTACCTTCAAGAGAGTTTATACTCATGTTAGATAATCGATAACATAAGCGCGTTTGAACTAAGCTAGAGAAAATTGAGCAGCATCTCCTTTATTTATACTACTTTCTCCATATCTCATATCAACTCCCAAATGTCAATAACAACATTCATAATATCATCATCAATATCTTTTATCAAATTCATCATCATCCAATCCCCACAATTTCCTCTCAAGGTCATCTATAATCATGATCACAATACAACTTTACATTCGTTCTCATCTAACGTTTCTATCATGATCTTAACATCATTCATAACGTAATTACAATCATAACATATCAACATTCATGATTCATTCCAAACTACTACTCAAAATTTACACTATTCTCACTTTCTTGACCCCTTTCCTATACCCTTCCACAATCCAAGTGTTTCAACTTTTCAACACCTTAAATAACATATAAATACCATAAAACATACCTTTGATAGTGTGGGAATGATCTTTAGTGGAAATAATTCACTTGAGCAAAACCCTAGTTCCCCTTCCCATGGAATTTTTTGAGTTGGATGAACTTTGATGTGTTTCTCACACATAGTTTTGTTGATTTGATGAAGTTGATCATCAATTTCTCTTAGGTTCTTATATATGGAGTGTGTGGAAGGTTCTATAGAATTCTTGAGTTGTGGAGAATGAAAATGAAATGAAATAAATGAACTTAGGTCTCTTATTTAAAAACTTAAAATCTATCCCGACGTAATTATACAGACACTTATACAATCCGTATAAATTTATACGGTTCGTATAAGTGACCGTAAAATTGCTTCAACAAGCATCCCTTTCTCTGTCAGCTATACGACACATTATAGGGTCCGTATAAATTTATACGGTCCGTATAAGTGACCGTGAAATCACCCCAATCAACAACTCATTCTGTGACCATTATACGGCACATTATACGGTCCGTATAATTTTATATGGTCCGTATAAATGACAGTATAATCCCATCAGTGAGGGACCATCACTGTGATGATTCTGCGGACCATTATACGGATCGTATAACATTATACGGACTGTATAATTGGTCGTATAATATGTTCCTTCTCCGATTTTGTTCTCGTCACTTCGTTTGGCCTCAAATCCTTATGGAACCTTCTTGATACTTGTTTAACACCTCGTTAACAATCTAAGGGATATTATAACTCTTCTCCAAAACATTATTAAACCATCATTAATTCGATACTCATAAATTCTACCCGGTACACAACATATATCTTGCTTTCCTTAGCAACTTTCGTCTCCTACCTCCCTTGTCTTTGAAATCTCATTTAAAATCATCAAATGTCATTTCTTATTTATTAAAACATCGTATACGTCGTGCCATTTTTTAGTATACTCACTGTACGTTAACGAAAAAATTTCGGGGTGTAACATTCTCCCCCCCTTTTGGAACATTCGTCCTCGAATGTTAAGCATTCGGGAATTCTACGAAATTTTTTCCAGAGTTTCCCCTGTAATATGGCACTACCATCCTATCACAACAACCCACAATAACATTTTGTCACAAGGCCACAACATAATAACAATATAAGTTGGCCACACGCGACCCATATGCATTAAACAAAATATACATACCTCATAATCTCGATGTTTCGTCGTGGATTTCTTCTGGGGACTGAAATAAGTGCAGGTATTTGGATTTCATACTCTCTTCGGCTTCCCAAGTCATTTCTTCTCGATTGTTATTTCGCCATAAGACTTTAACTGAGGCTACTTCCTTATTTCGAAGTCTTCGTACTTGCCTGTCTAATATGGCAATGGGCACTTCTTCATAGACTAGTTTTCTGTCACTTGAACATCATCTATTGGGACAATCCTCGTCGGATCTCCAACACACTTGCAGAGCATTGAAACATGGAATACTGGATGGACCAATTCAAGTTCTGGGGGCAAGTCCAATTCATAAGCTACTTCACCCACCTTGCGGATAATCTTACAGGGTCCAATATATCGAGGACTTAACTTCCCTTTCTTGCCAAATCTCATCACACCTTTCATTGGTGACACCTTTAAAAATACCCAATCATCAAGCTACTTGACCCACCTTGACTTTTTCTACCGCTTGCTGAATCAACTCAGGGCTTATTAACTGTACTTCTCCTATTTCAAACCATCCAATTGGGGATCTACACTTCCTTCCATATAAAGCTTCATACGGATCCATTTGAATATTGGAATGGTAGCTGTTATTATATGTGAACTCAATAAGGGGTAGGTGGTCATCCCAACTACCACCGAAATCTAGAACACATGCTCGTAGCATATCTTCCAAGGTCTGAATGGTACGTTCAGCTTGCCCATCAGTCTGCGGATGAAATGCCGTGCTAAGCCTTAATTGAGTACCTAGACCTTCTTGGAAGGATTTTCTGAACTTGGCTGTAAATTGTGCTCCTCTATCTGTGATAATGGATATCGGAATACCATGGAGTCACACAATCTCCTTGAGATACAACCTTGCATAATCTTCTGCTGAATACGTGGTTCTGACTGGAAGAATATGAGCTGCTTTTGTCAATCTATCCACAGTCACCCATATAGAATCATACTTGCCTCGGGAACGAGGTAACCCCACAATAAAATCCATGTTGATCACTTCCCATTTCCAAGTAGGGATCTCCATTGCTTGCAATAATCCTCCTGGCTTTTGATGTTCAATTTTCACTTGCTGGCAATTTGGACATTGAGCTACAAATTTTGCTATGTCTCTCTTCATGCCATCCACCAATATATCAACTTGAGATCATGATACATCTTTATTGCACCTGGGTGAATAGAATACCGAGAGTAATGAGCTTCTTCTAGAATTCGACGGCGCAATTCTGCAACATTTGAAACACATAGCCTGCCTCGGTATCTAAGAATTCCATCCATCGAAGGCTCAAATAGAGGCTTCTCTTTTTCATGAAGTGTGTCTCTATACTGGCTCAACTGAGGATCTTCATACTGACGCTCTTTCACTTCCATATTCAGGGACGAAACTGTGGGATCATTAATACCAATCCCTGCACTACCCAAATCAATTACACATACTCCAAGATTAGCTAATTGGTGGAGCTCATGAATCAACTCTTTCTTATTCGGAGGAACTTCACATAGGCTGCCCATTGATCAGCGACTAAGTGCATCAGCTACTACATTTGCCTTTCCGGGGTGGTATAAAATACTCACACCATAAGCTTTCAATAATTCTAACCACCGCCTCTGCCGCAGATTCAACTCCTTCTGTTTGAGAATGTACTGAAGACTCTTGTGATCTATATAGATATCAACATGCACGCCATACAAGTAATGTCTCCACATCTTTAATGCATGAATAACTGCAGCCAATTTGAGATCATGAGTTGGGTAGTTCTTTTCATGTTTCCGCAGCTGTCTCGAAGCACAAGCGATGACTTTACCATGCTGCATTAACACACATCCTAACCCAACACCGGAAGCATCACAATATACAATGTAACCATCCGGCCCTTCAGGGAGTGTCAAGACTAGGGCTGAGGTTAATCTGTCCTTCAACTCTTGGAAGCTACGTTAACAAGCATCATTCCACTGAAATTTAACTGAATTTTGGGTTAGCTTCGTCAATGGGGCTCAAATAGAGGAAAATTCCTCTACGAACCTTCTATAGTACTCTGCCAATCCTAGAAAACAACGGACTTCTGTAGGCGTCGTAGGCCTTGGCCAAGTCTTCAGAGCTTCGATTTTCTGAGTGTCAACTCGAATGCCATCATCTGAAATAACATGGCCCAAAAATGTCATAGAATTCAGCCAAAACTCGCACTTTGGATATTTTGCATACAATTCTCGCGTTCGAAGAATGCCAAGAATAATACGTAAATGGTCAGCATGTTCTGATTCTGTACGAGAGTATACCAGAATGTTATCAATAAACACTATTACGAATAAATCAAATAGAGGCCTGAATACGTTATTCATCAAATTCATGAACACTGCCAGAGCATTAGTCAACCCAAACGACATCACCCGGAATTCATAATGGCCATATCTCATTCTGAAAGCTGTCTTGGGAATATCTTCTTCTTTAACTCTCACTTGGTGATAACCTGACCTCAAGCCTATCTTGGAAAACCACTTGGCACCTTGTAGTTGATCAAACAAATCATCAATCCTTGGGAGAGGATATTCTTTATCGTCACCTTGTTCAACTGCCTATAATCGATACACATTCGTAGGGAACCATCTTTCTTTCTCAGGAATAGGACTGGTGCTCCCCACGGTGATGAACTAGGTCTAATAAACCCCTTCTCAAGCAAATCTTTCAACTGTGCCTTTAATACTTTCAATTCTGCCGGAGCCATTCGGTACGGGGGAATAGAGATAGGCTCGGTGTCCAGCAACACATTAATGGAAAAATCAATCTCTCTTTCCGGTGGAAGACCTAGAAGTTCATCTGGAAATACGTCCGGGAATTCATTCACTACCGGAAGGGATTGGAAAGTTAGCGACTTTGCTTCGGTGACATGAACTCGGACTAAGTGATAAATATAGCCCTTGGATATCATCTTCCTTGCCTTAAGGTAGGAAATAAACCTACCTTTTGGAGAGGCTGTATTACCCTTCCATTCAAACACGGGCTCTCCCGAAAATTGAAATCGAACTACTTTCATTCGGAAATCAACATTAGCATAACATGAGGCCAACCAATCCATACCCATAATCACATCGAAATCTAACATTTCCAGCTCAATTAAATCAACTTTAGTCTGGCGGTCGCATATCACAACTATACAATTTTTATACACTTGTCTAGTTATCACGAGATCACCAACCGGAGTAGATACCTCAAAAGGTTTTATTGGCTCTGGTTTCACCCCAATACGACCAGCAACATACGGAGTAATATAAGATAGGGTAGAACCCGGATCTATTAATGCCTACACATCATGGGAAAATAGGGATAATGTACCTGTAACCACATCCGAGGAGGACTCAAGATCCTGTCGTCCGGCTAAAGCATACATACGGGGCTGAGTGGCACTTGAAGTAGATGCTCCCCCTCTGCCCCTACCTTAGCCTGCTGGAATCTGGGGAGTCTGCCCTATCGGGCGCACTGAAGATGAACCAGCCGCTGATCCTGTGGGCTGAACCCCAACTCTACCACTCATCGACGGGCAATCCCGCATCATTTGCCTAACCTGGCCACAGGAATAGTAAGCATATGAACCTTGGAGACACTGTCCGAAATGTAGTTTACCGCACTGGCTGCACCGCGGTACTGGGGGTCTCCTCTGACCATAATTTCCCCTGAAATGAGAATCTGAGGCCCTCGAACTCTGACCCTGTCCTGAACGAAAGGAGCGATCAAATCTCCTACTTGCAAATCGTGGAGGCGCACTAGTCGTCGATTGGCCTGAATGTATAGAATATACCTGCATCGTCCCCCCTCAATAATCACTTCTGACCCCCATAGATCTGGCCCTCTTGCTTTGCTTTCTACCAATGTCACGATCACCCCTTTGCGGATGTTGTTGTCCTTCTAAATTCTGGACATGGGCTTGAATTCGGGAAATATCCATCCCATCTTACAGCGAAGCTGTCAAACAATCCTTAAATAAGTGTAGCCCTAAGCCACTCACAAATCTGTGCACTCTATCTCCCATATCGGCCACCATAGTCGGGGCATATCTAGCCAAAGAATTAAACTGAAGGCTATACTCCCGAGCACTCATATTTCCTTGTTTCAAATTTAAAAATCTATCCGCTCTAGCTCGGCGGACCTCGGGTGGCAAATAGTGACGGATGAAGGCATCCACAAATTCTTGTCAAACGGGAGGAGGCGCATTCTCTCTTCTTGATGATAGCCAATTATTGTACCATGATACCTCCACATCTCGGAGTCTATAAGATGCCAGCTCCACAGATTCTGTTTCGGAGGCATGAATGATCTTCAATGTTCTCAACATTTCATCTATAAAACTTTGCGGGTCTGCATTCGGCTTTGACCCAAAAAAATTCGGAGGATTCAAACTCATGAAATCGCGGGACCTGGTACTAGCTGCCCGATCACTTGGACCCGCATTCTGCCGCTGTACCTGGGCGGCAACTAACTGTGTTAATAGATGGATAGCCTCGGTCACTTGTTTACCTGAAGCAACCGGTGGAGGAACAGGAGGCATAGGAGCTGGAGCTGAAGCCCCCTCTTGTTCTTCTAAATTGGGCGGAGTGGAGGAAGTATTAGATGGGGCCTCATTATGTGATTCTCCCTCTACTACATTCATTGGCGGCTCTCTTTCCACCCGCCTTTTCATTGTAGTATTGCCCTTCTGGGCAGCTGTAGCTTTGCCCTTTGGCGGCATTTCTGAAATCATAGCACACTATTAAGGAAGAGATAATCTTATAACATAGCTCTATCGCACGATCTCTTAATATGAAAGATGGTCATTTTTCCTAAATGCCCTGTAGCCTCTTGTTTATTAGTGTGGCGCACAACACACAAAAACCAAGACTCCACTAGACACGGCTCGTAGACACTTCCTAGGACTGAACTGCTATGATACAACTTTTGTCACGACCCAGCTAGGGGCCATGATGGGTACGCGGACTAACCACCGAGCACCACTCATTCTATTACTTATCATACTCATTAAGCGTACATTCATTAATTTATACTCAATCATAGGAAAATCTTTTTTTACATTTGGAAACATAATTACTTTTATATACATAAGCCCTTCGGCTATCAAAATAATAATATAGATACAATAGTAACATCGTGAGACCATATGACCCACACCTGCGTATCTACGAGCCTCTACTAGAGTAATAGATATATGGACGGGAAAAGACCCCGTCGTGCCCAAAATACATATACATATATATACACAAAAGAATAAACCAAATAGCACCTGCGGAACAATGGAGTACTCCTGTAAATCTGCTGGTAGCTCCTATGGATCTGCACCGTCTCCCTGTCTACCTCTGGGCATGAACACAATATCCAAGAATAAAGGACGTCAGTACGAATATTGTACTGAGTATGTAAGGCATAAACAATAATGGTATATCAATGAAATACGGAGACATCGAGTGAAGAGTGATATGTAACTGACTGTCACTTTAAACTGAAATAATGCATACTAACTTACTCCATAATCATAATCATATCCTGTATGCATATATGTATAGGCTGCCCATCCATATAGGTACGGTGTGATAATCATTAGCCTGCGTCCAGGCCTCCCGTGTCCGGGGTACCATCTCATGCCGCCCACTAGTGGTGTCTGCCCATGCCATCTAGACATGGTGTATACGCTGCCCGCATTAGCGGTGTCTGCCCGACCATGTAGGCGCGGTGTAATAGCATCATGTACATCTCATAGACTTATCATATTCTCATCATACTATTATCATAATGCATGACTGGGAACTTAAGACAATTATACTCTTCCGGGGTGACATAAGATCGTGAACCCCCGATTCCGTTATGGAGCATTTATAAGTATCCTGCCTCACCTTGAAGGAATTAGCATATAAGGTGAGTGTATACAATGAAAAACATCAATGGATCATAATAAGAATCATTAGCTTTGTAGAAACATAGTATGATGGCCTTAGACTTTTTAGACTTAGACTCATCATCATCATTATCATATTTGTAACATATCTCTTATCTTATCTCTTGTGAAGCTCTTTACTAGGATTGACTCATAATTTTCGGGACGTGGGAAAGTCATGAAGAGATAGGGAATTTCGTCTCATAAGAGTCATGCCTTAGAAAGAAGGGACTAGCCTTACATACCTTTTCGTTTAGCTACTCTATCGCTTGAACGTTCCTCTCCAATATTCTCGTTTCTACCTTCAAGAGAGTTTATACTAATGTTAGATAATCGATAACATAAGCGCGTTTGAACTAAGCTAGAGAAAATTGAGCAGCATCTCCTTTATTTATACTACTTTCTCCATATCTCATATCAACTCCCAAACGTCAATAACAACATTCATAATATCATCATCAATATCTTTTATCAAATTCATCATCATCCAATCCCCACAATTTCCTCTCAAGGTCATCTATAATCATGATCACAATACAACTTTACATTCGTTCTCATCTAACATTTCTATCATGCTCTTAACATCATTCATAACGTAATTACAATCACAACATATCAACATTCATGATTCATTCCAAACTACTACTCAAAATTTACACTATTCTCACTTTCTTGACCCCTTTCCTATACCCTTCCACAATCCAAGTGTTTCAAATTTTCAACACTTTAATTAACATGTAAATACCATAAAACTTACCTTCGATAGTGTGGGAATGAGCTTTAAGTGTAAATACTTCTCTTGAGCAAATCCCTAGTTCCACTTCCCATGGAATTTCTTGAGTTGGATGAACTTTGATGTGTTTCTCACACTTTGTTTTGTTGATTTGATGAAGTTCATCTTCAATTTCTCATGAGTTCTTATATATGGAGTGTGTGGAAGGTTCTAGAGGATTCTTGAGTTGTGGAGAATGAAAATGAAATGAAATAAAGGAACTTGGGTCTCTTATTTAAGAACTTAAAATCTGTCCCGACGTAATTATACGGACACTAATACAGTCAGTATAAATTTATACGATCCGTATAAGTGACCGTGAAATTGCTTCAACAAGCATCCCTTTCTGTGTCAGTTATACGGCACATTATACGATCCGTATAAATTTATACGATCTGTATAAGTGACCGTGAAATCACCCCAATCAACAACTCATTCTGTGACCATTATACGGCACATTATACGGTCCGTATAATTTTATACGGTCCGTATAAGTGACTGTATAATACCATCAGTGAGGGACCTTCATTGTGATGATTCTGCAGACCATTATACAGACCGTATAATTGGTCGTATAATCTGTTCCTTCTACGATTTTATTCTCGTCACTTCGTTTGACCTCAAATCCTTATGGAACCTTCTTGATACTTGTTTAACACCTCGTTAAAAATCTAAGGGATATTATAACTCTTCTCCAAAATATTATTAAACCATCATTAATTCGATACTCATAAATTCTACCTGGTACACAACATATATCTTGCTTTCCTTAACAACTTTCATCTCCTACCTCCCATGTCTTTGAAATCTCATTTAGAATCATCAAATGTCATTTCTTATTTATTAAAACATCGTATACGTCGTGCCCTTCGTTAATCTACTCACTGTACGTTAACAAAAAAAAATCGGGGTGTAACAATCGGGATTGTAACAGACTTGACGTGATTGACTAGACTAGGTAGATTGGTACGGGATTCTGAAATTAGATTGTATTTAGTTCATTCTGATTGTGAGCATGCCTACTTTTTCAATCTCTTTCTATTATATATGGTTTTCTAACTATTGTAGGCCTATGATGCCTTCTCTGTATGTGTTGTGTACTGATTTTACCTTGCTGCATTCTTTCTGTGTGCAGAATGTGTGACAGGATCTATTTCTGCGCCTCGTGACTGAGTCCCGAGACTTTCTGACGAGTATTCCAGGGTGAGCATTGGATGGATTCGCTGCCCGGTTTCCTCTTCTTAGTTGTTTGTCTTATTTGCTATTCTGAGATAGTATTCCATTATAAGACATATATTCATATTCAGACATAGAGTATTTGTAGGCTCTTGTACGACCTTAGATAGATTCCTTAGGATTGATGTATTTTTCCGCACTTATTCACCATGTTTATTATTATCTATGTTTGAGACATATAATCGGTTGCCTTGATTAATTTATTGTGTTGAATGGATGAGTTGGAAAAGGGTTCTCCTACCTAGATAGGAAATGGTAAGTGCCCGCACGATCCCCCAAATTGGGATGTCAGAAGTTGGTATCAGAACCCTAGCTTACCAGGTCTATGGGCACAAGAGCATGTCTAGTATAATCTTCCGGATCGGTACGATGAGCTCCGTACTTATCTGCAAGAGGCTATAGGACATTTAGATAATTTCACTTTCTTTCATTCCTTCGTGTTACTTTATTTAAACTGGTATCTGGCTTTGTCTAATAGGTATCTGATCCACTTGTATTCTCTCACAGATGGTGAGGACACGAGCTACCATCTCGAGGGATGAGGTGCCTGAGCTAGCTGCTGGGGCAGGCCCCAGAGGACGAGCGCTGGCAAGAGGTCACGGCCGAGCTAGAGGCCGTGGACCTGCACCAGAGCGTCAGCCCGAGGGAGCACAGGCAGTCGAGGGAGGTGAGGGGGCAGACCTAACTCACCTCGATGCTATGTCTGATAAGGAATTCCAGGATATCATGGCCTGTGTACTTCTTCATCTTGATGGCCAGTATGCCGTAGGGTTTTCCACTACTCTAGGTGGTTCACAGGCTCGAGTGGGGGTATGGACTCACGAGCAAGGCCAGACTAGGGGTATGCATCCTGCTACTGCAATGGTCCCGTGTTTAGGTGGTTTTCCAGTCCCTGAGGGTGCTCCCAGATCCTTGGCAGTTTAGCCTTTGACCGTTGAGGATCAGGACCTGGTTAAGAGGTTCCTGAAGATGCATAAGAAGCTTTATAAGATACGCATTGTGGAGTCTCATAGGGTTGACTATGTATCATTTCAGTTTCGAGGCGACACGAAGAATTGGGGGAAGAGTTTTATTAATAGCAGACCTATGGGTGCACCTCCACTTACTTAAACCCAGTTCCATCAGTCTTTCTTGGAGAAGTACGTGTCGTGTACTTTGAGGGATTAGCGCAGAGATGAGTTTCTACATTTGCGATAGTGACGTATGACCATGTTCGAGTATGAGGCCAGATTTCTATTTCAGGCTAGGTATGCAGCGCAGTTGATTCCCACAAAGTAGAAAAGGATTTGTAGGTTTATGGGTGAACTTGTGTATTCACTCCATGTTGCTTGTCTTCCGTTATTGGCCTTGGGATTTTCATTCTAGGCTATTTTTGATCATGTTGTGAGTGTCGAGTCTGCCAAGACTCGATCTTTAGGAGAGTCTAATGAGAAGAGGCCACATCATCTTGGTTACAGAGGCGAGGGACAGTTAACCGGGTCTTATCATTCAGGCTCCAGCCGCCAGGTTCAGTCGGCATTACAGACTTTGTCAGGTGGTAATTCTAAACCCAGTGCTTATGGCACAGGACAGTCCCATGGTGTTTCTTACTCTTCTCTAGCTGACTGTGGTGGTTTCTCTAGTTTATCGGCATCTGTGCATCGGCCTCCAGGCCCTAGAGCTTGTTATGTTTGTGGTGATACTTGCCACTTTATGAAAGATTGTCCCAGAGCTGAATAGAGTGGATTGCCGTAGGGTTCTGGATTCCAGACCCCAAGGGCTCCAGCACCATCTAGTGGCCAGGGTGGTTCATCAAATAGAGGCAGTGCTCAGTCAGGCCGCGGTGGATCTCAGTAGTCCCGGGATGGATACCAGTCTGGTAGAGGTGGTTCTCAAGCCTCTAGAGGATGGGAACGGTCTAGCCAGAGCTGTCGTGGTAGTGGTCTTCTCTATACCTTTCAGGGTATACCCGAGGCAGAGGTCTCCGATGCGGTGATCTCAAGTACTGTTTCTGTTCGTCATCGACCTGCTTCGATCTTTTTTTATTCGGGGTCTACTTTCTCCTATGTATCTGCCTATCATTCTATTGGTTGGGATTTGACTAGTGATCTTCTTGATATGCCTATTCAGGTATCTACTCCGGTTGGACACTCAATTGTTGTTGATCGAGTCTTTCGGTCTTGCTTGGTAACTTTTATGCGGTATGATACTTGGGTAGGTTTGATGATATTGGATATGGTAGACTTTGATATTATTTTGGGTCTGACTTGGTTATCACTGTATCATTCGATCTTGGACTTTCACGCCAAGACAATCACTTTAGCCATGCCTGGGATTCCTCGATTAGAGTGGAGGGGCACTCCGAGCCCCGCCCCGAAGAAGATAATTTATTTTCTCCATGCGAAGAAGTTAGTTAGCAAGGGGTGTTTGGCTTATTTAGGCCACGTTCGTGATACCAGTGTTGATTCTCCACCCCTTGAGTCCTTGCCCATTGTATGTGAGTTCGGGGAGGTCTTTCCTTTTGATTTGTCGGGTATGCCACCCAATCGTGACATTTATTTCTGTATTTATTTGGATATAGGCACGTGCCCCATTTATATTCCTCCCTACAGGATGGCAACCGCTGAGTTGAGAGAGATTAAGGAGTAGGATCTTTCGAGTAAGGGGTTTATTCGACCGAGTGTCTCCCCTTGGGGTACTCCTGTTTTATTTTTTAAGAAGAAGAATGGTACAATGAGGATGTGCAGATATGACCGTTAGTTGAACAAGTTCACCATTCATAATAAGTATCCCATTCCTCGTATTGATGACTTGTTCGACCAGCTTCAAGTTGCTTCAGTATTTTCGAAGATTGATTTGAGGTCAGTGTTACGCCTCTCGTTCTCATCGTAGTAGAACCTATGGTTCCGTAGTCAGGTATGCCCTTAGAATTGAGACTCGTGTTCGAGTTTTGGAGATAGAAAGTGCCTTACCCCGTGTACAAAGATACCAGCAGGTATCTTCGGTGATTTATAGGGTTAGAAGTTGAACGGATCGAATCGACGCGATCTGAGCAGAATCTGAGAAATCTGCAGACACCAGTCATCATCGACGGGCCGTCGACGTGGTCGATGGACAGTCATTGTGCGGCGTCGACAGGGTTCCGCAACTGAAAATCTGCAAGCGAAGGTCGACGAGCAAGTCGATGGGTCGTCGACCCGTCCGTCGAACCGTACTGCTAGAACTTTTTTATTCCAAGTATAAATATAGGATCCACGAATTTAATTCTCATTTTCTCTATTCCAAGTCAGAGAAAAATCCTAGTATATCTACTCCCAACATTTTCTATCATTATAGTGGTCATTTGGCAAGATTCGAGCCCCGTGAACCCACGCTTGTGAAGAAGAAGGTTGTTTCTAGGTCTTCTTCAAGTTGTCCAGCTTAGGGAGTTGGAGTTGAAGTTGATCTTTGGAATCTTGGACCCCTCAGAGTATGTAAATGATTTCTACCCTTATATTTAAGTTGATTATCAAGAGTTTTAGTGGTTTTAAGTGAAGAGAGGATACTTATGGAAGTGGTAAGTTGATGAAGGGTAAGATAGTGATTTGGGGATATTTTTAAGAGATGATTGGGAATAGATTTAAGTATATTTTGATATATAGATGTTTTCATTGTTGTTGTGGGTTTTGTGTTTGATGTTGTATTGAATGGGAAGTCGAAGGGTTGTATGCTTACAAGGAAGTTATTATCTACACTTCAATAAACTCTCTATGTATTTAAAGATGGTTAGTAAGCGAGGTAAATAGTCTAATTAAGGCCTATGTTATCTTAATTGTACACTTACAAGTTCAAGAGGTAGAAGTCGGACGATTGGGTATACTTCAAGGTATGTTAAGGCTATCCTTTCTTCCTTTTGGCATGACCTTATGATATGAACTGAACGAGTAAGCGAGCTTCCGTATTACTCTACTCTTAGAAGTATTAGGAGTTCTTTAATCTTTGATGTTCATGTACCCCGTTTATGATTGCTCCTTCTGTTCATAGGTCCATTTTATGTATACAGTTATTCATGCATTACATTCATTCATATATTTGTATATTGACTCGTGACCAGAAGGCGTTATATACGCAAGTATTATACGTATATGCGGTATGGGAAAATGGATAGGCGTTATATACTCAAGCATTATACGTATATGGGGTATGCGAAAATGAATTGGCATTATATACACATTACCACCCGATCAACTGCTGCACCATGATAATGAGATAAGGATTGGGCTACACGTACCGCAGCAATGTATATGATGATGGCCGCAGAGAGGCCCATATGATATGATGGGATGCCACAGAGGCTTGACGGGCGTTATACACGCATATACATATGTATGACCTATATTTATAGGCATGAGCATGCATATTATGCGTCCACAGAGGCATTATCAATTATACAGATTTATGCAGATACATTCAAATACTAGTTCATACAAGTACATGCAGACCGTTATTTCAGCTTCTGAGTTCAGATTTTATTCATGATTCTTACATATACATGATTGTTCTTACGCCTTTCATACTCAGTACGTTATTCGTACTAACTCCTCATTGCTCGGGGGGCTGCGTTTATGCCCGTAGGTTCAGGTAGACCGACATGTGGTCCAGCTTAGTAGGACTTCTATTCAACAGTGGTCAATGCGCTCCATTGATCCGGAGTTGCAGTTTATTTTGGTATGCTAGCCTTTTTGATGTACATGCATATAGGTATAACTGGGCCCTGTCCCGTCCTTTCTACAGCTTTCATTCCAGTAGAGGTCTGTAGACAGTTGTACGTATAAGTCAGAAGATGTAGCCTTGTCGGCTCCCATTCTTTTGTGTAGAGTATATGTAGTGGCCTAGTTGGCTTGCACTGTTTTTCAGTATGTTTGTGTATGTACAATTTGTACAGATTTTATAATGTTATCCTTTCATGAGGCAGTATGAGATACGTTTATGCCATTTATGGGCCCTTGATGTTTAGTATGGTACACATATGTGTTTAGGGGTGTTTGGTCACTAGAGGTCAGACACTCGTCATGACTCATCAGTTTGGGTCGTGATAGAAGTGGTATCAGAGCAGTTTCGTCCTATGGTTGTCTACAGATCGGGTCTAGTAGAGTCTTGTTTATGGGTGTGTTGTGCAACATACTTATAAACAGGAGGCTACAGGACATTTAGGATGATGTCATTCTTTCTCTCTTAGATTGTGCGATAGAGCCATTTGTTAAGCGATTTCTTTCTGATGAATTGTTGTGATTTGAGCGATGCCTCGCAAGAAAGTTACAACTGCCCAAAAGGGCAAGAGAGCGGCAGGTGAGGCCACTAGCCGTACTCAGCAGGTTACGAGGGCTCAGGATGAGATTCAGAGTGAGGGGCTGTCTGAGACGTCGCATACCCCGCCTCCAGCACCTTCCCTAGTTCTTCAGCTGGACGCACTAGGCCAGGATGTGTGGGATGCTATACAGTTATTGACCAGATTAGTGGCCGCCCAGGCTTAGCGACAGGGAGTTGGTGTTGACCAGGCAGATAGGACTGGTAGTTGGAGGGCTAAGACCTTCCTTGGGTTAGGTCCTCCAGAGTTTTCCATGATAAAGCAAAATATGGACCCTCAGGATTTTATTGATGGTATGCAAAGGACCTTGAGGGTTATGCACGCAGATGAAGTCGAGTATGTGGAATTGGCTTCATATCGGCTTCGTGATATTATAGTACAGTGGTATCAGACTTGGGAGTTATCTCGGGGAGAGAATGCTCCTCCAGCTATTTGGCGAGAGTTCTCAGATGCTTTTATTTGCCATTATCTACCTCCTGAGTTCAGGCGAGCCCGAGCAGATAGATTTCTACGTATTGAGCAGGGCAGTATGAGTGTCCAGGAGTATTACGTGTATTTTGATTCTATGGCCAGATATGCTCCAGTCATGGTGGCTGAGATGGAGGACAGAGTTCATCATTTTGTGGCTAGTCTAGGGCCATATTTGATAGATGCTTGTGTGACTGCTACATTACTGCCAGTCATGGATATCTCGTGTATACAGGCATATGCACAGAATCTGGAAGATCGTAAGTGTCAGAGGAGGAAAGATCGTGACCGTGACCGGGGCCATGGCAAGAGGACCAGGACTTTAGAGGTCGGGGGTGAGTCTAGGGGAGGAAAGAGACCGCAGTATCCCCGATATCCATTCTATTCAGTAGGGAGTATACCTCTGTGGTTTTCAGGTCCGAGGTTTGATCGGCCTTCTTATTCCGGAGCGGGCCAGAGTTTTAGAGCATCAGGCTCTCGGTATAGATCAGAGTTAGGCCAGATGAGGCCCCTTTTGCAGCGGTGTGCCCAGTGTGGAAAGTTACATGCCGGTCAGTGTTGGCTGGGCTCAGATGTTTGTTATGTTTGTGGTCAGCCAGGTCATAAGATACGGCAGTGTGCGATGAGAGAGAGTGAGGGATAGTTCAGCCTAAAGGGTCTGTGGCTGGTTCTTCTTCTGCAGTGAGCCCTTCAGGGCAAGTTTCTCAGACACCAGCAGGATGAGGTAGAGGGAGGAGTGGAGCATCCAGCTCGAGCAGTCCTCAGCACCGCGTATATGCACTAGCCGGTAGACAGGATCGTGAGACGTCTCTTGATGTTGTTACAGTTATATTATCAGTCTCTTCCTATGATGTGTATGCACTGATTGACCCAGGTTTCACTTTATCATATGTTACGCCCTTTGTTGCCAGCAAGTTTGGGATAGAGCCCGAGTTGATTAAACCTTTTGAGATGTCTACACCAGTTGGTAATCCGGTTATGGCTAGGCGAGTATATCGGGACTGTTTTGTTATAGTTTGTGACCGCCATACCGTAGCAGATTTGATTGAGTTAGATATGATTGATTTTGATGTTATTATGGGCATGGACTTGTTGGCTTCTTGTTATGCTAATGTTGATTGTAGAATAAAGATGGTTCGATTTCAGTTCACAGGCGAGCCAGTCCTAGAGTGGAAGGGCAATGCTTCTTCACCTAGGGGTAGGTTTATTTCCTACCTTAAAGTAAGAAAGATGATCAGAAAAGGGTACATCTATCACCTGGTTCGGGTTCTGGATGTGCAAGCAGAATTACCGGCTCAGTCTGTTCCCGTGGTTAATGAGTTTGCAGAAGTGTTTCTAGATGAGCTTCCAGGCATTCCCCCAGAGAGAGATTGATTTTACCATTGATCTATTGCTAGATACTCAGCCAATATCTATTCATCCTTATAGGATAGCACTTGCGGAGTTGAAATAATTGAAGGAGCAGTTGAAGGATTTGCTTGAGAAGGGCTTTATTAGGCCCAGCACATCATCGCGGGGAGCACCGGTATTATTTGTAAGAAAGAAGGATGGCTCTTTGTGAATGTGTATTGATTATAGGCAATTAAATAAAGTGACGGTAAAGAATAAGTATCCGCTCCCAAGGATTGATGATTTATTTGACCAGTTGCAAGGCGCCAGGTACTTCTCGAAGATAGACTTGAGGTCAGGATACCATCAGGTTAGTGTGAAGGAAGAGGACATTCCGAAGACGGCATTCCGGACTAGATATGGCCACTATGAATTTTGTGTTATGTCGGTCGGGCTAACTAATGCCCCAGCCGTATTCATGGATTTGATGAATCGTGTATTCAGGCCCTTTCTAGATTTGTTCGTGATTGTGTTTATAGATGATATTCTATTTTATTCGCCAGGAGAGGTTGATCATGCAAAACATCTACGAGCAGTGCTTGGAATTCTTTGAGGTAGAGAGTGGTATGCGAAGTTTTTCAAGTGTGAGTTCTAGTTGAACTCTGTGGCCTTTCTGGGTCACGTCATTTTGGAGGAAGGCATTAGAGTGGATGTCCAAAAGATTGAGGCTGTGAAGAATTGGCCAAGGCCCACGGCACCAACAGAGATATGTAGCTTCTTGGGTTTGGCAGAATATTATAGAAGGTTTGTAGAAGGATTTTCCTCTCTTTCAGCCCTATTGACTAAGTTGACTCAGAAATCAACTATGTTCCAATGGACAGATGCTTGTGAGCAGAGTTTTCAGACGTTGAAGGATAAGTTGACTTTAGCACCCGTTTTGACTCTTCCAGAAGGAGCAGATGGCTATGTGGTATATTGTGATGCTTCAGGTATTGGATTGGTGTGTGTCTTGATGCAGCATGGTAAGGTTGTCGCTTATCCTTCTAGATAGATGAAGAAGCATGAGAAGAATAATCCAACCCATGATCTTGAGCTAGCGGCAGTGGTTCATGCTTTGAAAATATGGAGGCACTACTTATACGGTGTCCATGTTGATATCTATACTGATCATAATAGTCTCCAGTACATCTTTAAACAGAAGGATTTGAATTTACGCCAGAGGTAATGGCTATAGTTGCTGAAAGACAATGATGTTGATATCCTGTATCATCCAGGAAAGCTAATGTAGTAGCCGATGCCCTTAGTCGTAAATCATGGATAGCTTGTCATATATGCCGCCAGAGAAAAGAGAAATGGTCCGTGAAATTCATCGATTAGCTAGCCACTGAGTTCGATTGATAGATTCAGGTGATGCAGGAGTTACTATTCAAGACACAACAGTTTCATCTTTGGTAGTAGAGATAAAAGAACGTCAGTACGAGGATCCTGTTTTAGTTCATTACCGAGATACAGCACCTCAGAAAGAAAAGACACCCTTTGTGATTACAGGAGATGGAGTACTCCGATACATAGGTAGATTGTGCGTCCTTAGTGTTGTAGGTCTTCGTCAGTAGGTTATGGGGGAAGCACATCACTCTCGCTATTCTATTCACCCAGGCTCAACAAAGATGTACCACGATCTCAAGGAAGTTTATTGGTGGGATGGTATGAAGAACGATATAGCGGAGTTTGTTGCTCAGTGTCCAAATTGTCAGCAGGTCAAAATAGAACACTAGAAGCCTGAAGGTCTATTGCAGGCTATAGAGATTCTGACATGGAAGTGGGAGGTAATTAATATTGACTTTATTATGGGGTTTCCCCGCACTCACCGGAAGTGTGATTCGATATGGGTCATAGTTGATAGGCTTACAAAGTCAGCCCATTTTCTGCCTACCAGAACTACTTATGCAGCCGAAAATTATGCGAAGCTTTACCTTAAAGAGATTGTACAACTTCATGGTGTTCCCGCGACCATTATCTCAGATAGGGGAACACAGTTCACAGCTAATTTCTAGAAGTCTTTTCAGAATGGACTGGGGACTCAGGTGAGTCTTAGTACTCTGCGTTTCATCCGAAGACAGATGGATAGGCGGAGCGTACAATACAAATACTTGAGGATATGTTGAAAGCTTGTGTGATTGACTTCCAAGGTAGCTAGGATATCATTTGCCTCTTATCGAGTTTGCTTATAACAACAGTTACCATTCCAGCATTCAGATGGCTCCTTATGCAGCCTTATATGGGTGGAGATGTAGATCGCCCATACGATGGTTTGATGTCCGGGAGAATCCGTTAGTAGGCCCAGATTTAACTCAGCAAGTAGTTGATAAGGTGAAAGTGATTCGAGAAAGATTGCTAACAGCTCAGAGTCGACAGAAATCCTATGTGGATAATCGGTGATGTAACCTAGAGTTTGAGATAGGCGATTGGGTGTTCCTGAAAGTTTCTCCTATGAAGGGACTGATGAGGTTTGGCCAGAAGGGTAAGTTGAACCCTCGATATATTGGGCCATATAAGATCATTTGTACTGTGGGCACGGTGGCATATGAGCTAGAATTGCCTTCTGAGTCAGAGTCGGTACATCCGGCATTTCATGTGTCCATGCTTCGTAAATGCATCAGAGATCCTTCAAGAGTTATACCAGTGGATGATAACCAGGTGACCAACCAGTTATCATACGAAGAGGTTCCAGTGGTTATATTGGACAGGCAGGTTCGTCAGTTACGAACGATGAATATAGCTTCAGTTAAAGTTTTATGGAGGAATAAGAATGTTGAGGAGGTGACTTGGGAAGCGAAAGAGGCAATGAAGATTAAGTACCCGCATTTGTTTCCGGCAGTACAGGAAGTTCAATCTGAGGCATCATCATCCCCAGGTATTATTCCATTTTCAGTTATCGTGATTGGTCGTGTGAGGCCATGTTATTGTATGTTGTAATATGTGGCCCTGTGTGGCATCATTTGGGTTGCTTTGTGTAGATTGGATGGGTAAATGTAAAGGGGAAACTTTGCCAAAATTTTTATAGCCCATGATTGTTTGAACATTCGAGGACGAATGTTCCTATAGGGAGGGAGAATGTTACGCCTCTCGTTCTCGTCGTAGTAGAACCTATGGTTCCATAGTCGGGTATGCCCTTAGAATTGAGACTCATGTCTGAGTTTTGGAGATAGAAAGTGCTTTACCCCATGTACGAAGGTACCAGTAGGTATCCCTGGTTATTTATAGGGTTAGAAGTTGAACGGATCGAATCAACACGATCTGAGAAGAATCTGAGAAATCTATAGACATCAGTCATCATCAATGGGCCGTCGACATGGTCGACGGACTATCGTTGTATGGCATCGATAGGGTTCCGCAGCCTGAAAATCTGTAGGCATAGGTCGACGATTAAGTCGACGGACTGTCGACACGTCGAAGGTTCGTCGACCTGTCTGTCAAACTGTACCGCTGGGACTTTTTAATTCCAATTATAAATATGTGATTTCCATGTCTCTCATTTTCTATCATTATAGTGGTGATTTGGCAAGATCCGAGCCCCGTGAACCCAAGCTTGTGATGAAGAAGGTTATTTCTAGGGTTTCTTCAAGTTGTCGAGCTTAGGGAGTTGGAGTTGGAGTTGGAGTTGATCTTTGGAATCTTGGACCCCTCAAGGTATGCAAATGATTTCTACACTTATATTTAAGTTGATTATCAAGAGTTTTAGTGGTTTTAACTGAAGAGAGGATACTTATGGAAGTGGTAAGTTAATGAAGGGTAAGATAGTGATTTGGGGCTATTTTTAAGAGATGATTGGGAATAGATTTAAGTATATTTTGATATATAGATGTTGTCATTGTTGTTGTGGGTTTTGTGGTTGATGTTGGATTGATTGGGAAGTCGAAGGGTTGTAAGCTTACAAAGAAGTTATTGCCTTTACTTCGATAAACTCTCTATGTATTTAAAGATGGTTAGTAAGTGAGGTAAATAGTCTAATTAAGGCCTATGTTATGTTAATTATAGACTTACAAGTTCGAGAGGTAGAAGTCGGACTATTGGGTATACTTCAAGGTATGTTAAGGCTATCCTTTCTTCCTTTTGGCATGACCTTATGATATGAATCGAACGAGTAAGCGAGCTTCCATATTACTCTACTCTTAGAAGTATTGGGAGTTCTTCAATATTTGATGTTCATGTACCCCGTTTAAGATTGCTCCTTCTGTTCATGGGTCCAGTTTTATGTATATAGTTATTGATGCATTGCATTCATTCATATATATGTATATTAACCCGTGAGTAGAAGGCGTTATATACGCAAGTATTATACGTATATGAGGTATGGGAAAATGGATAGGCATTATATACCCAAGTATTATGCATATATGGGGTATGGTAAAATGGATAGGCGTTATATAAGCATTACCACCTGATCAGCCGGTGTACCATAATGATGAAATAAGGATCGGGCTGCACGTAACGCAGCAATGTATATGATGATGGCCGCAGAGAGGCCCATATGATATGATGGGATGCCACAGAGGCTTGACAGGCGTTATATACGCATATATATATATATGTACGACCAACATTGATAGGCATGAGCATGCACATTATGCGCCCACAGAGGCATTGTCAGTTATACAGATTTATGCAGATACATACAGATACTAGTTCATACAAGTACATGCAGACAGTTATTTCAGCTTCTGAGTTCAGATTTTATTCATGATTCTTATATATACATGATCGTTCTTACGTCTTTCATTCTCAGTACATTATCCGTTCTGACTCCCCGTTGCTCGGGGGGCTGCGTTCATGCCCGCAGGTTTAGGTAGACCGACAGGTGGTCCAACTTAGTAGTACTTCTATCCAGCAGTGGTCAGTGCGCTCCGTTGATCCGGAGTTGCAGTTTATTTTGGTATGCTAGCCTTTATGGATGTACATGCTTATGGGTATGACGGGGCCCTGTCCCGTTCTTTCTATAGCTTTCATTCCAGTAGAGGTATGTAGACAGTTGTATGTATTAGTCAGATGATGTAGCCTTGTCGGCTCCCATTCTTTTGTGTACAGTATATGTAGCGGCCTAACTGGCTTGCACTATTTTTCAGTATGTATGTGTATGTACAGTTTGTACAGATTTTATAATGTTATCCTTTCATGAGGCAGTATGAGATCAGTTTATGCCATTTATGGTCCCTTGATGTTCAGTATGGTTCAAATATGTGTTTTGGGGTGTTTGGTCACTAGAGGTCAGACACTCGTCACGACTCATCGGTTTGGGTCGTGACATTCAAGCTACCATCTGCTGAAGATTCGGGCTGGCGATGTTCTAAAAATGCCTTTAGGACTCATTGTGGTCATTACGATTTCCTTGTAATGTCACTTGGGTTTATGAACTCCCCAGCTGCTTTTATGACTTTGATGAATGGTATTTTCAAGCCATATCTTGACACCTTCGTTATTGTGTTCTTCGATGATATCTTGGTGTATTCGAAGAGTAGGAAGGAGCATAAGTATCATTTGAGGATTGTGCTTGGGTTATTGAAGGAAAAGGAGCTTTATGCCAAGTTTTCAAAGTGTGAGTTTTGGCATTCTTGGGCCACGTTGGGTTCTAAGGAGGGGATCATGGTTGATCCAACGAAGATTGAGGCATTTAGAGAATGGGCGAGGCCCACTACTTTGACTGAGATTCATAGCTTTGTGCAGTTAGCCAGCTATTACCGTCGATTTGTGAAGGGTTTCGCTTCTATTACTTCTTCGTTGACTAGGTTGACTCAAAAGGAGGTTCCCTTTCAGTGGTCTAATGCTTGTGAAGAGAGCTTTTAGCAGCTCATGACTCTTCTGACTTCAACCTCGATTCTAGCATTACCCGTGGTGGGTATGGATTTCTCAATATATTCTGATGTATCCCGTGTTGGTTTAGGTGCCGTGTTGATGCAGGAGGGTAGAGTCATTGCTTATGCTTCCTGTCAGTTGAAGATCCACGAGAAGAACTACCCTACCCATGATTTAGAGTTGCTAGTTGTGGTCTTCGCTTCGAAGATATGGAGGCATTACTTGTACGGTTTCCATTGAGAGGTTTTCACTGACCACCATAGCCTTCAGCACGTGTTTACCCAAAGAGATCTTAATTCAAGGCAGCGCCGATGAATGGAGCTCCTGAAGGACTATGACATATCTATTCTTTATCATCCAGGGAAAGCTAATGTTGTTGTTGATGCCTTGAGTAGCAAGGCAGTGAGTATGCGTAGCTTAGCCCGATTGGTTGCTTGTGCAACTTGATATCTCCGTTTCAGGTAGAATCTTAGCTTGTGTTGAGGCGAGGTCGTCCCTCTTGGAGCAGATTAGGGCCATGCAATTTGCGGATGCCAGTTGTTTAAGATTTGTGATAAGGTTCTGAAGGTGAGGCCAAGAATGCCATTCTTGATAGTGAGGGGATTCTACGGATCAAGGGATGCGTGTGTGTTCCTTGTGTTGGTGACTTGATTCATTTGATTTTGACAAAGGCCCATAGTTCGAGGTACACCATTCATCCGGGTGCCACGAACACGTATCGAGATTTGAGGCAGCACTACTGGTGGGGGAGGATGTACAGAGATATTGCAAATTTTGTGCTAGGTGTGCGAACTTCCAGCAAGTCAAGTATAAGCACCAGAGACCTAATGGGGTGGGTCTTCCGAAGACCCTGGGCAAATTTGACTCAGCTTGGATTATTGTTGACCAGTTGACTAAGTCCACTAATTTCATACCAGCTCAGGTTAATTACACTGCGGAGAAGATAGCCAAAATCTATATTTGTGAGATTGTGCGATTGCACGGGGTCCCTATTTCCATTGTTTCGGAACGGGGTCCCTAGTTAACTTCCAATTTTTGGAAGGCTTTTCAGACAGAGTTGGCTACTCAGTTGGACCTCAGTACAACATTTCATCCCCAGACTGATGGTCAGTCCAAGAGAACTATTCAGGTGCTTGAGGATATGTTGAGGGAAAGTGTCATTGATTTTGGTGGTCATTGTGTCACGACCCAAATCGGAGGGCCGCGACTGACACCCAGGACCTTACTCGGCTGAGTGTCATACTACCATTCTATTCATAAGTCAAAATCTTATGTGAACCTTTAAATTATGAAATGACGCTTCCGTCAAGTAAAACATGAACAACCTTTTTAATAAAACTCTTTCGTCAAGTCAGGGACTTCTCCCTTACCGTTAATTCGGAGAAAACATTTAGTCACAATAAAATCTTCAAAAACAAAGTATAAAAACACATCGACCTACATGGTCGCTTTACACAATTGTCGATAGCTTGACGCAATATCCACAGGACACTGTCTGCAAAAGTCTCTAACATACACAAGATACCATAACATAAGTACCCTGACTCGGCAACACTTTGAACTGAGATGGAGCTCACCAATCCAGCTGATAGCCTGGGAACATCCTATAGCCAATGTCTTCTATTCATCTGTATACACCTGCGTGGCATGAAACGCAGCACCCCCAGGCAAACGGACGTCAGTACGAACAGTGTACCGAGTATGTAAGGCAGATCTGAAACAATATATCTCAACTCGGATGATAAAAGAGTAACAGACTCAATCTGTACCTGTAACCAACTCTGATAAACATGTACGTGCATATGAACTTTTGATGCAGCATGAGTATGTATATATATATATATATATATATATATATAATGCATGCCTTCGCCCTGCTCGCAGCCCCTTTGGGCATAATAGCATAATGGCCCCTTCGGGCAGCCCCTTCGAGCATCATAATCAATGTATAACAGCTGATCAGGTGGTTTGCGTATATAACGCATTAGCCCTTTTCCCTCCCCATGAAATGATGTCGTGCGTGTATGTAAATATGAAAATGCATGAAAATCTTTGAAAACTATCAAAAGACTCCCTTCGGAGCAACTTTTAGTTCAAAATGGAACTTCTTCCCTGCTCTTAAAAATGGGAACTTCTTCCCCTTTTCTTAAAAATGGGAACTTCTTCCCCTTTTCATTTGTCTCCTTCAAGACTAAAAAATCAAATGTGAAATGCATAGGAATAAGGAAACCTTAAGAATGTCCCCTTCGGGAATTAGACATCTTTATGTAATCGTACAACTTATGGATGCCCCTTCGGGACGTAAAAAATCAAGGAACCTAAGATAACCTACGTCTAGGAGTGGATTCATTATGGATATCATTACGCTTCGCACATGTCATAGATCATGCCAAAAAAAATGAAAGGATAGCCTTAACATACCTGATTGATCTCCTACGAATTAACGCTTATTCTCTCAAACTTGGAAATCTACACTCAAGAGAAATAATACTACCATTAAACTTATCGTCATATGCCTATCTCGAGTCCTTAAACCAAACTCATTTAGAATCTACCAAAATTCGGGCAGCATCTCCCCTGTTTATATGCCTAGCCCGAAATCACAATCCAGCAACCAACAACAACAATAATACCAACATCAACAACAATATATTATCAATACAAATATATTCCATAAAACATCCAACACGATGTTTTTCAACATACAACAATAATATACACTTCCTATCTCCCCAATCAAGGAGCATAATCTCATCAACACACCAACAACATTAGATGCTATTTCTATACATGTAAATCAGCCCAGCACATAGCCACATCATGCTCAAAACAGTCTATAAACACAACAACTACAACGTGACACTTTATAACCATCCCTCCATAACTATTTTCACTTTTAAGACTTGCTAAACCTTCAAATCAACTCAAGATAAGGGATAGGATGAAGAACATACCTTATACTTGAATAAATTCAGCCACACCAACTTTCTTCAAGACCAAACTTACCACAACATCAAGTAGAAATAAGAACGATCACCTTTCATGGACTAGTTCGGTGTAATTTTGTTAAATTCTTGATTTAATGGGCTATAAATGTTCGGGGGTTGTGTTAAGAATGTCACGACCCAACCCCGTAGGCCGTGACTAGTGCCCGATCTGGGCACCCGAACCCATCTATCAAATATTATCTCAAATTCTATCAACTCATTCTAGTATATGGCGGAGAGCCGACAAGGCTTTATTTCAAATTTAGGTAATTTCCAGAAAAATTTCGGCAGAGTTTCCTTTGTTTTACGGACTATCCAATATACCCTGCACGCAGAAAATACCAACAAAAGCCACACAGGGCTAACCAAGCAATATATAAACATATGCGGACCGGCCGCCTCGGCGTATAGGATCGCCCAAACAACATATGCGGACCGGCCGCCTCGGCATATGGGATCGCCCAAACGACATGTACATACATCCATACGGAAAGACCCTAACCCACAAACATGTCCACAGACCTCTAAACAGACCGACAGAATCACATGACGGGACAGGGCCCCGCCGTACCCATGAACGAATATATATAAATGCACTAATAAAAATATATATACCAAAAGTATAAGCTCCGGAAAGAGAGGAGCACTCCGAATAGCAGAAAGGGTGTCCTAAACAGGTGGATCACCAGGCTGTGCGTCCGCACCTGCGGGCATGAAAGCAGCCCCCGGAGAAGGGGGTCAGTACGAAATATGTACTGAGTATGCAAAGCAGAAGGTACAGAAATAAATCTGAACAATAATCGAATCAGATATATAGAAAATCATACATATAAAAAAAAAATATCAAAATGTTTATTTCCAAAGTATAAATTATGCATAGGGCACAGGAAAATGTGGTCGCCCGCCTGTCGATGGCGCCACAACACAGCATAACACCAGAAAGTTTCACATCTCCGAATCCCCGTCACACATCACAACACAGCATAACGCCAAACACAGCATAACGCCAAACATAAGTGGAACCCGGCCCTCGAGCGAGGAGCACGGTGAACCATAATCACAGCATAACACCGGAATGTATCACAAAGCGCACGACAACAGAACCGGCCCGGGAACCGGCGAACGACATCATAGGGCACGAGCGGAGTAGTGAGGAATCATATGCATAAAATCATCATCATGAATCCAAAAGATAAGTAAAATAGTCATATTTGAAATCGGAACAATAATTACAACATTTTCTTCCCAAAGTTACCGAAATTACCTAAGGGCGTCGCGGGACCCACGGACGAGTATAGGCCCGAACTGGGCCCGCCTATGAAAAACATACTCATTTTATATCATACAAACTCCTATGAAAATTTCAAAGCAATCCGAGCTTTTCTGAGGAAATTATGAGCGTTTGAAGTTTTGGAATCGCTAAAGAATGAACTTTAAAACAAAAATCAGCTTTCATGTAATCTTTACAAATTATGGATTCCAAGAACATAAGGATCAATGTTTTTCCATGACAAGGCAAGGATGCCAAAGAACAAATGCGATTCATAAACATGCTCAGATTGTGAGAATAGAGTTTCCTCGAGGCTTATATCATAGCCTATTTTAACTAAGGCATGCCGAAGAAGGAAGATTACTTTACATACCTCAAACGCTCTCCAATACGATCCAAACTCAAGCTAAATCCAACGTATGATTCGGGCTGCCCACGATCTATAAACAAGCCATAAAATGCCAAACATTAGCTAAAGACTTTTTGGGCATTAAATTCCAATTTCGCCCTTAATTCTACAGAAATTTGGGCAGCATTTCCCCTGTAAATAGGCTACCCCTAGAATTTAACTCGGCCGTATCAATCAACAACAACAACAACCAACCTAACAACATTAATAATCAATCCGAAAGGTAATACAACAATAATAGCTCTCTTTTCCATCATTCATCAACTTTCATAAATTCAATTCGACGACTTACCTTCAAGCCAAAATCGACGCTTATACGCTCACATACTAACCCGAACCCATACCAAAAACATTTCAAGACATTCTAAGCAATTTATACAATTTTTTCAACAATCCATAAATTTTTCCCAAGCTACCCGAAACAGCCCCTAACCGAGACAGCCCCCCAAACTTTTTCTTCATTTCCAAATCATGGTTCGTATCTACAATTTACATTCTAACAATGCGATTTTCATCAATACACAATTTACATTAAATGTACAACAACTTCCAAATCAGTCCGCAATATTTACAACATCAATTTGAGTCAATAAACTTTCATTTCCAACATAGAATTCATGGCGACGACGGCTAAACAATAAGCGATACTAATTCAATTCTTGGCACATAAGGTGACCCATTTTCGGCTAACACTACACATATACATATATGGATGATTCTCAATTGTTCTTCACCTTACAATGATCATAATCAACTAACTAGGCATTAATTCATAATTTCAATCACAACACAACAACACCCATTTACACGGCTAGCACACCCATCACACAACCCACTTCCAATCATACTATATTTCATGATTTCCAACCACTATAAGATACTACAACATGAATATAACTTTCATAACACAAAAACATAATGAATGCTTACCTTCCTTCTTCAACTTTCCAATAGCCTAGGGTTTCCAAAAGATGAAAATAATGGGTTGATCGCTCCAACGATGCTTCCACGCTACTTAGGGACCTCATTATAGTGGGTTTACATAAATGGAATAATTTTAGAGGAGCTAAAAAGAGGGGATGATTTTTGGCCTTCTTGTCCGTGAGCTTCAATGGAGGGAGCTTCTTTCTCTTTTTTTTTTTTTTTTTTTTTTTTTTTTTTTTGTTCAAGTGGAGAATGAAGTAAATGAATTGTGGTCATCGTTTTATCACTTAATGAATTGCACAATTGTCCCTTGGCCCACATTTAAGAGTTGTTCCACTCAAAAGATGACACAAATTGTATGGGCACCACAATCCACTATGCTCGGCCCACATGGAATTTGTGGATGATTTTCCACTTCCAATTTATCACCTTTTGGTCCCAAATTTTTCCTAATTATCCCATACCAATAAATTCATGCACAACTTATATCTCAAAATAAAATCGAAGGTTAAGAATCCCGACTTTGTATGCCGAAAAAATTTTGTCCTTAGCTTATCATAAATAAATCCGGACTATTCCACTGTACAAAAATACGGGTTCTAACATCCTCCCCCCCTTTAGAACATTCGTCCCCGAATGTCAGATTAACCTTACCGGTCATACAACAATTTGGGGGAGTTTCCTTACTAACTATCACAACAATACAATCATTGATCAACGATTCATTTATCAAACAACATAGTCAAATAGAGAATTGGATTACCTGTAGGCTCTGAAAATAAATGAGGATACTTCTTCTTCATATGCTCCTCAGCTTCCCAGGTCATTTCCTCTCGGTTATTGTTCCGCCACAGCACTTTAACAGAAGCCATATCTTTGTTCCGCAACCCTTTTTACCTGGCGATCCAATATGGCTATAGGCTGCTCCTCTGTGACCTGAATGTCATCTACAGGAAAAACTCTGGAAGGGTCACCAATACACTTACGAAGCATAGAAACATGAAATACCGGGTGTACCGCTCCTAAGTCAGCTGGAAATCCAATTCGTAGGCCACCTTGCCTATTTTGCGAATAATCAGATAGGGCCCAATATATCTCGGACTGAGCTTTCCTTTCTTGCCAAATCGCATAACACCTTTCATTGGTGACACTTTCAGGAACACCCAATCGCCAATCTGAAACTCTAACGATCGACGTCGCTTATCGGCATAAGATTTCTGTCGGCTCTGGGCTGCCAGCAATCTTTCTCGAATAAGTTTCACCTTATCCACGACCTGCTGGACCACATCAACTCAGTCTCCCCAACATCAAACCAACCGATCGGTGATCTACACTTCCTGCCATACAAAGCCTCATATGGTGCCATCTGAATACTGGAGTGGTAGCTGTTATTATACGCAAACTCAACAAGCGGTAAATGGTCGTCCCAGCTACCCCTGAAATCAATAACACAGGCACGCAACATATCTTCCAATGTTTGAATAGTGCGCTCGGCCTGTCCGTCGGACTGGGGATGGAAGGCTGTACTCAGGCTCACCTGGGTCCCCAATCCCTCCTGAAACGATCTCCAGAACTTAGCTGTAAACTGGGCACCTCTATCGGAATTAACAGATACAGGAACTCCATGAAGTCGTACAATCTCCCTGACATAAAGCCTGGCATAATCCTCAGCTGAATAGGTGGTCCGAACCGGAAGAAAATGGGCTGATTTCGTCAGCCGATCAACAATAACCCAAATAGAATCATACCTCCGTGGAGTGCGAGGTAGACCTATAATAAAGTCCATATTAATGATCTCCCACTTCCACGTCGGTATCTCCATCTCCTGCAATAGCCCACCGGGCTTCTGGTGCTCAATCTTAACCTGCTGGCAATTTGGACACTGAGCAACGAACTCTGCTATATCTCTTTTCATACCGTCCCACCAATATAGGCACCTGATATCATGGTACATCTTCGTCGACCCTAGGTGAACAGAATATCGGGCGTAATGTGCCTCGCCCATAACCTGTCGCCGCAACCCTGCAACGTCAGGTACACACAATCTGCCTCTGTGAAATAACACTCCATCAGGTGAAATCTCAAACGGAGTCTTCTCCTGTGCCAGAGCTGCATCTCTGTACTGTGCCAGAATAGGATCCTCATACTGATGCCGCTTAATATCTTCTGTAATAGAGGACTCAGCAATACCTCGAACCGAAACCCCAACATCTCCAGAATCAGCCAAGCGAACTCCAAGACTAGCCAACTGATGAATATCGCGAACCATTTCTTTCCTCCCTGATGGCACGTCTGCTAGGCTACCCATAGACTTGCGACTAAGTGCATCTGCCACAACATTAGCTTTTCACGGATGGTAGAGAATATCAACATCATAATCTTTTAACAACTCTAACCACCTCCTCTGTCGCAAGTTCAGCTCCTTTTGCCTAAAGATGTACTGAAGGCTCTTATGATCTGTATAAATATCAACGTGAACCCCATATAAATAATGTCTCCACATCTTCAAAGCATGAATGACCGCGGCCAGCTCCAAATCGTGAGTAGGATAATTCTTTTCATGTTTTCTGAGCTGCCGGGAAGCATAAGATCTCACCCTGCCATGCTGCATCAACACACATCCCAAACCAATACTAGCGGCATCACAATAAATCACATACCCATCTGGACCCTCGGGAAGAGTCAGGACTGGAGCCGTAGTCAACTTCTCTTTCAGCAACTGGAAGCTACGCTCGCAAGCATCTGACCACTGAAACTTAGCTCCCTTTTGAGTCAGCCTTGTCAAAGGCACTGAAATGGAAGCAAATTTCTCCACGAATCTCCGATAATAACCAGCCAATCCCAGAAAGCTACGCACCTCTGTCGGCGTCGTAGGTCTAGGCCAATTCTTTACGGCCTCGATCTTCTGGGTATCCACCCGGACGCCATCAGCCCCAATAATATGTCCCAGATATGCCACTGAAGATAACCAGAATTCACACTTAGAAAATTTAGCATATAATTCCTGGTGCCGAAGTGTGCCAAGTACCGTCCTCAAATGGTCCGCATGCTCTGCTTCTGACCGAGAATAAACCAGAATATCATCGATAAATACGATCACAAACATATCCAAGAACGGTCTGAATACCCGATTCATCAGGTCCATAAATACTGTTGGGGCATTTGTCAGCCCAAAAGACATGACTCTGAACTCATAATGCCCATACCGGGTCCTGAACGCTGTCTTGGGAATATCTGCCTCTCGTACTCGCACCTGGTGGTAACCCGATCGCAGGTCTATCTTTGAGAACCATTTAGCTCCCTGCAACTGGTCAAACAAATCGTCAATCCTGGGGAGGGGGTATTTATTCTTTATGGTTACCTTATTCAACTGCCGGTAATCAATGCACATCCGCAGCGATCCGTCTTTCTTCCTCACAAATAATACCGGAGCTCCCCAGGGTGACGTACTAGGCCGAATAAAACCCTTCTCCAATAGATCTCTCAGCTGTTCTTTCAATTCTTTTAATTCTGCTGGTGCCATTCTGTACGGAGGAATAGAAATGGGTTGCGTATCTGGCAACAAATCAATAGCAAAGTCTATCTCCCGCTCAGGCGGGAGACCCGGAAGCTCATCTGGAAATACATCTGAAAATTCATTGACAACCGGAACTGACTGCATAGTAGGTGCCTCAGCTGTAGTATCGTGTACACGGACCAGGTGATAAATATAACCCTTCTGAATCATCTTCTTAGCCTTGAGGTATGAAATAAACTTACCCCTCGGCGATACTGTATTACCTGCCCACTCTATAACTGGCTCCCCTGGGAATTGGAATCGGACTATCTTCTTTTGACAATCAACATTAGCATAGCAAGAAGCTAGCCAATCCATACCCATAATCACGTCAAACTCGATCATATCTAACTCTACCAAATCCGCCTTAGTGCAGCGGCCACGGATAATCACGGAACAATCTCTATAAATCTGACTGGCTATAACAGAATCCCCTACTGGTGTAGTTACCTCAAAAGGCTCTATCGGTTCGGATTCTACCCCAATTTTATCAGCAACGAGTGGAGATATAAATGATAATGTAGAACCAGGATCAATCAATGCATACACATCACGAGAGAAAACCAGTAATATACCTGTGACGACATTAGACGAAGCCTCCTGGTCCTGTCTGCTGGCTAAGGCATAAATGCGGTTCGAAGGACCGCTAGAACCCGAAGCTCCGCCACGACCCCTGCCGCGGCCTGCTGGTGCTGGAGTACCTCGCCCCGCAGGGCGCATCGCCACCGAGGCTGAAGATGAACCACCGGCTGACCCGGTAGACTGAGCTGAACTGCCTGTACCACCTCTAGCCGGACAGTCTCTCATTTGATGGCCCTGACGGCCGCAAACAAAGCATGCACCCGTAGCTCTGAAACACTCTCCCGGGTGCTGTCTCCCACAGTAGGAACACAAAGGTCTGGGTGGCCTCATCTGACTGCTGGAACCTCTGTCCAACTGTGAACCTGAAGCCCTGGAGCTCGGGCCTGCCCCTGAATATCCGGCACCCTCAGATCTTCTGCCGGTAAACTGTAGGGGTGTACCCCGTGACGACTGAGAAGGATATCTGCTCTGCTGCTGCTGCTGAGGCTGTCTGCCTCGGAAATCTCCAGAATAGCCTGCGGATCTGGCCCTCTTGGGCGGCCTCCTGTCCCGATCTCTGCTGGAATAATCAGCTCTATGTCGGTCCTCCATACCCAGAGCATAAGCCTGTAGTCGGGCAATATCCATGTCCGTCTGCAATGCCACCGCCATACAGCCATCAATCAAGTAGTGGTCTAACCCCATCACGTATCTGTGCATCCGATCGGCCATATCTGCTACTATGGCAGGTGCGTACCGGGCCAGAGAATCAAACTCCATATTATACTCACGAACACTCCGACCCCTCTGCTGCAGATGTAAAAATCGGTCAACACGCGCCTGCCGTAACTCTGGGGGCAAAAAGTGGCGGGTAAAAGCAGCCACGAACTCGTCCCAAGTAGCTGGGGAAGTACCCTCACCCCTAGATAGCTCCCAGGACTCATACCAGTGAGCAGCGACATCCCGTAGTCTATGCGAAGCCAACTCAACAGACTCAGTCTCTGAAGCCCTGACCAAATCTAGTGAGCGCCGCATCCCCCGAATAAAGTCATGGGGGTCCTCGTCGGGCTTAGACCCGTAAAACTCTGGAGGGCCACATAATAGAAACTCTCGAACCCTCAGGCTGTCACGCCTATCGTCATCATCATCATTTCTCCGCCCGCGTCTGCGAGCCTGTCCCGCTACCAGAGTGGTCAATAACTGCACAGCCTCTCTCAGTGTCCTGTCCTCCGCCCCTGGCTGAGGAGCTGGAGGCGCGGGAGCTGGAGCCCCTGGAGCTAATGGTGAAGCTGCTCCAGACTCCTCTGACGATGAAGACGTAGCAGAGTCGGCTGGCCGGGACGTAATATCACGCATCATCTGAGCAAGGGTCCGAGTACCCTTCTGAGCCCGGTTGGTCTCTCCTACTACGCCCTTTTTTTTCTGGGCGGTCGTCGCCTTTTTCGGAGGCATCACTGAAAGAAAAACAACAACATATCAAAACAGAATCATCCTAATAGCACAGTTCTATCGCACGATCTAAGATCAGAAGAAAAGACAACATCCTAAATGTCCTGTAGCCTCCTGTTTATAGATGTGGTGCACAACACACCGATAAACAAGACTCTACTAGACACAATCTGTGGACACTCCGAGGACAAACCGCTCTGATACCACTTCTGTCACGACCCAACCCCGTAGGCCGTGACTAGTGCCCGATCTGGGCACCCGAACCTATCTATCGAATATTATCTCAAATTCTATCAACTCATTCTAGTATATGGCGGAAGCCGACAAGGCTTTATTTCAAATTTAGGTAATTTCCAGAAAAATTTCGGCAGAGTTTCCTTTGTTTAACGGACTATCCAATATACCCTGCACGCAGAAAATACCAACAAAAGCCACACAGGGCTAACCAAGCAATATATAAACATATGCGGACCGGCCGCCTCGGCGTATAGGATCGCCCAAACAACATATGCGGACCGGCCGCCTCGGCATATGGGATCGCCCAAACGACATGTACATACATCCATACAGAAAGACCCTAACCCACAAACATGTCCACAGACCTCTAAACAGACCGACAGAATCACATGACGGGACAGGGCCCCACCGTACCCATGAACGAATATATATAAATGCACTAATAAAAATATATATACCAAAAGTATAAGCTCCGGAGAGAGAGGAGCACTCCGAATAGCAGAAAGGGTGTCCTAAACAGGTGGATCACCAGGCTGTGCGTCCGCACCTGCGGGCATGAAACGCAGCCCCCGGAGAAGGGGGTCAGTACGAAATATGTGCTGAGTATGCAAAGCAGAAGGTACAGAAATAAATCTGAACAATAATCGAATCAGATATATAGAAAATAATACATATCAAAAAAAATATCAAAATGTTTATTTCCAAAGTATAAATTATGCATAGGGCACAGGAAAATGTGGTCGCCCGCCTGTCGATGGCGCCACAACACAGCATAACACCAGAAAGTTTCAAATCTCCGAATCCCCGTCACACATCACAACACAGCATAACGCCAAACACAGCATAACGCCAAACATAAGTGGAACCCGGCCCTCGAGCGAGGAGCACGGTGAACCATAATCACAGCATAACACCGGAATGTATCACAAAGCGCACGACAACAGAACCGGCCCGGGAACCGGCGAACGACATCATAGGGCACGAGCGGAGTAGTGAGGAATCATATGCATAAAATCATCATCATAAATCCAAAAGATAAGTAAAATAGTCATATTTGAAATCGGAACAATAATTACAACATTTTCTTCCCAAAGTTACCGAAATTACCTAAAGGGCGTCGCGGGACCCACGGACGAGTATAGGCCCGAACTGAGCCCGCCTATGAAAAACATACGCATTTTATATCATACAAACTCCTACGAAAATTCCAAAGCAATCCGAGCTTTTCTGAGGAAATTATGAGCGTTTGAAGTTTTGGAATCGCTAAAGAATGAACTTTAAAACAAAAATCAGCTTTCATGTAATCTTTACAAATTATGGATTCCAAGAACATAAGGATCAATGTTTTGCCATGACAAGGCAAGGATGCCAAAGAACAAATGTGATTCATAAACATGCTCAGATTGTGAGAATAGAGTTTCCTCGAGGCTTATATCATAGCCTATTTTAACTAAGGCATGCCGAAGAAGGAAGATTACTTTACATACCTCAAATGCTCTCCAATACGATCCAAACTCAAGCTAAATCCAACGTATGATTCGGGCTGCCCACGATCTATAAACAAGCCATAAAATGCCAAACATTAGCTAAAGACCTTTTGGGCATTAAATTCCAATTTCGCCCTTAATTCTACAGAAATTTGGGCAGCATTTCCCCTGTAAATAGGCTACCCCTAGAATTTAACTCGGCCGTATCAATCAACAACAACAACAACAACCAACCTAACAACATTAATAATCAATCCGAAAGGTAATACAACAATAATAGCTCTCTTTTCCATCATTCATCAACTTTCATAAATTCAATTCGACGACTTACCTTCAAGCCAAAATCGACGCTTATACGCTCACATACTAACCCGAACCCATACCAAAAACATTTCAAGACATTCTAAGCAATTTATACAATTTTTTCAACAATCCATAAATTTTCCCAAGCTACCCGAAACAGCCCCTAACCGAGACAGCCCCCCTAACTTTTTGTTCATTTCCAAATCATGGTTCGTATCTACAATTTACATTCTAACAATGCGATTTTCATCAATACACAATTTACATTAAATGTACAACAACTTCCAAATCAGTCCGCAATATTTACAACATCAATTTGAGTCAATAAACTTTCATTTCCAACATAGAATTCATGGCGACGACGGCTAAACAATAAGCGATACTAATTCAATTCTTGGCACATAAGGTGACCCATTTTTGGCTAACACTACACATATACATATATGGATGATTCTCAATTGTTCTTCACCTTACAATGATCATAATCAACTAAGTAGGCATTAATTCATAATTTCAATCACAACACAACAACACCCATTTACACGGCTAGCACACCCATCACACAACCCACTTCCAATCATACTATATTTCGTGATTTCCAACCACTATAAGATACTACAACATGAATATAACCTTCATAACACAAAAACATAATGAATGCTTACCTTCCTTCTTCAACTTTCCAATAGCCTAGGGTTTCCAAAAGATGAAAATAATGGGTTGATCGCTCCAACGATGCTTCCACGCTACTTAGGGACCTCATTATAATGGGTTTACATCAATGGAATAATTTTAGAGGAGCTAAAAAGAGGGGATGATTTTTGGCCTTCTTGTCCGTGAGCTTCAATGGAGGGAGCTTCTTTCTCTTCTTTTTTTTTTTTTTTTTTTTTTTTTTTTGTTCAAGTGGAGAATGAAGTAAATGTATTGTGGTCATCATTTTATCACTTAATGAATTGCACAATTGTCCCTTGGCCCACATTAAAGAGTTGTTCCACTCAAAAGATGACACAAATTGTGTGGGCACCACAATCCACTATGCTCGGCCCACATGGAATTTGTGGATGATTTTCCACTTCCAATTTATCACCTTTTGGTCCCAAATTTTTCCTAATTATCCCATACCAATAAATTCATGCACAACTTATATCTCAAAATAAAATCGAAGGTTAAGAATCCCGACTTTGTATCCCGAAAAAATTTTGTCCTTAGCTTATCATAAATAAATCCGGACTATTCCACTGTACAAAAATACGGGTTCTAACAAAGAAGTTTCTAGGATTATTGAGAATGTAAAATACTGAATAAATGGAGTTAATGGGATATTTATACCCCTCATAAGTCGGTTCCACCGACCTTCTAAAGTGGGACCCGCGGAAGCCATTTGACAGCTTGAAGTCTTTATCTTAAAATGGCCATAACTCTTGATCCTGATAACATATGAGGGCCCACAACCTATGGTTGGAAAGCTCTTTCAATTATATACAAATTTCATTTTTGGTGTGTTTCCAAATTCCAAACTTATAATAGCATTTTGGCCCCTCCAAGTCAGATCATCCGAAAACGTATCTTTAAATCATCCTTTTGGAGGGATTATGCACATATTTGGCTTGAGGGTCCTTCTTAAGACTTGCTCAACTTCCCATGTACTACTCATATCACTTTTCATATGTCCTTTATAAAACCCTGACATGTGGGCCCCACCTTAACTTACCGTTACGAGGGCTATTCATCAAGAAACGTGTTAACTGATTTACTCCCTACAATCTCCAAATGTCATCTATATGTTATTCTTATACTCATATAATATAATCCTCATCCCTAGTCCTTGTATAACTTTACTCTCCCTTGAGCTCATACTAAGCCGTCTACAGTCTTGGTAACACGAAATTTTCTGGGGTGTAACATCCCTCTCCCCTTAGAAACATTCGTTCTCGAATGTTGAAACTAGTCTTGTACTCTGTCCCTGATCCCATTCTCTAGTAGATCCCCTTATCGAATCATTCTTCCCATTAACATATCTCATTTAATCGTACCACTGCCATAACAGGTCTCCATTGGTTTTTTTGCTCGCTCTTTCCTATGCTTACTTCTGTCCTTCCCGAAATCTTATCGTCTATTCCCCAACTTTTAACCTGTTTAAATCTGCTCATACCTTTCATAGCCTTCTGCTGAATTTACTAACATCATAGGTTTACAAACCTTTGTCTACTCTCGTAGCTAATCTCTTTGCTCTTGAAACTCATAAGTCGGAAAACATGCTTCTGAAGAAATCGCTAACATACCTGGATACCGAACCACGGCACTTCTGGCCTCTTAATTGAGGTTTGAACCAATTATGACCTCATGTACTCCAATAGCTCTTATCTTTATGAAATTCTTTAACTCAACCTTAACATATAATTAATTCCATAATCCTTTCTATAAATCATTTCTTTTGAGTTAGTCGTGAAAACCATCTCTTTATGTTAAGCCACAGCGAAACTCATTTGTCGACTTTCCCTGAATTCCCCAATAGACCTTGTTCCTGCAAAACCTCGAATGTAACCAATTTTAATCCTTCGAACTACTAATTATCTTCCTCATAAACAATTCTTCATGCACACCAAGACCATCTTAAAACTCCCTTGCATTCCCTTCTATTTTCTTGTCATATCCTTCCCATTTTGTGGACATTAAGTTCCCCACTGGAATATCATTCAATTTCTTTTCTTCCCCACAAATTATTTTCAGTCCAGTCTCAAAAGATACTCTTTAGTTACTCTATTCATTTGCTGACTTTCCTTCAGATTTTGTTAATCTTATTTCCACAACAACTCTTACTGCGAACTATCTCTATAATCCATTCCCAATACAACATCTACCACATATTATTTCAGTCCTTGTGCTCGTACCCAAGCTTACTGGCTTCCCCCTTTAAGGCTTTACCTTATGGTGTTATATTCCATTGACATTCTCGATCAAAATTTCATCACATAATAATCCTTTCGTCATCGCTTTTTTTCTTTCACTTACGAATCCTTCAAGTTCCCTACTTGTCATTAGGGATACTCGAAATAATGATGTACCCAACTATCTGTCAAGTTGGAATACTACTTTTTATTCCAATAACTAATGTCCAATGTCCACTTATAGTGTCATCTTAATCATATCATTCCATATCATCTTGTCCCATACTTTCCCATTAATCAATCTGTAGCAATCATAGACGTATAGTCTTCGTAATCTCCTAAATCTTCAGTCCTTGTCCTCATTTGGTCCTTTTCCTTGAATTTTAGGAAAATTTAAGCAGAGTGCCTCTTGTATTTCTTACTATCCAAGACCTGCACGCATCCTAGAAAATACATACAGTGCCTCCCAGAGCCAATTATATACATACTTAGCACACCTTAGCCCTACAGGGCTCTCAATATAGAACAAAAATGCAAAGAGGACGAAACTTACCTCATGCGTCACAACTCGGAATATACCTGAACCTTTATCGATTGTCGTTTTATACTTCCCTAGTCACTTTCTATTCCATTCATTAGTTATACATTTCAATCATATTTGCAACATCCTTACCATATCTGACTTATAATCCTTTTTACCAATACTTACCTCTGTGTTGATTCCTTCAACTTCTATTATCCCTGCAATCCCAATATCATCATTCACTTCCTCTGTCAATACTATTCTTCTACTGAAATCAAGGGTTAGTGCAAGGAATTTCATTTCCTAAGACTTGGCTCTCATCGCACGATCTTAGATATGAAAGAAGGGTAACCATCAAAAATTCCCTGTAGCCTCCTGTTTATAAATGTGGCGCGCAACACACCATAAACCCGATTCTAGTGGACACAACTTTGCAGACAACCCCTAGGACGAACTCCTCCGATACCACTTCTGTCATGACCCAAACCGGAGGGCCGCGACTGACACCCAAGACCCAACTCGGCTGAGTGCCATACTACAATTCTATTCATAAGTCAAAATCTTATGTGAACCTTTAAATTATGAAATGACGCTTCCGTCAAGTAAAACATCAAAAAACCTTTTTAACAAAACTCTTTCGTCAAGTCAAGGACTTCTCCCTTATCGTTAATTCAGAGAAAACATTTAGTCACAATAAAATCTTCAAAAAAAAAGTATAAAAACACATCGACCTACATGGTCGCTTTACACAATTGTCGATAGCTCGACGCAATATCCACAGGACACTGTCTTCAAAAGTCTCTAACATACACAAGATACCATAACATAAGTACCCTGACTCGGCAACACTCCGAACTGAGATGGAGCTCACCAATCCAGCTGATAGCCTGGGAACATCCTATAGCCAATGTCTTCTATTCATCTGTATACACCTGCATGGCATGAAACGCAGCGCCCCCAGGCAAACGGACGTCAGTACGAACAATGTACCAAGTATGTAAGGCAAAACTGAAACAATAAATCTCGACTCGGATGATAAAAGAGTAACAGACTCAATCTGTACCTGTAACCAACTCTGATAAATATGTACGTGCGTATGAACTTTTGATGCAGCATGAGTATGTATATATATATATATATATAATACATGCCTTCGCCCTGCTCGTAGCCCCTTCGGGCATCATAATCATCGTATACCAGCTGATCAGGTGGTTTCCGTATATAACGCCTTAGCCTTTTTCCCTCCCCATGAAATAATGTCATGCATGTGTGTAAATATGCAAATGCATGAAAATCTTTGAAAACTATCAAAAGGCTCCCTTCGGAGCAACTTTTAGTTCAAAATGGGAAATTCTTCCCTTTTCTTAAAAATGGGAACTTCTTCGCCTTTTCATTTGTCTCCTTCGAGACTCAAAAAGCAAATGTGAAATGCATAGGAATAAGGAAACCTTAAGAATGTCCCCTTTGGGAATTAGACATCTTTATGAAATCGTACAACTTATGGATGCCCCTTCGGGACTTAAGAAATCAAGGTACCCAAGATATTCTACGACTAGGAGTGGATTTATTATGGATATCATTACGCTTCGTACGAGTCATAGATCATGCCAAAAACAAGGAAAGGATACCCTTAACATACCTGATTGATCTCCTACGAATTAACGCTTATTCTCTTGAACTTGCAAATCTACACTCAAGAGAAATAATACTACCATTAGACTTATCGTCATATGCCTATCTCGAGTCCTTAAACCAAACTCCTTTAGAATCTACCAAAATTCGGGCAGCATCTCCCCAGTTTATATGCCTAGCCCGAAATCACAATCTAGCAACCAACAACAATAGTAATACCAACATCAACAACAATATTATCAATACCAATATATTCCATAAAACATCCAACACGATGTTTTTCAACATACAACAACAATATACACTTCCTTTCTTCCCAATCAAGGAGCATAATCTCATCAACACACCAACAACATTAGATACCATTTCTATACATGTAAATCAGCCCAGTCCATAAACACAACAACTACAACACGACACTTTATGACCTTCCCTCTACAACTATTTTCACTTTTAAGACTTGCTAAACCTTCAAATCAACTCAACATAAGATATAGGATGAAGAACATACCTTATACTTGAATAAATTCAGCCAAACCAACTTTCTTCAAGACCAAACTTACCACAACATCAAGTAGAAGCAAGAACAATCACCTTTCATAGACTAATTTGGTGTAATTTTGTCAAATTCTTGATTTAATGGGCTATAAATGTTTGGGGGTTGTTTTGACAAGTGTCTAGGACAAGTGGACCCGCGGAATCCATTTGGCAGCTTGGAGTCTTTTATCTTAAAATGGCCATAACTCTTGATCCCGATATCTTATGAGGGCCCACGACCTGTGGTTGGAAAGCTCTTTTAATTATCTACAACTTTAATTTTTTGTTAGTTTCCAAATTCCAAACTCATAATAGCGTTTCGGCCCCTCCAAGTCAGATCATTCGAAAACGTATCCTTAAATCATCCTTTTGGAGGGCTTATGCACATATTTGGCTTGAGGGTCCTTCTTAAGACTTGCTCAACTTCCCATTTACTACTCATATCACGTTTCATATGTCCTTTATAAAATCCCGACATGTGTGCCCCACCTTAACTTACAGTTACGAGGGTTATTCATCAAGTAATGTGTTAACTGATTTACTCCATGCAGTCTCCAAATGTCATCTATATGTTATTCTTATACTTATATAATATAACCTTCATCCCTATTCCTTGAATAAATTTACTCTCCCTTGAGCTCATACTAAGTCGTTTACAGTCTTGGTAACACGAATGTTTTCGGGGTGTAACACATTGGGACTAGTTCTTTCCCTTAGCAAAGTTTGCATGCAACAATAGCTACCAGTCAAGCATTAATATGGTGTCGTTCAAGACCTTGTATTCTAGGAGGTACCGTTCTCCAATTGGATGGTTTGATGCGTTTGAGGTTCGCCCGTAGGGCACTAATTTGCTGAGAGAGTCCGTGTATAGGGTGAAGCTTATTTAGGAAAATCTTCTAGCAGCTCAGAGTCGATAAAATATGTATACTGGCCAGATGGTTCAGGACTTAGAGTTGGAGTGAGAGAGCAGGTGCTTCTGAATATCATTTAGGATACCTTGGCCAATTTGAGGTCCTCCATAGAGTTGGAGATTTTGCCAACGAGTTGGCGTTGCCACCCGGCCTGTCATGTGTTCATGCATTTTTCAATTTGTCCGTGCTAAAGAAGTATCATTCTGATGGTCCCAATATAGTTCGCTGGGATTCTGTGTTACTTGACGAGAATGTGTCTTTTGAGGAGGAGCCTATACCGATTCTAGATAGGCAGGGTAGAAAGTTGAGGCCGCAAGAGATTGCTTCAATCAAGGTTCAGTGGAAGCATCATCCCGTTAAAGAAGCCACTTGGGAGACCGAGTCCAATATGCACGAGAGATATCCCCAATTGTTTGCTAATTCAGGTACTTTTCCCCATTTCTACTCCTTCTCGCTCGAGTACGAGCGATTGTTTAATTGGTATCTGATGTAACGACATAGTACGAATGGCCCTTTTACACTGTTGACCCTTCCCTAGGTCATCGGGCTGGTTTTAGAGTGACTTTTGGAGGTTTGAGCCTCAAAGTGGTATCCGTTTGCCCCAAAGTTGAATTTTAAGTAAATTGACCTTTTCTGGAATTTCATCGATTTCGAGAGGTCCGAATAGTCATTCATGACTTGGTAGTGTGTTCGGTTCGGTTCCCAATGATCTTGGGAGCATTTTAGAACTGGGGTTAGGAACTTGACTTTAGGCCATTGAGGGTTGACTTGATCAAATAGACCTCCGTTGGAAAATTCGAGGCCACGGGTGAATTCGTAGCGCGTTTTCATGTGTATGCGCATGTTTGTTGGGTATATGTGGGGCATCGGGTGATAGTCGATTTTTGGGATGAGATTGGTCAAAGCCTGAGCATTCTAGTTCTTGTGTAGGCACTGCAGCGGTCATGCTATAGCACCTATCACTATAGTCGTAGTCGGGCAGAAGAATTTCTCTATTCTCAAGTTAAGTCCCTTAAACCCTATCACTTATTCTCATCATTCTTTGGGCGAATAAAGCTATTTGTGGACTGATTCTTCTTGGAGGTAAGAACGATGACCCTAGCCCTTGTTATTTGCTTTCCTAGATTCCTATTCCATGTGTAGAATCACTAGAATCTAGATGGAGAATAAGTCTTGTGTTAAAATTCTTGAAATGAGTTTAGACTTCTAAATAGAAATTGGTGGTGAAATTGACTAGAATAGCCATAGAGTTTGATGAATTCCTTGTTATTAAGCTTATTTCTTCCAATAAAAATGGTTAATTAGAGGATTGAAGAATTAGGATTCATACCCAAATTTGGGGGTTTTGCTTTAAATCCGAATTGGGCTTAATCTTGAGTTGTTTTTGCAAATGATTAGTGAGTTTGATCACCTATAGCTTGAATTGCATGTTCCGTCTTTCAATTTCTCGTTTTACCCTTGTGGGCCAGTTTCCCCAATTTCCTTGGGTTAGAATTTGACCTAGCTAGAAGTATAGCAATTTGGATGTCATTATTCATGTTTCTTAATATAGAATTTGATTATGAATAGACTTTAAGTACTTGGAGGCATTACGGAAAGGCAAGGTTAGGTGTGACAGTTAGAGGCTCCTGTTCGGCTTTCCAGGTAGGTTACGGCTTACCTTTTAATTAGACTTCGGTTAGCGGATTATATGTTTAGTTAGTGATTGTTTGAGAAAGCATGTAAACCTTCAGGTATGAAGTTGGGATGCAGGACTTAGGTTGGTATTCTATCGATTTATGGCTTGTTGCCTTATTGTGTTCCATTGTGTTATTGTTTGTTAAGAGTTGTTGGCTTGACGCCTCGTGATTGATTTTAGAGATTTGATGCTTCGTGATTACTTGTGTGTTGGAAAGCATATTTATTAGGAATGAGGTTGTTGGAAAGGAATCAAGGATTATGACATGTTATTGTGAGTGAGATTTGTGTCCATGTATGGCAGCATTGATTATATATTCTTGTTGGCATTGTTACCATGCATTCACTCACTTGTATATATGTTGGGATCGGGTTGTGCGCCATAAAACTAACTGGGATCGGATAGCACGTATCGCAACACTGACTAGGATCGGGTTGCATGTTTCGCAACACTGACTACTGATTGGGTTCTGCGTTTCGCAGTAGGTACATGGACTTAGCCGTCCCCCATGGATCATGACTGTCGAGGCGACGAGATATTCCGCCCGAAGCGTGTGTGTATCATTGCATATGCATTCCATTCATCTCATTCTTATTATTGGTATTGTTTGTTACTCATCGATTGATTCTTGGTGACACTCATACCTAATAGTAGATCTTGAGATGCGGATAGGGATTATAGCAGACTTGAGGTGATTGACTAGACTTGGTAGATTGGTACTGGGTTCAGAAATTGAATTGTGTTTTGTTCATTCTGATTGTGAGCATGCCTAATCTATCAGTCTCTTTCTATTATGTATGATTTTCTAGTTGTTGTCGGTGTATGATGCCTGTAACGGTTCTCTTATTACGCTGGTTAAGGCATAAAAGCTACTTCGAACTTGTTGGCGCTCTTTCGGACTTTGTTTTGAAAAAGATTTGCCACCTAATTTTTAGGAAATTAGGAAAATCGAGGGTGAAGGGTTTATTCAAATACCATGAAAAATCCTTCGTAATCCAGAGTTCTAGGTAAGGGTTCTGGTGATCCCCTGTGGAAAGTGTTAGGCACCCCAGTATTAAGGATCCGTAGAATACAGTTGCCCTTCGAGCTTCAATGTGTGATTTTCTATGAACTGCTTATGTTTATCTAGTTTCCTATATAAAAATACTGTCATGGCATATCATTTTGGTTTTTAAAAAGAATTAAAGAATTTCCCTTTAAATAAGGGTAGCTTAAGTTTGGATTTAAAATATCTGGGATAAAAATAATATTGTCATTTTTACTTATGAGAATAGTATACTGGATATATCCCATTTAAAACTAATGTCATGTGTTTGTATATAAGAAAAATATATATATGTACATGTTCAACCTTTATTTAATTCATACATCATCCGCATTTTATCTCTTCATTCAACCATATCCTCAGAACTATTTTTCCAAACTCGGATTTTGAAGGACATTCCACTTATTTGAATTCATTAAGTTGGGTCTAGCCCAAATGTTTCTTTTACTTTATATTCTTAGATTTCTCAAATTAAAATACACTTTTAAAGAGGTATTCAGAAATAATCAACTTTTTTGCAAGAAAAATATACTTTCACTTTTTTTTAATCAAATGGAATACAACTCTTTTATCATTTGGATACAGTTTTGAAACATCGTCTACCTAAATCCTAAGTCCTAACCTATAGGGGTTTCAATATTTATACAAATGTATTTGCATATCATACAGAATATAAGATAAAACTTATACTAAAGGAAGGGAAAGAAAGTTTAGCTTTTATGGCCTTAGGCCCAAATCATTCAGCAGGCTTGTTCTCAATCTTCTATACTCTTCTAATCTTCATCCGAAGCTCCAAGTGTCTGATCCTTTACTTCACTTTGTTTTTGGTAGAATCTCATCTCGCGGACCCATATTAATTAGATGTACCTCGCAAGAATGAAATGAAAATAGTTAGTCAAATGATACGCTGTTACATCTTGGAAATTTCGTGTCGTTTGCATTATGAGTAAACTAGCACAAGCCTAAAGTGCATATGAATCCCTTATAAGGTTAAGGATGTTATCTAATAATTCCAAGTATGTGCCTTAAGGTTTCAGAGTCATATGTAACAATGGAAGTAAGTTCATTGGAGAATTGGAGTTTGAGTCATGTTTTGGGAAGGTTTCATATCATTTGAGTTGTATATTGCTTAGAATTTCCTTGAAGGGGGATATATAGGGCCCCTTAGATGGTTAATTAAGTTTTATACAAATTCCAAGAAGGTGCCATAAGGATTGGGGTCAAACGAATCGAAAAGAACACTTTTCGCCGGAAATCGGAGTTTGTGGACCAGTTTGCTGTGCAGCAAACTGGCCGCAAACTCACTAAATCAGCTGGCCTCACTTCCCAACCTCCTCCTTAAGGAAAGGAGGGGAGATTCATCCGCATATACACTATGCTAGGCCACATCTCCACCGCAAATTGGTGCGGGGGTGCGACTTTGCCACCTTTTTAAATCCCAAAGGATCCCATTTTCATCCCAGCCTTCCACATTTATTTCCCCACACTTCAAAAGATTTTTGGAGAGTTCTTGAAGGTTCTATAACACTTCCAACCATTCCATATCATCAAGAGAGAAGATCAACATCAAAAACCAAAGAGAATCCATGGAAGGTGATTGTTCTTGCTTCTCTTCAAAGTTGTGATAAACTTGGTCTTGAAAGGAGTTGGGGAAGGTGAATTTCTTCTATAATAAGGTATGATCTTACTATTATTTACATGATTGAGTTGATATAAAAGTTTAGTGACCCTTGGAAAAGAAAAGAATTAAAGTGGAGATGTCATAAATGTCGAAGTGAAGAAGATGACCATGAGATGAACTTGAAAAGGGGACTTTGGATAAATTGAGATTGAATTGAATATAACTTCTTGAATATGGTATTATGAAAGTTATTATTGTCGTTTGGGATTTGTTTTGTGATATGGTGAAAGTTGACAAAATAGGGGAAATGCTGCCCAAATTTCGTTAGTTCGTTCATTGGAATAGTTTGAACTTAGAAGTGTTTTCAAGACTTAACCTTGGTATGAATCCTCTTGAATGTAGATTTTTCGAACTTTGGAGAAGAACGTTAAGTAGTTAAGAAGACGTAAAGGTATGTAAGGCTAACCCTTATTTCTAAAGGTATGGTCTCCTTATTGTGAACTTATACGTGATATCCATAGTATCCCCATTCCCATAAATGCTATAAGCTCATAATTTTCGAGATTCTCATGATATTGTTGAGAATGTTCTTTGTGATGATAATGATAACAATAATGATGATGATGTAAATTCTAGAGATGCCATCTAAGATATTCGAAATGTTCTATTCCTAGAAATGCTAGAAGTTCATGACTTTCAATATTCTTGAGATACTTTGGGTAAAAGCTCTTCATACTGATGATGATAGTGATTCCATAATAGGAATCAGGGGTTTACCGATTTTATGTCACCCCGATAGTGTTGTAATGTTTCTCTCAGTTACTTATGTAAGTCATATATGTATGTAGGTTTGTTGTGACACCAAGCTTTTATGGCCGGGTATGATATCTATTGCGTGTGCACCACTGCAGTTGGGTACGGATAACACCGAGCCTTGTTATGGTCGGGTAGGGATGGCACCGAACCTACATGGTCGAGTATGGCATGATTATATCTACATGTATGGAATGTTTTCTTTAGAGAAAAGATTGAGTAAGCATGATGAACAGCTTAAGAGGTATTATGAGGTATAAATGATTCATTTATCCTATGTTATTCTGCATGCTCTATCATGATACTATTCATACCTTACATACTCAGTACATTGTTCGTACTAACATTTTTTTTTGTGGACGTTACGTTCATGTCCGCAGGTAGACAGGGAGACAGACCAAACCTTTAGGTTGCTTCATAAGTGATTGCATAGAGGTGCTCCATTTGATCCAGTGCCGCAATAGTTGGTATTATTCTTTTGGTGTACATATATGGGCATGGCAGGGTCCTGTCCCGTTTTTATGATTTTATGTACTCTTCGTAGAGGCTTGTAGACAGTTGTGTATAGCTAGATATCTCTCTGCCTTGTCGGCTCATAGTTTGTATATTATTTTGGTAGCCTTGTCGGCTTATGTATATATGGGCTTAGTTAATGATGTGTATGTTAAGGTGCCTTAGTCCGATGTAATTTGTATTAGTTGACGCATGGTAATTATGAGTTAGCCATATGGCTCACCTAGAGATGATTATGAAAGTATGATGAGAAATGCCCGGTAGGTTAGCTCCGGGTGCCCATTATGGCCCTCTGGTTGGGTCGTGACAAAAGTGGTATCAGAGCAGTTCATCCTAGGGTGTGTCTACGAGCCGTGTCCAGTAGAGTCTTGTTTATAGGTGTGAAGCGCGCCACACTTATAAAGAGGATGCGAGAATTTAGGAATGAATGACCTTCTTCTTCATCATAGATCATGCGATAGAGCCATGATATAAGAATTCCTTATTCCTTAACAGTGTGTTATGTTTTCAGCGATTCCTATAAAGAGGAAAGCTACAGTAGCCCAAAAGGGCATGACAGTGGCAGGAAGGCGGACTGAGAGGGTATCGCCAACAGATATAGAGGAGGGTGGTCCCATAATGAGGTTCCATCTCAGTCCTCTCACTCACCACTTGCTTCAAAGGAGCATGAAGGAGCCTCAGCGCCAGTTCCAGCACCCCCAGTTCCTTCACCAGAAGCCTCAGGCCAAGAGGTGAAAGAGGCTATCGATTTGCTAACTCAGTTAGTCACCGCTTAGGCTCAGCGGCAAGGTACGGGTCATGGTGATAGGTCTGCCAGTTCAGAGCCCATGATTTTATCAGTTTGAATCCTCCAGAATTCTTTGGGTAAAAAACGGACGAAGACCCGCAGAGCTTTATAGATGGAATGTTGAGAACATTACGGGTAATACATGTTTCGAATATTGAGTCTGTAGAGTTGGCTTTCTATAGGTTACGGGACATTGCGGTTCATTAGTATACAGTTTGAATATCTTCTAAAGGAGTCAACACACCACCGCCGGTATGGCAAGAGTTTGTAGATGCTTTCCTCCGACACTATTTACCGCCAGAGGTACGACGGGCCAGGGCTGACAGGTTCTTGAATCTTAGACAGGGAATTATGAGTGCTCTAGTGTATAGCCTCTATTTTAATTCTTTGCCTAGGTATGCTGTGGCCATGGTTGCCGATATGGTAGATCGTGTTCATCAGTTGGTGAATGGTTTAGGCTCACATTTGATGGATAAGTGTTGACAGCCTCACTTCAGGAAGGTATGGATATTTCTCGCATTCATGCCCATGCCCAGAATTTGGAAGAATGGCAGCAACAGAAAAGGAGTGAGTGTGAGCATGATAGGGGTTATATTAAGAGGGCTAGATCCTCGGGTACGGCTAGCCAGTTTAGAGAAGGGCAGAGGCAGCAATATTCTAGGTACACAGGCCATTCAACGACTAGTGTACCTCCACGATTTACAAATCAGAGATTTGATAGACCTATTCACTCAGGACCGGGCCAGGGCTTCAGAGCTTCGAGTTCTCAGTATAGGGGTGATTCAGGCCAGACGAGACCACCCTTACCACGATGTACTCAGTGAGGTAAGCTACATTGGGGATAGTGCCAATTAGGTTCAAATGTTTGTTATGCCCACGGTCAACCAGGCCATATCATGCGTGACTGTCCATCAATAGGTGGTAGGGGTAGGGTCCAGGCCACCGGGTCAGTAGCTGGTTCTTCATCATCTATACGCCCTACGCGGCAAGGCTCACAGACACCAGCCGTCCGTGGCAGAGGTAGAGGTGAAGCGCCTAGTTCTAGTGGTCCTCAGCACCATATTTATGCTCTGGTGGCGCGACAGGATCTTGAGTCTTCCCCCGATGTTGTCACAGGTATATTATCGGTATCTTCTCATGATGTGTATGCATTGATTGATCCAGGTTCTACATTGTCTTATATTACTCCTTATAATGCCGATCGTATTGGGGTGAAGCCTGAGCCAATTAAGCCTTTTGAAGTGTCTACACCCATCGGTGACACATTGATAGCCAGTCGGGTATATAGAAATTGTGTGGTTGTGATTTGTGACCATCTTACCATAGCTGACCTACATGAGTTGAAAATGGTAGATTTTGATGTCATTATGAGTATGGATTGATTAGCCTCTTGCTATGCCAATGTTGATTGTAGAACCAAAATAGTTAGTTTCCAATTTTTTAGAGGACCAGTTTTAGAGTGGAAGGGAAATATAACGTCTCCAAGAAGTAAGTTTATTTCCTATCTCAAGGCAAGTAAGATGATTGCTAAAGGTTGTATTTATCACTTAGGCCGGGTTCAGGATATAGAGGCAGAGTCGCCAACTCTCCAATCTATCCCTATGGTGAATGAATTCCCAGATGTGTTTCCGGATGAGCTTTCAGGCCTTCCACAAGAACGAGAGATTGATTTTGCTATTGATGTGCTACTGGATGCTAAACCCATATCTATTCTTCCTTATAGAATGGCTCCTGCAGAGTTGAAAGAGTTAAAGGAGCAATTGAAGGATCTGCTCGAGAAGGCCTTTATTAGGCCTAGTTCGTCATCATGGGAGCCCCTGTATTGTTTGTAAGAAAGATAGATGGCTTCTTGCGAATGTGTATTGATTATAGGCAGATAAATAAGGTGACGATCAAGAATAAATATCCGCTTCCAAGGATTGATGATTTATTTGATCAATTGCAGGGTGCCAAATGGTTCTCAAAGATAGATCTAAGATCCGGGTATCACCTGGTAAGATTTAGAGGGAAAGATATTCTAAAGACAACCTTCAGAACTAGATATGGTCATTTCGAGTTTCGGTTAATGTCGTTTGGATTGGCTAATGCACCGGCAGTGTTCATGGATTTGATGAACAATGTGTTCAGACCTTTCCTAGACTTGTTTGTGATTGTGTTTATTGACGATATCTTGGTATACTCATGATCCGAGGCAGAGCATGCAGACCAGTTACGTACCATCCTTAGAATTCTTCAGGCTCGAGAGTTATATGTAAAATTTTCAAAATGTGTGTTTTGGTTGAATTCTGTGACTTTTTTGGGGCATATTATTTCAGCTGATGGTATTCGGGTGGATACCCAGAAGATTAAAGCGGTGAAGACTTGGCCAAGGCCTACAACACCTACGAAAGATCGTAGTTTTCGGGGTTTGCCCGATTATTACAGAAGATTTGTAGAAGGCTTTTCTTCTATTTCAGCACCATTGACAAAGCTGACTCAGAAATCAACTAAATTTCAATGGACGGATGCTTGTGAGCATAGTTTTAGGGAGCTGAAAAATAGATTGACTTCGGCCCCAGTTCTGACACTTCCTCAAAGTTTGGAAGGCTATGTTGTATATTGTGATGCTTCAGGAGTAGGGGTGGGTTGTGTGTTAATGCAGCACGATAAAGTTATTGCTTATGCTTCTAGACATCTGCGAAAACATGAGACAAACTATCCAACCCACGATCTTGAGTTAGCTGCTGTAATTCATGCATTGAAGATGTGGAGACATTATTTGTATGGTGTTCATGTTGATATTTATACAGATCACAAGAGTCTCTAGTATATTTCCAAGCAGAAAGAGTTGAATTTATGGCAAAGGCGATGGTTGGAGTTGTTGAAAGATTATGATGTTAGCATTCTATATCATCTCGGGAAGGCAAACGTCGTAGCTGATACTCTTAGCCGTAGATCTATGGGAAGCTTATGTGATGTTCTGCAAAAGAAGAGGGAGTTGGCTTGTGAGCTTTAGCAGTTAGCTAGCCTAGGAGTTCGGGTAATGGACTCGGGCAATATAGGGGTTACAATTTAGAATTCAGCTGTTTCGTCGCTTGTAGTTGAGGTGAAAGAACGCCAGTATGAGGATCCCTGTTACACCTCGAAAAATTTCCCGTTGGTACGCAAATAAATGAACTAATGGTGTGTGCGAGGAGTGCGAGTGTATAATGTTTCATGGGAAATGTATGTAAAGGTATGTGGATGATTAGAATGAAAAGTCGAGAAATGAGAAAAATTGAAAGTTGGCAAAACTGCCCAGTGGTCGTATATTACAAAATACGGACCGTAAAGTGCAATACGGTCCGTAAACTGGCAGACGTAAACTGCCATGCAAAGGCTTTAGCTGTCTGCCAGTGGTCGTAAAGTGCAAATACGGACCGTAAACTGGTATACGGTCCGTAAACTGCCAGGTCGTAAACTGGCATGCCAAACTTCAACTTTCTGCCAGCTGAGGAAAAAAGTACAATACGACCTGGTGGACGGACCGTAAAGTGATTTACGGCCCGTAAACCATGGTCGTAAATCCCATGCATGCAGGCCAAAGTCTCTGGTCCTGCTTAAGATTAAAGACGACCACGAGGGACGGTCCGTAAAGTGGAATACGGACCTTAAACCTCCATGGACGACCACTGTTCACCCAGTACAGATTTTCCAATTCATTAAATATGAGGATCAAGACTTGTCTTATTTCATTTCCACATTACACCACTTCTCTCTAGAACTTCTCTTTACATTTATTATATGAGTTTTCAAGGATTATAAGCCATCAATAACATTAAGACAAGTGAATCAAGGATAAGGGAATCATCAAGGATCATCCAAGTCAAGAAATCCAAATGGAGAAAAACTAGGGTTTTGCTCAAAGAAGAGTATTATCAACCAAAGCTTGTTCCTACAACTTCTAAGGTAAGATTCATGATTTTTACCAGATGTTTAAGGTATTGGAGAATTAAAATACATGGATTGTAGAAAATGTGGTCAACTAGGTCATGAATGATGAATAGTGACATTTTGAGAAATAGTTTGAATTGAGTTATGAATGTTGTTGTGTTGTGATATGAGTGTGTTATAAATGGTATTAAGATCATGAACTAAACATTTTAGATGAATGGACGAAGATGGGTGTTATGACCATGAATGTGGGTAAATTAGAGGCAAATTGAGGAATCTAGATGACGTGGATAATGTGAATGACTAATGGCCATTGTTATGATATTAATGAAGGTATAAACGCTAGCATTGGAAGGAAACGTGCAAGTGTATAATAGTCCGACGAAAAGGTATGTAAGGCTAACCCTTCTTTCATAAGGCATGGTTCTTCGCCAAATTCCTAATTCCTCTATATGAGTATGTTGTCTTCACATGGTTGACATTCCGAGCTCATAAGCTCACGACCCTTGATATGTACTATGATTATACTATGTTCCTCGTATGACAAGTAAGTCTATAATGTAGATGTAACGATAATGATGAGGATAGTAATGATGATGAGAGTAAAATGAGACTAGAGATGTTTACGAGCTATGATATATGTATATGTATGCCTATGAAGGGCTATGATAAGACCCCGAGCTTATGATGCCAGGTAAGACTATATGTATATGACTATGTATAAAGTATGTATACGATTACGAAACGCGCGCACATCTCTGCAGATGGTACGGATAACCCTGACGCCTTGGTAGGGCCAGGTATGTATGATCTTGAGCCTTGGTTGGCCAAGTATGTATGAAACACCGATCCTATGAGGTCGGGTATGCTATGTAAAGGCTATATATATGAAATGACCATGTATATAATATGAATATGAATGTGAAAAGACTATGTATAGGGATACGAATAAGGACATGTATACGAATATGAGCACAAGTATGGTACGAGTATTATTATGGGATACGAACGACGATGTATGCAAGTAAGCGACATGATGATGATATTACTGTCTCCCCTCCTATGCTATTTTCATATGATATCTATTATGCTTCTATATTGATGTTGATCATGCTTTACATACTCAGTACATTCTTCGTACTGACGTCCTTTTGTTTGTGGACGCTGCGTCATGCCCGCAGGTGCACAGGGAGACAGACTTGATCCATAGCTGCTTATTCAGAGATTGCATAGCTGAGCTCCATTTCTTTCGGAGCCGTAACTTTTGGGTACTTATTCTTTTGTGTATATAATTATGGGCATGGCGGGGTCCTGTCCCGCTCATACGATATGTCATACTCTTAGAGGCTCGTAGTCATGTGTATGTGGGTAGAGATGTTCGGCCATGTCGGCCCATGTTTTGTATATCTTTTGTTGGCTTCGTCGGCCTTGTACTTATGATGTGGCAAAGATGCCTACGATATGTTAAATGATGATGGTCGTCTAATGGGATCAATATGATTAACAATAAGAAAAGCACGAATTGACTTATGGTTCACCTAGATGTTATGTTATGTACGATAAGGGGGAACTCGGGTGGGGTAGCACCGGGTGCTCGTCGCGGCCCCCTAGCCGGGTCATGACAATCCCATACTAGTTCATTACAGAAATACACTTCCTCAGAAGAAAAAGTCATCCTTTGAGATTTCTGCAGATGGAGTTCTCAGATGTCGAGGCAGATTGTGTGTTCCGAACGTTGCAAGATTACGTCATCAGATTTTGGAGGAAGCCCATTGTTCCCGTTATTCTGTTCATCCGAGGGGGACGAAAATTTATCATGATCTTAAATCTAATTCCACTACTCTATAGTCAATCTATATTTCCACTTCATCCATGATGCGGATGCTAAGATCGGGCTTAAAATGCCTGATTTTCTGCTTGAAAGGAGCAAAACCCACATTGATGGGTAATCTGTGGGCTACTATGCTGGTACTTAGTCCTGGCATACCATCATATGACCATGCGAAAATATCCATATATTCTCCAGTAAGTTTATTAGCTCTTCTTTTGTAGGCTCTTCCAAATGTGCACTTATCATAATTTCCTTGATCATTTCATCATCGCCTAGATTGATTGCTTCTGTTTCATCTAGGTTCGGCTTTTGTTCATTCTCAAACTACTCTACTTCCTATATGAGACCCTCAGGCAACATTATCTCCTCGTCGTACTCTTCGTATTCTTCTTCTCCTATATCACTCGACTCGTTCATTTTGCGACATGTCATGAAATTTAAGGTTGTTTTATTGTTTTTATTACTGAAAAATCAAGGCAAAGCAAGGTTAGTATGAAACATACGTGTAAGTAAATAAAAGAAAAGTTATCATAACTCGAGGCTTCATTAATTTTGACTGAAAAGAAATACAAACTGTGGTGCTGACTCGGAGCAACATCGAGTCGTTCCCATTGTTTGAAAACATCACGAGGTAATTAAAAGTGGAAGTAGCGAGTAACCGAGCCTTGACCGATTCTCACCGATTTTAAAGCATAAATTCATCATGTTACACCCCGTAGTTTTTGTACGTTGAGATTCGTTAGGTGTAGCTATTCAATTGCAAACATCGGAGTTATTGTAAAAAAGATGCAAGATCATAGGTGCTCGTTTTATAATTATAAGAGTTCGAGTTTTCGTAACAAGTTATAGAAGGATTGGAAAAAAATGTGAACTAAGGAGTTTAAGCTTCCTATGCTTTGAAGGAAAGTTGGGAAAGGGTTGGTATGAAAATTTTGGTCTAACTGGGAGGAAGAATATCTTTTAGTATATTTAGAGTTTTGAAGTGAAACAAAGTCTAAAGTGAAGTTCGGGAAGTCTAGTTTTAAACGCAACAAACCGCTCCTCAATAGGACATCGGGTAAGGAGATATGGACGTTACAAGTCGGGTTGGCAGGCCATGAAAATTGTCTGCGCGAATGCGCTAGGGAGTGGCGCGAACGCGCAGAAGGCCAAGGGCCAACACAACACGAACGCGCCACTACGAGGCGCAAACGCACTGAGCAATTTTGAGGCCCAAGTTTGGGATGAAGGTTATATTATAAAAGTGTAATAATAATAATACACATATGACATTTGGAGACCATATGGTGTAAATCAGTTAGTACGTTACTTGATGAAAGCCCTCGTTACTGTAAGGTAAGTGGGGCCCACATGTCGGGGTTTTATAAAGGACATATGAAGAAATATATAAGTAGTACATGGGAAGTTGAGCAGGTCCTAAGAAGGACCCTTAAGCCAAATATAGGCATAAGCCCTCCAAAAGGACGATTTAAGGAAACATTTTCGGATGATCTGACTTGAAGAAGCCAAAACTCCATTATAAGTTTGGAATTTGGAAAAACACAAAAAATTAAAGTTGTATATAATGGAATTAGCTTTCCAACCATAGGTCGTGGGCCCTCATACCATATCGGTATCAAGAGTTATGACCTTTTTACTGAACAAACGCGCAGGCAAAAAAATTAAGGCTGCGAGGGCGCGATCGCGCTAAAGGAATTTTAAGTCGGTCTAGGAAGAACCTGGACCGTTATAGTAAGGGGCTTACCCCTCATTTTCTTCATCAAACACCCCAAGCCTTCTCCAAAAATCTGGAGACTTCCTCCCAACTCCCAACACTAACTTTTTAGTTTAAACCAGGTATAATTCTCAAATTTCGATCCAGACCGCGTATAGTTATGACTACAAAATTTTATAGTAACGCATTGTGGCTTAAGTATATGGTGGAGAAGTGAAGATATTGGAGTATTATCAAGAGAAAGGTATGAATCTCTTTCTATTTATGTTAATACTGGCTTATTCACAAAGATAGAGCGGTTAAATAATTGTATGGTGAGTTGATTAATTGTGGAAGCTGGAAAATAGCGTGTGGGCTGTTTTATGAAATACTTTGGTGTTGGAAATGATGTTATTGATGTTGGTATTGTTGTTGTTGTTCTTGTTGTTGTTGGTTGTTGAATTGAGAATTCGGGCTAGGCATACAAACATGAGAGATGCTGCCCGATTTTCGGCAGAATATAAAATAGTTTGATTTGAAAACTTGGAACAAGTAGGCGGTAAAGAGTCTAATGTTAGATTAAATTCTCTCGAATGTAGATTTACGAGCTAGGACGGATAAGCGTAAACAATAGGAGGTCGAACATGTATGTTAAGGCTTGTCCCTTTCTTTCAAAGGCATGATTCCTATGGTGCGACTTCAGAAATGTTTTCATAACTTCCGTGTTTCCAAAAGTTAGATGTTTATGACTCCAAAGCATGATTCCTTTCCAGATAACCCATAAATGTTTTTCTAAAATGCTCGTATTTTCCAAACCAAAGGTTATGATTATGTGAGCTCTTATGGTAGCAGCGACGAACATGTTTTTACGATGGCAATGATGATGTTAAAAGTGAGAATATTTTCTACAATGATTATGATGATGGTGTTTTTATAGATGAACGTCTCAAGTTATGAGATTGATGTTTTTATGAGATTATTGAGCTATTTTCGTGACTTTCTTAATTTATTCATTGTTGTTGGTCTCACCTTACATTAATTATTCCTTCAAGGTGAGATAGAGCGATGATCATTCCATAATATAATCGGAGGTTACCGACCTTTTGTCACTCCGATAGAGTTATAACTTTCCTTGGGCTCTCATGCATGCTACTTATATGATATATGTATATGTATATAGGGAATATGGGAAAAAGGGCGAGGCGCTATAGACGCATGGCCACCTGATGAGTTGGTGTAATATGATATCATCCCGGACGCGGGGTATATGGTTAAATGGATCGGGCCGATGTTCCTCGGCACTATCATATGTTCTATTTTATGTATACATGTACAAGAAATGTTTTTCAAAGAAAGTTAGGCATACATGGTATCCACCCTAAGAGGCGTCCAGATGTACAAGTTATTCCCCTATCTCATGTTATGTTCTATATGTCTTATTACATTACTGTTCATGCCTTACATACTCGGTACATTACTCGTACTGACGTCCCTTCTTGAGGATGCTGTGTTCATGCCCACAGGTAGATGGTGAGATGGTACAGATCCCTAGGAGCCTTGTCAGCAGCTTGCAGAAGCACTCCACTACTCCGGAGCTGCCGCTTATCGGTACATTCTTTTGTGCACATATTTGGGGGCATGGCGGGGTCCTGTCCCGTCCTGATGTTCAGTATTCCAGTTTGAGGCTCGTAGATACATATGTGTGGGTAATAGATGTCTCATGATCACCTTAGTGTATATTTTTGTATAGCACTTTTGACACCTCGAGAGCTTATGTATATATGCATGTTTTGTGAATATATTTAGTGACCATTCCACCGCAAGTCTGTTGGGAACTATGATTGCAAAGGTTGAGTGATAAATAGTATGATAAGGGGTGCTCAGTAGCTAGTACTAGGTACCTGTCATGGAACTTTTATTGGGTCGTGACACATCATTTCTCTACTGAAGAGCCAAGAGCAAGGTAGAGGTGCAGTTGGATAGTTGCTCACTCGGATCAGCATCGCGGATGGTGGGCTCTTCGGTGCACTCTTCCAACACCACTAGATAATCATCCTCTCAAAATAGCATCCCTAACCCATCTTCTGCGCTTCCATTGTTTGGCATGGGCATCCTTACTAGGAATAACTGGTACAAATTTGCGATTGGCTTGCATAGCTTCGCAGGGCTTTTCTTCTTCCTATTGGCTTTGGAAATCTCATCATCATTGGAAGCATACCGCAACCCAAAGTTGAAGTTGTCTTGTGGAATGGGAATTAGCTCTGTGATGCCGAGTAGACCCCTTATGAGACCTCATCTGGGTTTGAACCCATTTTGGAGCATAGTTGTGGCAATCATTTTGTAGACCGCAAGCATGGGAATCTATGTAGAATCTTCTTTGTGAGCAACCCCCACTAATTACACTATGTGGAAATCTGTTCCATTGGGAATTTCTTCGATGACTGGCATTGAGTTATCTGGGTAGTTATGGATACTACCCTTTCCATGAATTACAACCTTATGGCCATCTTTCACAAATTTTTCATCCTGATAATGTGAAGACGATACGGATCCTTCCATGTGGATCCATGGTCTTCCTAACAGCAAATTGTTGTTAGCAGCTATCTCCATGACTTGGAACTCGATGTTGAATTCAGCGGGCCCTATTTGGACACAAAGATAGACTTCCCCAACGAGATCATGTTGAGCTCCATTAAATGCTCTTATATTCGTGCGACTTTGACGAATCAGGGCAAAATGTTAAGACCAGCACTGTTGTCGATTAAAACTTGTATTAGCACTTTGTTTCAGCACATCATGGTGATATGTGGCTCTTTGTTGTGCGTTGTGCCTCCCCTGGGCAGTTCTTCACTAGTGAAAGCGATTTGGTGTTCTCCCATGACGTGCACGACCATCTCGGCCGGGTTTTCACTGCTTGTCCCTACGGGGACATAGGCCTCATCTAGTACCTTCATTAGGGCCAGACGGTGTTGAGGCGAACTTAGTATTAATGCTAGCACATATATCTGGGTTGGTGTCTTCTTGAGATGTTCTACAATGAAATATTCTTTGGGCTACATCCGACGCCAGAAGTCTTCGGCCTCGCCCTCAGTAATGGTTCTCCTTTGATTCCCTTATTTCCTTGGCTCTCCTTGGGCTAATTCTTTGGGAGTATAATATCTCCTAGACCGTGCCATCCCATGGGCAACTGCCATTTGCACAACAAACTCTTTCCTTGGTGTGATTATCACTTCTTGAGAAACTGGAGCTATGATTGGCGCGGGGATTAGCACCTTAAATTGCAGGCCCTCTTGTATTGTGAGTGACGTTACTATTTGCTCTAGGGCTTAAACTAGATCTCGGATCACAGACTTGCATACAGCCCAATCTTCTTCCCTTTTTATCATGTGGATCGAGTTATTACCATGATTAGATAGGGAATTGGTGTTCACGTTTGGTGTAGCAGTCTGAAGAGTGATTTCCTTCTTGTCGATCAAATCTTGTATCTTATGCTTTAGGTTGATTAAGTATTCGGTACAATGTCTGTTTGCCCTAGAGTGGTAAGCACATGTTTGGTCCATTAAGAATCTATTTCCAGGATTGGAAGCCTTTGGCGGGATCGCTTGGATCATTCCTATAGTGTTTAATCTTTCAAATAGTTTGGTTCTTGTTTCCAATAGAGGAGTGAACACACGGGCAGGCTTCTTCTCGAAGTTAGGATGTGACAAATTGTAGGTATGTGGCAGTGGTTGGTTTAGGTAATTCATTGGTGGGTTATTTTGTGGAGCTCTGTAGGCAGGTGTTGGAGCTTGGTAATTTTATATGGAGCTTGGTAGTTCAAGGGTGGTGTTTGAAAGGCCATTTTTAGAGCTTGATAGTTTATTTGTAGAGCATGTTAATTTAGTGGTGGTGTTTGGAAAGTGGGTTTTGCGTATTAAAGGGGCACATAGCTGTATGGTATAGGTAGGTAGGCATTTGGTGTTGGTGATTGATAGATTTCGACCGAAGATTGTTGTTCCTCCCTCTTTTGGGTTTTTAGGCTAGGAGTATGGGAAACATTTGCCACATCCTCTTTATTTTTTCTAGCAAGTCCCACAGTGCTTTGTCCGGCAGTTTTGCTAGCTATGCTTATTATCCTTCCAAATTTGAGACCATCTTATATGCCTGCCCTATTTTTACCAGTTCAGAGAATGACCTTCCAGCAATTGGAAGCATTTGATAATAGAAGTTTGCTTCTTCTGACTGGATAAGAATGTAGACTAGTTCTTCCTCGCTCGCTGGTGGTTGTACTCGAGCAGCTTCAACCCTCCATAAACTCGCATACTCGCGGTAGTTTTCCATTGACTTTTGCTTGACTTGCTCCTAGTAATACCGATCAAGAACTGTTTCAATGTTGAATCAGAACTTTTCCATACAAGATCCTCCCATGTCTTCCCACGTGGCCCATTATCTCATGTCTTGTGTGGTGAACTATTCAGAGGCCTCTCTGGTTAGACTTCGGCTGAATAGTCTCATGATGAGTGTTGGGTTATTCCTGACACCAACCAGTTGGTCGCAATAGGCTCGGAGATGGGCCTTGGGATTGCCTATTCCATTGAACATTTTGAACTTGGGCACTTTGAAGCCCTCGAGAAAATCCAAGCTCAGATGCATACAAAGATCATCGTAGCTTAATCTCATTGCGTTACAGGTGGCTCTAATAGACTGTTCCAGCATTTCAGCCATCTTGCGCTCTATTTCTTTATCACGCCTATCTTGTTCGGCTCTCCACGCCCTTTCCATCTACTCATAGTGATCGAGTTCTTGATGATTTGGGGAGAACACACTTGACGTGATTGGGGTATGGAAAGAAAAAGATGAGTGTGTGGGATGACTTTTGGACGTGAAGGTGGTCTTTGCGGTTGGTAAAGAGACGATGCTTGGACACACAGTAGTGTGGATGTGAATGGGCTGAGGTGCTTGGTATGATAGTACTGACTGGACGGTTCCAAGAATTTGGGCAGTGTTGAGTGGTAGTGGGTGTGGTAGGATATGCTCAGGTTAGCGGGGTGCGGTATTGTTTCGGTGGGATAGCTGGTAAAATGGTCGGGTAATGGTGAGCATAGAGATAGAAAAGGCAGAGAAGGCCTCCTTGCTTCAGCAGATGTTTCTTTAGCCATTTCGGCTCTTGTGACCTTCTCCTGAAGGTCAGCAAGTTTCTCCAGCGACATGTTTATCACGTCCTCGGAGTGCGAGGGCTCTTTTGGATTCAATGGGGGAGAGTCCCAGATGACGAGTTCATTCTAAGTGTGCTCGTTTTCTGAATTACCAGCCATTGTTGTTTTGCCTCTGTCTTGTTACGAAAGGGATGCTATTGCAACTTTAGATCTAGTGAAGTATGCCAGCGTGGAACAACACAGATCAACCTTTTCTATAAGAGAAAAATAACTCAAAAGCAAGTGACGTTAGTGCGTTAGACAATAATAGAAAAGCAAGATATCGCACGTAGTTGGCATATAAGCACATAGAGCATACAATATTCATGTATTTGATTTAAATGTTTGATTGATCCCCGATTCTGAGGTTTTGGGGTATTTTGGCTTTTTGAGTCACTTTGGATTTTGGTATGACAGTTTATGACTGATTTGCTTTTGGACAGTCTTCTTGACACTTGCTTACGCTAAATAACTATGGGAAAATATATATTTATATAATATAGGGACCGAGTCTTACGTTGACTGCCTATGCATACCTCCTCAGGAAATCAGGCCCCTCCGTAGTTCGGTTTACATAGAACATATTTTCCTAAACCTATACTACCCAAAGCTTCCCAGACCAGGCCCGATAAGGGCTTCCTACGTATCCCTCCTTGGGACATCAGGTCGGACGTAGTTTATTTTATATAAAAAAAATGTGGAGGACAAACTTTAAAATTGCAAGAAAGGACCCTCCCTTAAATCTACCCAAAAGAGGACCTCTCCTCGAGATCGGCACAGGTATTTGTCCTTACAAACATCTGTTTGGCTGAAGGACCTGCTTCCTAATAACAGGGTGTGAGTACTACCCAGACTCCCCCGGTATGGACCAAGTGTTCCAATTCAATCTTGAAACTTCACATTCGTCGATATCATGCCTCAATGCTCCCGAAAGAAATAAGCAAATCCTTTGCTGACTTAGCCCACCCGATGAGGGTGGCCTTGACTGGACGGACCTTCCCGGTGCTTGCTAACTTCTGTAAAATACTGGCATACGAGTCCTTAAAGATGGTGAAGTCGTAACGCCAAATATGGGTGTCCAAAGTGATTACTTCATTTGTAGTGACCGTTTCGTGGACCAATAAAGATTGAGTCCCCATAACTTATGGATTGTCTTGTCATCAATCATTCTCATGATCCTTCTTCTTAGGGCCAAGCCCTAGTTCACAGTGTGGCCAGGTTGATTCATGTGAAACGGGCACCTCTTGTGTGCATAGATTAGAGCGCAAGGTTGTAGCTTCTCATAGCTAGTACATGTAACACCTACACTAATCATCTTCCCAAAGATTTCTTCGCATCGCATATGCTTTGGCATGACACGATAAGGACAAGTAATGGCTTTAAGAGCAATTGCCTATGAATTTTGCGATGGTGGACGAATGAGTCCTTGGGTCACGTCGTTGTTCTCATCTTGGGCCACAGAAGCGATGGCCCTAATCCTCGGCTCGGATTCCTCCTTAGGATCCTAATCCTCTTCCTCGAGAGTCTCAATTTTTACCATTAAAATCACGTAGCTTTGTGTCACTCCCTTGGCCTTGTCTGACAGTCTCTCTTGATAACGCTCCAACTATGTAGCCCCTTTTAGTGGATTCTCAACTAGGCTCAAAATCTGTTCGGCCTCTCTGATCTTGGCTCAGACAAATTTGATATTTTCTTCTAGCTTGCGAATCTTGTGACTAAAGGACCATTCACTCTCGCTAGCGGTGTTGCTTTGAGTTCTTCGTCCGTCCATTGGTAGCAAATCAACCCTTTTGAGAGGTGTAAAGGATTAGTTTTCTATTTTCGTGGTTTTTGGCTAATTGGTATTTCCTTGTGTTTATCTTTGAGATAATGATCGGAACATAGGATCAACCAATCATTTAAACAAAATACATGAAACACATAAGCATTTAATCATATAATCATGCAATAAATTATGCTAGTCGCGTTTCTAAAGCAGTCAACCTAATCGATTAGAAACATGAATGTGTCATTTGCATTAAACCATTGCCCCCTAAATCATAATTTCATTAATAATATTTTTCCCTACGGGATTACAAAAGATCATAAAGCATAAAGTAAAAATTAGCAGAAATGTTTTCCAATGGATGATGATGAAGCTCTCTCGATCCTTGCTCTCTTAGCCCTTCGAAAGGCTGTCTGGATGTAGAGATGAGTCGATGTCAGCACGGCATCCATTAAAAACCCCTTTTTATGAAGGTCATCGATGTGGTGTCATCCATTGCTTTCTTCATTCGATCATCAAGCTACAATAGGCCCTCATGTGTGAAGTCCAACTCTTGTCTTAAGCTGTCTATGATGGTTTGATCAAACTCAATCTTGTCCAAGTATTCTCGCCTTTGGATCAAACGGGCCTTGATTTCTGCTTTTGAAGACTTGTCTTGGACGCAAAGATAAAAGATATGAACGGGGGCCAGGGTGCTTTGTAAGTGAGCCCTCAAGCAATATCTATAATTCTTATTACAACCCGAGTAGAACCTATCTTCAGCTAAAGTCTCTAGACCCCAAATAATCCGATCATTCCATTCTCGAACTATGTCACCACCCTGTCACGACAAATTTAGGGTCGCGTGGGCACCTACCCTTCCCTCCTCGGTAGGTGAACCCACAATCAATAACACATCAATACAAGTAAAGAAGAAATTCATGCAATCCAATATATTTATGATTAACAGCGGAAACCAAATAATTATATAAACTCAAGATTCTGAAAATGATTAACACAGTTAAATGATTACAAGACTCAATCTGACTTCCCACGACCTTGTCTAGACTAGTACAAGAGCGACTAAGGTAAATTTCAGAATGAAATACAACTCTAAGATTAATCCTCTATCTCGGAATGAAGTGGGAGGAAATCTTCAAGATAGGTACCGTGCATCTCCCAACGTACCGCAATGAGTCCCCTGAAACACTCTACACCCCAAAAGGGATGTACCAAGAGTAGTATCAGTACAATCAACATGTACTGAGTAAGCATCATGGGCCGACAATGGTTAGAAACGCATATCAGTTAAAGAATTTACGAATAAGTATGATAAGCAACTAGATCAACATCATACATATATCTACTGCTCATTATAACATCAATACTCTTAGAATCACTTAGCTCTTCTCTAATAGCCACCAATCAGTTCCATGACAGTTTCACACTAGTCACATATCATTATGCCATTCGTTCTTAGTACAGGAGTTAACTCGTCATTAAGATATTCCTTATTCTACATCGTTTTAATAAGCCGAAACATATAACTAGGCCTACGAACGATCAACGACATAAATTAACAAGTATGAGACGACCATAGCCAGAACCAAGTACGCTTCATCGCCTATGGAGAGCATCTAAACCCAAATATGCCCAGTCACAATATATCCAATCCGAAACCAACATCACAAGTAAAGCACCAAAACATCCCAATATAAACTATGATGCAATGTCATGCAATAATGTATGAATGCAAATACGATGCCATGCAATGCTATGTACACATGTACTTCGGACGGAATACCTCCACGTCTCGGTAGCACAACCCAAGGTGACTCGCGAGGTCTAAGTACCACTCATCCCGGATCTTTGCCCAACAGACAGACGAGACTTCAGATCTTTGCCCACAAAGGGTTCTCACCGGCCCACCACCCTGGGGGGCCCACGGAGTCCATGCACTCACTCAATCCATGATTCCATGACTAACATCGGATATCAGACTCCCATATCACTCTCATTTAAAAATACCGAGCCCAGCTCATCACAGTGTTTCATCAAGTACCAACAGTGTATCAACAGTATATCATGAAGGATGAGAATGCGCGCAATGTATGTATCAACACTAATAATCGGATCAATAACACAAGTGCCAATATGGGTACGCCAACAATATCATGAAAGACTACACAAGTCATATAGAACTCTATCCTCGTATCAACAACAACCAATGAGATATGACAACATTATAATCATGATGGAACAATAGTCCCCAATATCTACCACCAACACGTGGCATCAAGTCAACAACAATAGAACAATCAAGCAACGTAAAATATTACCTTGATTCCTTACTATCTATCAAGATTCATACATGATCATTCACCTTCTATTTATAGGACTTCACTAATACCCAATATAGAATCAATTTCATGATTGTTGGTACATTTATACATTTCAATAACAAAGAAGATTCAATATTATTAGCATAGAACGAATTAAGCTCATCTTACGAAAATTCCCATCAAGGAACATAGAAAATTAATTACCAACAGCTACTTCCAAGTCACAAACAATCCACCAATATTCAATGGAAACCAACACAAGAATCCTAGGAAATCTACAGGCCACAAGCCCGAACACAAACGTCACATAACAGTACCATCCTAAGAATCAGCCCCAAATCTCCAATACCCATACACGCATTCTTTGTTTCCTCTAATACATGAATATGTAAATCTAACCGGAGTCTACCGAAAGGAAAAGTTGTAACCTACCTCGAGGCCGAGCAGGTGCCACGGGCATCCGTTGATTCTTCAATTCGTTCATCATGTCGTAATTCGCATAAAGGAACTTGAGTCAACCATGAGACCCAAGAATAGAAATCACCATTAGAACTCTTATAAGAGATTTCGAATTAATAAGAAAAGTTTGGGAATCTATCTTACCTCTAGATTTTCTAGGCCTTCATTACCAATGAACATTTCCCCTAATTCTAAATTAATGCTAAGTGGTTACTGTCCTTAACACCATAATGGATACTAATCACCCAGAGTTATTGCAAGATTAGGTTACCACTTTTAGCTCTTTTCCTAAGAGAACCCATTTTCAATATTAATGGAGGAACCCACTTACTTGTTGGGGAAGGTAAGAGAAATCAAAGTTAATAATCATGCTAATATTATCAACAAGAGAGATTAGATCTATGAAATCCAACATAAAACAGCTAATCCTTTTTCCTCTTAAGTTCATGAATTGGTGACATCTATTTTTGTAGTTTCTAGATGAGGTCCTTTTAAGAAGAATCACCAAAGTGAAGAAATGAAGGGCTAAATTAAAAGGTTTACCTTTCCCAAGGAAATATCATTTTAGGCTCCACAATGGCTCCAAGGGCAGCTGGACTCTTTAGGGTTTTGGAAAATGAGGTCAAATCCTGAAATGACACTTAAATAGGGATATTCATTGTAAGTCACCGCTCCAGCGGTATGGGAACCGCTTCGGCAGTACTTCTAAGACGGCTGAGTGGCCGGCGTGGCGGCCAACTAGCCAAATACTCTTATCGCATTGGTGGTGAGAGCAATGCTACAATGCCACCACTATAGCGCCTTTCTAGCTGCTGTGGTGGCCCAACTGGGCCTGGTGGCCCAAATTTCAAGCGCTCAAGTGGTACATACAATGGGTTCGATTAAATTAGCAATTTCCAGAAATATAACTGAACGAAGACATTTTTATTGAGTCAGAGTTTCGGGTCTGTTCGGAATTCATAGTAACGACAAAATGGGTCGTTACATCAGATACCAGTTGAACAACCGTTCATCCTCGAACGGCAAGGGAACGAACATGCGCTGACGGGTGACACATTTAGCCGCCAGGACCTTAATAAAACATTCTTACTCTCGTATCTCAATTTTACATAAGGAAACAGGGCGAATATTATAGCCGAGGAACCATTCGTGACTTAGCGCACTCAGACATAACTCAACATAAAATTAGTCGGTTATACTAGACCGTTCCAAGTCATGTACCTAACACTATACTTGTGATCACCACCTACTCTCATAACTCGCACTATAATCCCAAGCAATTTGGAGCCTTCTGGATTACATAAGCTTCAAAAAGTATCAAGACAAGAATGACTCAAGGACAAAGGGTTATTTGCTAGAGGTCCACCATATGATGTAAGGCTCAAAATATACCTATACGTATCAAGAACTTCATGGACAGAAATGGTCAAGCCGCTCCAGCGGCTGCCAGACCACCAGGACGGTATCGCTACAGCGCCAATAGAGGCTACTGCTGCGATCATGACAATTAGCTAATAGCCTCCATAACGGCATGCATGACCTCTATGGCGCCGCCACAGCAGCGACAAGTTTCCCGCTACAGCGGCGACTCGTTGGACAAAATATAAAGAGGCAGTAGCCTCTTGCTCTTCACTTCCCACTACCTCCATAACCAAAAAACTCTATCTACACTCTTTAATACTCCTACCCCTACTCTTATTCTACTCCAACTAAAACTCTCCCATACCCTTACTCTTCCTACTCAACACAAAACAAGGTTTCCCATTCAGCAACTTATCCACAAGAAGAAAAGGAAGATTCAAGGCAAGAAAATTTCAACTTCCATCCACTCCTTCAAGTTTTCAAAAACAAGGTAAGAATTCGTTCCCCCTTACTCCCTAGTTAAAGGATAAAACCAAATTTATGAGCAACAAGCCTAGAAGGATGGGAGTTTTGTGGTACGAAGTTGGAGTTTTTGGATTTTGGGTTGATACACTACTAGGAAAAAATTTAAGAGTAATTAGAACTATTTAATTGTTAGGATAGCCTCCTCCTCAAACGTAGCGGGGTTATAGCACTGATTTAAGCCACAAAACTTGAACATAGTAAAGGAAATTCTTTACACAAGATTTTTGGAGTTTCTTGAATTTCGAGCTGGTTTGTTGTTAGAATAGCATTCTTATGGGGTTCAAATTTCATGCACAATAAGTTTTGGCTTGATCTGTGCTTAAAGACAAGTTTCTGACTCAAAGAGTGTGCTTAGAAATTTGAAAAGTTGGGGTTTTTATCGGGGACGACGATGCCACTACAGCGGTTGCCTGACTGCTGCAGCGTTGCCGCTGTGGTGCCCTGTCGACCGCTGTGGCGGTCATCAGGGATTTGTGGAAGACCACTGTGGCGGTCTGTGGTCCATCATAGTGGTACCGCTATGGCGGTCTACATACCGCTATAGTGGCACCTGCAGATTCTGCAGTTGTGTACTTTCGTGCTAGGATAGATTTTTACCGAGTTTTTCACACTGTTTCTTACTAGAATGATATGAGACTAATAAGACATGAAAATTAACACAAAAGCACGGTTTTATAGCCCAAAAAACAACTGAATTTTCAGTTCACTTAACTTAAAACAAGAAAGTTTCGTGTAAAGTCGAGTCTCTAAGTTTAAAATTTTATTTTGATTCATCTCTTACGTTGAGTCAAAGGTGAAAGTGATCGTCATCTCTCGTCGCCCCCGTCGCTACCTACAAAAAAGGTAATTCTCTTCTCTAGTTCTCTAATTCTTTTTTCGTTTTCTTTCTGTCTATGCTCTTAGAGTCTTGTAAATTAGATGTTTAGGTTCCTTTGTTTTCCTATGTGTTTGCTTAATCTAGTTTAGCTTAGTCTTTCTTTACAACAAATGTCTTTATTTTCTCTTTTGTGGTTAAGCATGATTCGGTATGGTTAAGTAGTAATCATCCTTAAAATGGAGAATATGCATAATTTTGCTTTGAGTGTGAAATGTGGAATGGTTCTTGTAACTACCATTAGATAAATATAAGAGGAGTATTATAAGTTCTCTTGTCTCAAAATATATGATGAGTAGGTAGACCATTAAATCCTTTCACACCCGCACATGTGGCTGAATATAGTTGGAAGTTCACACACCCTGGAAAACTCCATCCTGTATCCCTGACTTGCCAGCTTGATCGCTTGTCTTATTTACCCTTTTCTTAGCGGGTGGTTTATGTCTGGTCCTTTCGGGTCGCCTGACCTGGGCTGATGGCGCTTCGTAACGGCTTGTCTGGAGTCCAGTGGCTCTCTAAGGCTTCGATGTACTAGTACCTGCCACCAAAACATCGTGAAGGATTCAGTGAACGTCTTGAAACTAATTTAGTCCTGCCTAAAGCATTTGACTAAGCGGAGGCAGGATTTCATATTTCAAATTTTAGAGATATTATTGTTTGTTTGGTATGATGTTGAATTGAAATTTGAATGAGTTCATGTCTTTCCTATTTTCATTTTTAAACTAGTCGTTTAAATGATCGATTAAATCTTTTTTCTCCAAACTTTGACTGATCTCTGAGTGAGAGCCTTTGCTTTAGAATAGCTCAATTGAAAGAAATAAGTGGAAAGGATTGTTCATTTTTCTAAACTTCTCTTTGATAAGTGTCAAAGAGTTTAAACTTCTTTCTTATTTTTGTTACTGTTTTTCTTTTTAGTAAATAAAAACTAGGTTGAGTGTTTTTCCTTTTGAATTTAGCTCAACAAATCTCCAAAAATATGGTCCAAATTTGAGTCGACTTGTTGTTTGTCTCTATGGTGGATGCTACTCAGATAAAACGAGTATAAATCTAGGAGAATCGGACTAACTTGGTTCAGGAGAACGAGGGATAATCTTATCGCTATATTTTTAATTTCTCCCCTTGTGAGATTTGAGTTCTTTTTATCAAAATTTATGTATCTGTTTGAGACGTGTTTTTGCTTCTACAGTTGGTTTTATGACAATGTGCTCACTTTGTTTGTGGGGTATATTTGACAGTATATATATATTTGGTTAGTCGGTATGAATGTGTTAGCATCACTCGAGTAGAAATATTGAGAACTCAATTCATCTTTGACGCAGCTACTGTATTCTAAGAGTTTGTGTAATGAAACATGTCTTCTAGGAGCAAAATAAAATGCTTCTTTCATAGTAATATGTTTGAAGTCATTTAATACGTGTAAATCTAGAAACATGACTTAGATTAATAATTTTGTTCATATATCTGTAGCTTTAGATTAAATAGCTTTCCTTATTCCTCTTAAGTATGTTGGAGTTGATTAAATGACATTGCAATATGTAAAAAAGGCAGATTTTGTCGAAAGTATATTTGAGTTTAACTTAAGTTTTTCTAGTAATTAGAGGTGTTTGTCTCAAGTATTTTACGGGTGAATAACTAGTGATAACTCTTCTTTTGAATAGTATATGAAGTAAATTAGTGATTCTTCTTCTTTTTTTTGCTATGCATGTGAAATACCTCAACGATTCTACACGGACTCTAGCCTTTTGAATTCTGTTTTGGGCCCGTGGCCCAACACAATATTCCATCGATTCAAGCCCAACATTCATTCTATCGAGTTCCACGCGTTGAAAGCCCGACCATGGGTGAAAACTGCAATTGGTGGGCTCGGTAGGCCCCCCAGTCTAACTTTTCTCTTTCTTTCATATTTGTGTACATGTATATGTAAAGAATGTTTGTATAAATATTGAAACCCAATGGTTTGAACTTAGGTATATATACGTCGCGTTGAGTGGTTTAGGAAACTCTAAAGAAAAAATGATTTTCAAACATGGAATTAACAAAGGATAAATTATGTATGAAACATGGTAAATGATTTTCCAACTTGATAATTTCTTCTAAGATGTATACGAGACATATATATGTGTGTATATGAATCGGGAGAAAAAGCAACATTTGGGTATTAGCTTTGAAAATTGAAACTGTTTCGAGTCATTTTTACGGTAAAAAGTTGAAATGATTTTTGTGCTTAAAGGAAATTGAGAAGAAACTGATTTCATAAGGTAGTAGAATAAAAAAATGAATTTCAAAAATCATAAAAGTTTAAGGATTTTGCAAAGCCCTTTGGGGCCCAAACCTCAAACCTTAAGATATGAAACTAAGAGAAAATATATTTGGACTCAAATTTGAAAAGAGATGGCTTTGGTTGTAGAATATAGTTGATTATATGAGCTTCAATGGACTAATAGAGATAAAAGAAAACTCTTTTCTCTATTTATATTTATCAAAGCCTATACTATTTTATGAAGATGATATACTCCATCTATTTTTTATACATATAATAAAACCTATAAGGACAAAAAATCATGACATTAGGACAAGTAGTAGCAATTCTACTTAAGTGTGTTTTGGTCCGAAAATGAAGTGTTAACTTCTTTATAATATTTTTCAAAAGGAACAATTTTTTTATCCTTAAAGATACTTTTGCCAAAGGTGGAGTTTTATGATAAAAAATGACAATTTTTTACCAGAAAGAAAATATTTTAGCAATAATTACAATTAATCACACATTGAAGCTCGTCGATCAACCGTATTCTACGAATCCTTAATACTATGGTGCTTAAAACCTTCCCTAGGGGATCACCAGAACCCTTACCTCGAACTTTGATACCAAATGATTTATCTTTTGCTTGAAAAAATCCTTTTACTCAGTTTTCCTAATTTCCATTATAAAATTAGGTGGCGACTCTAAAAAATATAAAATTCGAATAGAGTCAACAACCTCGTAGTAGCTTTTATGCACCTACGTAAAAGTGAACCGTAACAGATGGCGACTCCGCTGGGGACTTTCTAGGTTCTAACCATAAAGGTTTCTATATAATGTGATATAATTGTGAATATTAGCTTATTTGTTTATTTTCTTGCAAAATATAAATTGTTATGCATTTCATATCATAAACTCCACCCCTCCTGGCATTTATTTTACAGTTTGTTTCAAAGGCAGCTTTGCGGAGCACGCGGTCGTTTATTCACTATAACACCAAAAAATATTTCGTTTGGCACCGTTATGAGGCGGGGTTGGTTCGCGGTCGTCTAACAACCCTAATGGTTCAACCCTAGTTGTCCGCTCGGGTTCCTGCTCATTTATTAAATCCCACTCTAGTGATAACTAGGATAGAGCAAAGTCAAATCCCTACCGAACTAGAGCATTCATGCCTAGACGAGCCTTGGGTATCTCATACCTACCTAAGGCTCATTAAGAAGACTATCTTGTGCTCGGACGGTCTATGAACCGAAGACGCCGCATCAAACTATGTGAAAAATTGAAGGATGTACATGCCGCTATTCAAGTTATTTCTTCTTGGGGTTGGGAATTTTTCCATTACTTTTTAGACTTCATCTGAGAGGAGCTCGAAAAGTTTGAGAGATGATGAAGGACCCCCAGGGTGGTTTAGTTTAGGATTTGTACCCCTGCGTGAGACTGACATTGGTATACTGTGTATCCACATTCAATATATTCATAAAGTTATGTATAAATTTTGGGGCAAAGGAAACGTCTTAACAGCATCCACATCCTTCAAATCGATAGGCTTACCTTTGGCTTAAAAAGGTCACATGCATGTTAGGACACTATATATATTGTTGATGTGCTATAAGCTATGCAATATGTGTTTTTTGCCTATTTGATTTATGTGCTTAAATACATCTGTTTTACCTTGAACATGAACAATCCATTATTCGGTTTCAAAATATTAGAATGTCATTAAGCACATAAAACCCCAAAATCAAAATTTTTTAAAGTCCACCTAAATCACCCAAGCTCTCAAAACCTTACATAGAAGTCCAAATATGCCATGTTTTCATTAAAAAAAAAAAATCGTCTGGTCATCATTCAATTATCGTTTACCATGTCATTCCTAAAAATAACCTCACTACATCCCAATGGTAGCCAGAGTCATACCCCGAAACCTTACATTAAATTCTAAATATTCAAAGTTTTCCAGAAAAGCCGTTTGATCATCGTTGACCACATCGTTCCTATAAATCACTTTATTGCATCCAACGGTCACCAAAATTACACCATTGTGCTCTCAAAGTCCTACATACAAAGTTTTCAAGAAAAAACCACCCGGTCATCGCCAATTATCATTGACCACGTCGTTTCTAAAATTCGCTAGGTTGCACTAATCGTCGATTTATTTTGGAGTCAATCACAACTCGGAATTTTTGTTACTCCAGAAAAGCTTTCCAAATACGCATCTATGCGCGAGTATAAACCTGTAAATTTCTTTTCATCAGAGCCTCAAAGTCGGTCAAATGGTCAAAATCCTGTCCATATAGTTAACTTTTTAGGTCATCCTTTAAGGTTTACCATTTCAACCGAATTTTGGACTGGTCTGTTTTAAGCAAAACAAATGTTACTTGTTTTATTTTATTATGACTGATGGACTAATACTGTTACCGTTTGAGTTTTTCTTCTTTCTTCTTTCTTAGGGGAGGCTGATTGGTGTTGGCAATCAAACTGTTCCACTTTACAAGATAAAAGGTAGCCACGACATCCCATCTGAGCCAGATCAACCACAGAGGGAAACAAATGTCTGGTAGTACAAGAGACGATCTCAGAATGACAGTAATTGCAGAATTCGTCAGTCAGGGGGACAAGGGACATCATGAGGATGTCATCGCCCTTTTTTCAGAAAATCAACGACCTCCCAGAGAAGGTGAAACATTCCGAACCGGCTACTACTACGAACGTTCCTCCCGTTAACTTATGGAAACCTCCTCCTCATTTCCCACTTTTGAGTTTTCCAATATCCAACCCTTCCCTTGCCTATGCTGCTGAGACAAGAGTCTCTACTACAAATCCCCCTACTCTTGACTGAACAATGTCAAACCCTCCATATGCCGGCATTTCCTACCAAGTACCTGATGCTAGCCATCCTTTTAATATCGCACCCTCATACCAAACTCCACTATCGACTCAGATTAATCCTATCAATTACCCAATGCCAACCTACACCAACCCTACCACTCATCAAAACCAAGATATCTACACAAATTTCCCCACTTTTCAAAACACCAACATGTTACGAAATCGCCTCGTACACCCAGAACTAGGACACTACGAGGAGATGGAAAATTCCTGGAGAGCCGAACAAGACAGGCGCTACAAAGAGATGGAACACAAAGTGGCTGAGATGCTTGAACAATCCGCAAGAGCCACTAGTAAGGCGACTAGTCTAAGTTACGACGATCTCATCATGCATCCAGAATTGGATTTACCCGAAGGTTTCGAGGTGCCCAAATTTGAAATGTTCAACGGAACTGGAAACCCCAAGGCCCACTTGTGATCTTTCTGTGATCAATTGATTGGGGTAAAGAATAACCAAGCTCTGATCATGAGGCTATTCAATCAAAGCTTGACTGGGGGAGCTTTGAAATGGTTCACCATGCAAGATTTACGCCAATGGATCACGTGGGAAGACATGACTAAATCATTCAGGAAAATTTTGAGAGATGATGAAGGACCCCAGGGTGGTTTCGTTTAGGATTTGTACCCCTGCGTAGGACTGACATTTGTATACCCTGTTCCCTTACTATGTATCCACATTCAATATATTTATAAAGTTATGTATAAATTTTGGGGAAGACGAAATGTCTTAACGGCATCTGCATCCTTCAAATCGATAGGCTTACCTTTGGCTTTAAAAGGTCACATGCATGTTAGAACAATATATATATTGTTTATGTGCTATATGCTATGCAATATGTGTTTTGTGCCTATTTGATTTATGTGCTTAAATACATCTGTTTTGTCTTGAACATGAACGGTCCATTATTCAGTTCCAAAATCTTAGAATGTCATTAAGCACGTAAAACCCCAAAATCAAACTTTTTTAAAGTCCACCTAAAATCACCCGAGCTCTCAAAACCTTACATAGAAGTCCAAATATGCCATGTTTTCATTAAATATATATATATATATATATATATATATATATATATATATATATATATATATATATCGTTTGGTCATCATTCAATTATTGTTTACCACGTCATTCCTAAAAATCGCCTCACTACATCCCAATGTTAGCCAGAGTCACACCCCGAGCCCCTGAAACCTTACAATAAAGTCCAAATATTCAAAGTTTTCTAGAAAAGCCGTCTGATCATCATTGACCACATCGTTCCGATAAATCACTTTATTGCGTCCAACGGTCGTAAAAATTACACCCTTATGCTCTCAAAGTCCTACATACAATGTTTTCAAGAAAAAACGGTCATCGCCAATTATGGTTGACCACGTCGTTCCTAAAATTTGCTAGGTTGCACCCATCGTCGATTTATTTTGGAGTCAATCATATCTCGGAATTTTTGTTACTCCAGAAAAGCTTTCCAAATACGCATCCATGCGCGAGTATAAACCTGTAAATTTCTTTTCATCAGAGTCTCAAAGTCGGTCAAATGGTCAAAATCCTATCCATACAGTTAACTTTTTAGGTCATCCTTTAAGGTTTACCATTTCAACTGATTTTTGGACTGCTCTGTTTTAAGCAAAACAAATGTTACTTGCGTTATTTTATTATGACCGATGGACTAATACTGTTACCTTTTGAGTTTTTCTCCTTTCTTAGGGAAGGCTGATTTGTGTTGGCAATCAAACCGGTCCACTTTACAAGATGAAAGGTAGTGTCACGACACGACTAGGGCCGCGACGAGCACCCGACGCTACCCCACCCGGGCACCCCTTTAACATACTTTCACATAACGTCTAGGTGAGCCATAAATCAAATCAGGCATTCTAGCCATCAATCATACTAGTCCCAATTGGACGACAACATTTCTTATATCATCATAGGCATCTATGCCACATCAATGTACATGGGCCGACGAGGCCGACAAAATGATATACAAAATATAGGCCGACAAGGCCACACACAACTAACCACATACACATGTCTACGAGCCTCTAAGAAGGTTATAACATATCACATGAGCGGGACAGGACCCTGTTATGCCCATAATTATGTACACAAAAGAATAAGTACCCAAAAGCTATAGCTCCGAATGAAATGGAGCTCCGCTAAGTAGTCCCTGAAAATATAGCTATGGATCAAGCCTGTCTCCCTGTGCACCTGCGGGCATGACGCAGCGTCCACAAATAAAAAGACGTCAGTACGAAGAATGTACTGAGTATGTAAAGCATGATCAATATCAATATGAAAGCATAAGAGTCAACATATGAGATAGCATAACATGGGAGATAATAATATCGTCGTCATAGCACTTACTTGCTTTCCACAAGGACATTCCATTTCTATTGCGTATCCGTGTACATACATCCATATCCGTATTTATTTACCTTCACATTCATTTTTATAACATATTCGTACTCATATTGATGTCATATACACACACACACATATATATATATATATATATATAGCTATAGCGTGCCCGACCATAAAGATTCGGTGTTTCATACATACTTGGCCAACCAAGGCTCAAGGTCATACATACCTGGCCCTACCAAGGCATCAAGGTTATCCGTACCTTCTGCAGAAGTGCGCGCGCGTTTCATAATCATATACATACTCTATACATATTCATATACATATATTCTTACCCGGCGTCATAAGGTCGGGGTCTTATTATAGAGCTTCATAGGCACACATACATATAATAGCTCATAAGCATCTTTAGCATCATTTTATTCTCATCATCATTACTATCATTGTCATTATCGTTACATCTACCCTATAGGCTTACTCGTCATACGAGGAACTTAGTACAATCGTAGCACATCGAGCATCGGGAGCTTACTAGCTCGGAGAATCAAATCGTTTGAAGGGAATCATAGTCTTATAGGAGATTTAGACGTTTGGCCAAAGAACCATGCCTTATGAAAGAAGGGTTAGCCTTACATACCTTTCGTTCGACTATATAACACTTGCACGTTCCCTTCCACGCTTGCGTTTATACCTTCATCAAGGTCATACTATCGTTAGAATTGACAACTAGCATAAATGTCTAAAGCTAGGGAAAATCGGACAGCATCTCCTTTATTTATACAACATTCCTCCATATCGTAATTCAATTCCCAAACGTCAACAATACATTTACAATATCATAACAATAGCCTTTAGTCATCTACATTATCCATATTCTCAATTCACTTCCAATTTTCCATATTCAAGACCATAACACACGATTTCGTCCATTCACATACAATGCCTATTTCATGATCTTAACGTCATTTATAACCCATTCATGTCACAACACAACAACAATCATGATTCAATTCAAACTATTTCTCAAAACGTCACAATTCATCTTTCATGACCCATTTTGCTATACTCTTCTAAAATCCAAGAATTTCAACTTCCAAATACCTTAAACAACATATAAATACCATAAATCTTACCTTAGATGTTGTAGGAACAAGCCTTAGTCGAAATACTCCACTTGAGCAAAAACCTTAGTTTTTCTCCATTTGGATTTCTTGACTTGAATGATCTTTAATGGGTTTGCTTACACTTGATTCACTTATTTTGTGTTGTTGATCACTAAAAACCCTTGAAAACTTGTGGAATATATGTAGAGAGATGTTTTAGAGAGAAGGGGTGTGATGTAGAAGTGAAATGAAATAAGCCTTGGTCCCCTTATTTAATGACTTAAAAATCTGATTTGAAGTGCACAGTGGTCGTAAACTTGGTTTACGGTCCGTATTCCAGTTTACGGACCGTCCTTCGTGGTCGTATTTAATCATAACAGAACCAGAAACTCAGGCTGGGACATGGTGATTTACGATCATGGTTTACGGGCCGTAAACCACTTTACGGTCCGTATTCCAGGTCGTATTTAACTATTGATCATTTGGCAGAAAGTTTGAAGTTTTGGAAGCCACAATACGACATGGCAGTTTACGGACCGTATACCACTTTACGGTCCATATTTCATTTTACGACCACTGGTCAGAATGCAAACTTGCAACTTTTCACATTTCCAAAACCTATAATTATTCATTATGGAGCATAACCTCTCTCTTATTGCGATTGCCTTTGGAATCTTATTTAGGGTCATCAAACGTTGTTTCTTACTCATGGAAACATCATACACTCGTGCTCATCACTAGGTCATTCACCCACGTACCAACGGAAGATTTTCCCGAGGTGTAACATTCTTCCCCCCTTAAGAACATTCGTCCTCGAATGTTAAAGCCTTCGAGAATTCTATAAAAATTTCGCCAGAGTTTCCCCTATAATATGGCACTACCACCCTGCCACAACAACCCATAATATCGATGCCTCATAGGGCCACAACACAATAGCATAAAAATTTGGCCACACACGACCCAAAAAGCATAAAAGGAAAACATGCATACCTTATGATCTCGACGTCTCATCTTGGACTTCTTCCAAGGGCTGAAATAAATGCGGGTATCTGGATCGCATACTCTCTTCTGCTTCCCATGTCATCTCTTCTTGTTTACTGCTTCTCCATAGTACCTTAACCGAGGCCACTTCTTTGTTTCTAAGCCTCCGTACTTGCCTATCTAATATGGCAATGGGTACCTCTTCGTAAGATAGCTTTTCTGTCACTTGAACATCATTTACTGGGACGATCCTAGTGGGATATCCAACACATTTTCGAAGCATCGAGACATAAAATACTGGATGGACTGACTCCAATTCTGGAGGTAGGTCTAACTCATTGGCCACTTTGCCTATCTTTCGTACAATTTCATATGGCCCAATATACCGGGGACTAAGCTTCCCTTGTTTGCCAAATCTCATTACACCCTTCACAGGCGACACTTTCAAGAATACCCAATCTTTCACTTTGAACTCCAAGTCTCTTCGACGATTATCCGCATAGGACTTTTGACGACTTTGGGTTGCTAACAACCGATCTTGTATGAGCTTGACTTTCTATATAGCTTACTGGACCAGGTCCGACCCTATCAATTTAGTCTCCCCTGTTTCAAACCACCCAATTGGGGATCTACACTTTCTCCCATATAAAGCTTCGTACGGTGCCATTTGAATACTACAATGATAACTGTTATTGTAAGCAAACTCAATGAGTGGCAAATGGTCATCCCAGTTTCCTCCAAAATCTATCAGGAATTCTCGTAACATATCCTCAAGAGTCTGAATGATGCGTTCAGCTTGCCCATCGGTCTGCGGATGAAAGGCCGTGCTAAGGCGCACCTGGGTCCCTAGACCCTCTTGGAAAGACTTCCAAAAGTTAGTCGTAAACTGAGTCCCTCTATCGGAGATAATAGATACCGGAACGCCATGGAGTCTCACTATCTCTTTACGGTAAAGCCTTGCATAATCTTCTGCCACATAGGTCGTTCTGACCGGTAAGAAATGAGCTGACTTTGTGAGTCTATCCACAATCACCCATGTGGAATCAAACTTACGTCGAGAACGGGGTAAGCCTGAAATGAAGTCCATGTTAATCACTTCCCACTTCCAAGTCAGGATTTCTATAGCTTACAACAATACACTCGGCTTTTGGTGCTCGATTTTCACTTGTTGACAATTTGGACATTGAGCTACGAATTCCGCTATATCTTTCTTCATTCCATTCCACCAGTATATGGACTTAAGATCATGATACATTTTCGTCGCTCCGGGGTGAACAGAATAACGAGAACAATGAGCTTCTCTCAAAATCTGGTGGCGTAAACTTGCCACATCAGGGACACATAATCTGCCTCGGCATCGGAGAACTCCGTCTCCTGAAATATCAAATGATGACTCCTCTTTATGAGGGAGTGTATCTCTGTACTGCATTAGCATGAGATCCTCATATTGTTGCTCCTTCACCTCTGCTACTAGTGACGAGACTGCAGACTTTTGAATAGTAGCTCCGCTGCTACCTGAGTCCACTACTCGGACTCCTAGGCTAGCTAACTGGTGGAGCTCACGGGCCATTTCTCTCTTCTCTGGTCGTACATCACATAGACTTCCTGTCACGACCCAGCTAGGGGCCGCGACGGGTACCCGGAGCTAGTTACCGAGCACCGCTCACTCTATTACTTATCTTGCTCATTTAATACTCTTTTATCAATTTTACATACCAATTGTAGGAAAATCATATTTTATCAAAACATAAGTACTTTATATACATTTGCCTCTCGGCCATCAAACAATATACATACATATGAAAACATCTTGTGAGACCATCTAACCCACACCGCGTATCTACGAGCCTCTACTAACATAATGAATACATAGACGGAACAAGACTCCGTCATGCCCAAAATATGCATATATGAATGTACATCAAAAGGATAGCCATAAGCACCTCCGAACAATGGAGTGCTATCTAACAGCTGACAGCTACTAAGGACCTGGGCCAAGCTCTCCTCCCTGTCTACCTGTGGGCATGAACACAGCGTCCGAAGAAAGGACGTCAGTACGAATATTGTATCGAGTATGAGAGGCATACATAATGAAAGGAAACATCAATAATATGAGGATAACATCAACATGAGACATCTGGATCTGATTGATAATCATAAATGAAGTAATGAATGCTATCTTACTCATACTCATCATCATGACATGTATGCATCATATGCAAGCTGCCCGTCCATGTCGGAACGGTGTGATAATCAATAATATTAGCCCACGTACGGGGTACCATCTCATGCCGCCCACTAGTGGTGTCTGCCCACGCCCGCAGGTCGTAGTGTATCCGTATCGCCCCCCGCCGAAGCGGTGTCTGCCCGGCCAACTAGGCCCGGTGTGAATGCAATCATGATATGCTTAATGTAAATACTCATAGTAATATGCTTGTCATAAAATACTTATCTTATCATAATGCGTATATATGACTCATGATCAACCTTACTCTATCGGGGTGACGTAAGGTCGTGATCCCCCGATTACATTATGGAACCATCATGGACATTCTGCCCCACCTTGAAAGGACTAGTACATAAGGTGAGTGTAGGCAAGGAATAACATCATCATCATTCTCGTGTCATCATATCATATAACTTATCTCATATAGACATTCATAAGTATAAGCTTTTAACTTCTTAGAATGTAAGAACTCATAAAAGGAATAGGGATTCAAGTTAAAAGATTCATGCCATTAGAAAGAAGGACTAGCCTCACATACCTTGGTCGTTTAGCTAAGATATCGCTCACTTGTTCTCCGTCGATATCACATCGTTACCTTCATAAGAGAATTCGTATCATCATTAGTAACTGACTATAAGAACGTGTCGCTAATTCTAGGAGAAGTCGGGCAACGCTTCCTTCGCTCATACTACTTTTCTCACGTTCTATATCAACTCCCAATATTCATAATATTATTCGCAATATCATAATCGACAATCGTCATTTACGTGCGTTTGGCAAAATCCACCATTTTCCTCCAATTTTCCCTTATTTCTACTTCTAGCTCATCCTTGTGTTTTCATGCATTTAATGCTTGTTTCATGATATAAACATCATTTATAACGTATTAGTACTCACAACACTTCAGTATTCATAGTTCTATTCCACTATCATTCATTTATGTCACTATTCACTCAATAATGACTCATTTCTATGTTCTTCTACCTTTCAAGTGTCTAAGCTTTCCAATACTTCAAACAACATGGAATAGTCATGAAACTTACCTTGGATGATGGTTGAACAATCCTTAAGTTGAAATACTTCACTTAGCCAAAACCCTAGTCCCACCTTCTTGAAATTTCTTCACTTAGATGATCCTTTATTGTGTTCTTACACTTGATTCCATGAAATTAGTGTTGTTGGTCTTGATATTCCCTTTAATTCTCTTGAATTCTTGTGGAGGAATTATTTGGAGAGTTGTAGAATGTCTCTTGAGGTGTATGGATGAAAATGAAGTGAAATGAGGCTTAAGTCTCTTTTAAAAATCACAAAATCTGATCTTTAATGAATTCTTGTCGGGGTGAACAGTGGTCGTAAACCACCATATACGGACCGTATTTTGATTTACGGTCCGTCCACTGTGGTCGTATTTAACCATTTCAAAGACAGAAAGTTTTAGCTGATGGACATGGTAGTTTACGACCTGGTTTACGGTCCGTAAACCAGTTTACGGGCCGTAAACTGGGTCGTATTTAACCATATTCAACATTTACAGAAAGTTGGTGTTATATCCCGCATTTTTCGCATTCGGATAATTTAAGGTAATTGCGGGAGATTAAGAGCAAGATTATAAGTTTGATCTTGTTTGGTGTATAAGTTGTTTACAAAAATTTTGAAGTGGAAATATGGAGAAAGGCGAAGGGCAAATTTGGAAATTGGAAAAATGCTTCATGAATTACATAAACTAGCTAAAAATTCAAGTGGGCTTGAATTAATTTTTAAGACAAAATCATAGGCCCAACCGGCCATACCCATGGGCTAGGCCTAAAGTGGGTCAAAGTATGTAGTTAAATAAGATGACCAAGTCATCTTTATCATAACAATTTCTAGAAATTTCAAGAAAAGAAGAACAAAGAAAGAAGGAGAAAAACCCTTGAGGCTTTCGGCCAAGGGAGAATTTCCAAGAGAAATTGATAAAAATTCTTTCAAAAATCATTTCCTACCAAGCAAAGGGTGCTTAACAAGGTAGAGTTGTTATTGGAGCAAGAAAGGTTCAAAATCATCCAAGTTGCCAAGAGTTAGGCAAGTGAGAAGTTGAAGAAGAAAGGTAAATTCTAACCTTGTTTTATGTGTTATGCATAGATTATATGTGTTGTAGTAGGCAAAAATGGATGAAATTCTTGAAGTAGAGGAATATAGTATATGGCCGTGTATGTACATATAGGTGTAGGAATTGCATTTCAATTGTTGTCAAGTGTTTGGTTGCTATTGTTGTGGATGAGATGTGGAAAATGGAAAAATTGAAGTTGTGCGTGTGCATGGTATGGCCGTGTAGGGTGTAGTTGCAAATGGCCCCGTGTGTGTGTTTGATGAATGGATAGTGAGCAAGTCTTAATTAGTATGTCGATCGTCGTGTTGTGGAGCTTATATTACAAGTAGAAGCATAATGAACTTAGTAAAATATTAGTAATTGGAAGTTTGTTTCGGAAGGTGAGGTGAATTGAATGTTATGTTCTTGCATGTATGAAACGTCATGATGTTAGAATGATGTTGTTGGACTATATATATAAGGTTGTTATTGACTTTATGGGAGTTGGAAAGTGTTGAAGAAAGTAGTAAATTGATATAATGTATCGTGAGTCGAAAATGTGAATTGCTAGGATGATTGTTGATTATGTTAATAGTTTGGCCGGGTTTGAATTCCCGGATTGTGTTTGTCAAGAATTTGGTTATATTGAATGTCGAGGATGGTGTATTTACAGAGGAAATGCTGCCAAAATTTTGGTAGCCAATTGTTTCCTTAAGGTGTTAACTCTAAGTATGCTAATGAGAGTTTTGGTAAAAATGACCAAATCACAGATTTTGACGAGATTGTGACTCGAATTTGGAGTAGCTAAAGGAGCGGAAAGAGGTATGTAAGGCTTCACCCTTCTTTCTATGGCATGTCTTAACTAAAAGAAGTCGGGTACGAGTCTCGGGGACAACCCTAATCCCCGGAATCCGCACCTAAAGTTTTCAACTTTTTGTTCAATCGAATTGAAGTAACAAATGTGCAAAATGATGAAAAGACCTTCTAGACCCCTATAACTTGCCTAAGTGGGACCCGATTACCCTAAGACTCATACAAGTAACGCTATGACACGTAATATGGGTAAATTGTATACGCTACCTCGTCCGGCCCGAGGTGGGCCCGTTACTCTCGGATCTTCCTATAATCTTGGTTAACGTACTTGAAGTGAATCCAAAGGAGGCCTTTGATCCCGGTTTCGTCACCAAGTGATAAGTACTATGACTACTCCAGCGGGAGTGTTTCTATGATGATAATGATAATGACAATGTCGGACAAGAGAATGTAGCTATGATAAGTACGACCGGAACGACTCTACGACTAAGCCAAGTACTTCATATAAACGTGAAAGCGATAAACTAATTTTTGGAATCATATTTATATTTTCTAGTTATAACTTATTTTCTAAAATACCTAAGATTTCATTTTCGGTTACTGTAACACTATTATCCGTTGATAGTTTCGCCTTAAAATACTTGTTCCTTCAAGGTGAGACAAAGCTATCACTAGCATTCCGTAATGTAATCGGAGGTCACCGACCTTACGTCACTCCAATGGATACATGATTTTCCTTGGCTCTCTTGTGCGCTTATATGACATATGTATATATATATATATATAACGGGTATACGTGTATGGGTATGTATATATATGTGACAAAGTAACTGTATATAAGACATGTATATGCATAAAGGATGAGTAAATGTACGTGTATGTGGGGAAGAAGGGAAGGGCCACTGTTATATCACCACCTGATTCAGCTGGATTCCATCCTGGACGCGGGATGCCCGGACGCGGGATATGGGATGAGCCGTACGCGGCGTCTGTATATATATATATATATATATATATATAATGTGTGATACATATGTGATATAATATGTTGGGTCATCGTTGGGAAGGGGGTTGGGAGAGACGATTGTATTCGGCATCTGTAAATGTAAATGAAAGATATTGTCTACTGAATTGTACTGTTTTCTGTATACATGAATAAGGGACACCGAGGGGGTTGGGAGAGCCGATTGTATTCGGCGTCTGTAAATGTGAGCAAAAGATACCGTTACTGAAATGTGCTGTTTTCTGTACATGAGAATAAGTAATATAAAAATGTTGATTCCTATGCCTATGAAAAGAAACGTTTCAAAGATGAAAAGACAAGCCTACATGACAGCCGGCCTAAAGAGGGGCCTTCCTATGTACAGGTTACGTTCTTGCCTCGTTATACGCCCTATGGCTCCGTGATATTATTATTGATCGTACTTTATGTTACTGCTTGAATTTTTTTCCATGCCTTACATACTCGGTACATTATTCTTACTGACGTCCCTTCTTGTGGACGCTGCGTTTCATGCCGCGCAGGTCAGCAGGTATACGGACCAGATTCCTAGCGCCCTATCAGCAGCATTCGACAGCGCTCCAGTTGTTCCGGAGCCTTATATCATCGGTACTATTTTGTGTATGTATTTTCGGGCGTGACAGTACTCGGCCCTTCCTATGTATATATGTACTATGTCTAGAGGCTCGTAGACAGATATACACAGTCAGCTATGTACAGTTTAATGTATTGTATTCCGAATGGTTCGCGTTCTGGTGTAGCGCGATATTAGAAAGTTTACTGCAAATGTTAATGTTTAGAAAAAAAATATATATGGCACTGTTTATACAGGATAGCTAAGGGGTGCTCGGTACAAGTATCGGGTACTCGTCACGGCCCCTAGTCGGGTCGTGACAGAAGTGGTATCAGAGCAGTTCGGTCCTAGGGTTTGTCTACGAGCCGTGTCCAGTAGAGTCTTGTCTATGGGTGTGTAGCGCGCCATACTTATAGACAGGAGGCTACGGGGCATTTAGGAAATGTGACCTTCTTTGTATTCTGAAATCGTGCGATAGAGCTATGTTACAAGGCTTCCATGCTCCTTTTCTAAAACCGATGTTATGGTTTCAGTAATGCCGCCGAAGAGAAAGGCTACGACGGCCGAGAAAGCCAAGGGGGTGGCGGCCCGCAGAGTTGAACAGGAGCTAGACGAAGAAGAATCTCACAATGAAGCTCCCCCTCAGACTGTTCCTGCACCCCTGCACCGGCAGAGCAGGGAAGAGCTCCAGCTCCAGCCCCCGCACCTCCAGTTCCACCGCCAGCAGCTCCGGGCCAGCAGATGGCAGAGGCCATCCAGTTATTGACCCAGCTAGTCGCCGCACAATCTCAGCGGCAAGATGTGGACACAGGCGACAGGGCGGTAAGCGCAAGGGCCCGAGACTTTATTACCCTGAAGCCGCCAGAGTTCTATGGATCGAAGCCAGAGGAGGACCCGCAGGGTTTTATAGACGAGATGCTGAGGACTCTGAGGATCATACATGCTTCGGATATGGAGTCCGTAGAGTTGGCTTCATACAGGCTGCGGGATGTGGCAGTTCTGTGGTACGGTAACTGGATATCATCGAGGGGAGCAAATGCACCCCCTCCGGTTTGGCAGGAGTTCACTGAGGCTTTCCTACGACATTTCCTACTGCCAGAGGTTCGACGGGCTCAAGCCGATATGTTCTTGAACCTGAGACAGGGAAATATGAGCGTTCGGGAATACAGTCTTCGTTTCAACTCACTAGCCAGGTATGCCCCCGCCCTGATAGCTGATAGGGGAGACCTTGTGCACCGGTTTGTAAGCGGGATAGGGCCACATTTGGTTAAGGAGTGTTTGACGGCCTCACTCCAAGACGGGATGACTATTACCCGCATCCAGGCCCACGCCCAAAATCTGGAAGAGCAGTATCAGACACGGAGAGAGGAGAGCTATCTACATAGGGGTTCCAGAAAAAGAGGCAGATTTTCCAGGGATAGGAGCGAGTATAGAGGGGGGCAGGCACAAGAGCAATCTGGGTATTCGGGCCAACCAGCGGCCAGTGCACCTCCTCGATTTGCAGAATGGGGATTTGACCGACCTACCAATTCAGGAACAGGACAAGGCTCTAAGGCTTCAAGACTCCAGTACAGAGCCGATTCTAGCAGGACGGGGCTTCTCCAACCACGATGTGCTCGGTGTGGTAAGCCACACTCTGGGCAGTGCTACCTAGACACCGGTGGTTGTTTTGCCTGTGGACGGACTGACCATTTTGTACGTGATTGCCCACTAAAGGGTGAAGGAGGCCAAACTCAGCCAGCCGGATCAGCGATCGGTTCGTCGTAGACCGTGCGCCCTCGTGGACAGACTTCTCAGGCTCCAGCGGGCCGCGGCCGAGGTAGAGGAGGAGCACCTAGTTCAGCCGGTCCTCCGCACCGCCTATATGCACTGACAGGACGACAGGACCCTGAGCCTTCCGCAGACGCGGCCACAGGTACTTTTTCAGTATCCTCTGTGATAGACGTGTGTTAATTAATTCGAAATTTATTTTTTTTCCCTATACTGTCCTCTGTATTACTGAACACATTGAGAATTTGGAAATTTGGACGGAAGGTGGCCATACGCATAGGTAAAAGGCGAACACCCAAAAATTGCGAAGGTTAGAACTGTAAATAAAGGAAAAGACGTGTTACGCGGACGTTTCGAAAACTGTCGAGACCCCAACTCGTTCCATATTATACGGCATAAGTAGTACGGGAAAGCGGAAGTAAAAATATTGACACCGAGACATCGAAATGCATTAAAGCTTCAAGGTTAAGCGTGCTCAGGTGGGAGTAATCCCATGATGGGTGACCCCTGGGAAATATGCTGAAAATTTCATAGATGCGAAAACAAGAGACGAGTGTAAAAGTAGGTAGCCCAGAGTAAATTGGGGTGTGGGAAGAGGTTATAAACCCCATACGAGCCATATAGGCTGAGACGAATTAAACTAACAGAAAAAGAAAAGCCATGATAACAGAAAGCCTTGGGAATGAAGGAGAAAAGTACAGGTGTCGCAGGATGGGACCAATATTGAGTCCACACTGACTAAGGCAAGGAATCCCTACTATGGCGGTATACGGGGACATGTCTAGTGAGGGGATAGACGCGGCAGACGCCACGAAGGAGGAATTACAACTGTGAAGATCGCAAAGAGGGCAACCTAAGCTCCGAAGATGGACATGCTAAGTGACACGAGGTATCTACAAAGGAGACCTCCCCGAAGTACTATACTATGTTATGAGGCCAGTTTAACATTCGAGGACGAATGTTCTAAAGGGGGGGAGGATGTTATATCCCGCATTTTTCGCATTCGGATAATTTAAGGTAATTGCGGGAGATTAAGAGTAAGATTATAAGTTTGATCTTGTTTGGTGTACAAGTTGTTTACAAAAATTTTGAAGTGGAAATATGGAGAAAGGCGAAGGGCAAATTTGGAAATTGGAAAACTGCTTCATGAATTACATAAACTAGCTAAAAATTCAAGTGGGCTTGAATTAATTTTTAAGACAAAATCATAGGCCCAACCGGCCATACCCATGGGCTAGGCCCAAAGTGGGTCAAAGTATGTAGTTAAATAAGATGACCAAGTCATCTTTATCATAACAATTTCTAGAAATTTCAAGAAAAGAAGAACAAAGAAAGAAGGAGAAAAACCCTTGAGGCTTTCGGCCAAGGGAGAATTTCCAAGAGAAATTGATAAAAATTCTTTCAAAAATCATTTCCTACCAAGCAAAGGGTGCTTAACAAGGTAGAGTTGTTGTTGGAGCAAGAAAGGTTCAAAATCATCCAAGTTGCCAAGAGTTAGGCAAGTGAGAAGTTGAAGAAGAAAGGTAAATTCTAACCTTGTTTTATGTGTTATGCATAGATTATATGTGTTGTAGTAGGCAAAAATGGATGAAATTCTTGAAGTAGAGGAATATAGTATATGGCCGTGTATGTACATATAGGTGTAGGAATTGCATTTCAATTGTTGTCAAGTGTTTGGTTGCTATTGTTGTGGATGAGATGTGGAAAATGGAAAAATTGAAGTTGTGTGTGTGCATGGTGTGGCCGTGTAGGGTGTAGTTGCAAATGGCCGTGTGTGTGTGTTTGATGAATGGATAGTGAGCAAGTCTTAATTAGTATGTCGATCGTCGTATTGTGGAGCTTATATTACAAGTAGAAGCATAATGAACTTAGTAAAATATTAGTAATTGGAAGCTTGTTTCGGAAGGTGAGGTGAATTGAATGTTATGTTCTTGCATGTATGAAACGTCATGATGTTAGAATGATGTTGTTGGACTATATATATAAGGTTGTTATTGACTTTATGGGAGTTGGAAAGTGTTGAAGAAAGTAGTAAATTGATATAATGTATCGTGAGTCGAAAATGTGAATTGCTAGGATGATTGTTGATTATGTTAATAGTTTGGCCGGGTTTGAATTCCCGGATTGTGTTTGTCAAGAATTTGGTTATATTGAATGTCGAGGATGGTGTATTTACAGAGGAAATGCTGCCGAAATTTTGGTAGCCAATTGTTTCCTTAAGGTGTTAACTCTAAGTATGCTAATGAGAGTTTTGGTAAAAATGACCAAATCACAGATTTTGACGAGATTGTGACTCGAATTTGGAGTAGCTAAAGGAGCGGAAAGAGGTATGTAAGGCTTCACCCTTCTTTCTATGGCATGTCTTAACTAAAAGAAGTCGGGTACGAGTCTCGGGGACAACCCTAATCCCCGGAATCCGCACCTAAAGTTTTCAACTTTTCGTTCAATCGAATTGAATTAAAAAATGTGCAAAATGATGAAAAGACCTTCTAGACCCCTATAACTTGCCTAAGTGGGACCCGATTACCCTAAGACTCATACAAGTAACGCTATGACACGTAATATGGGTAAATTGTATACGCTACCTCGTCCGGCCCGAGGTGGGCCCGTTACTCTCGGATCTTTCTATAATCTTGGTTAACGTACTTGAAGTGAATCCAAAGGGGGCCTTTGATCCCGGTTTCGTCACCAAGTGATAAGTACTATGACTACTCCAGCGGGAGTGTTTCTATGATGATAATGATAATGACAATGTCGGACAAGAGAATGTAGCTATGATAAGTACGACCGGAACGACTCTACGACTAAGCCAAGTACTTCATATAAACATGAAAGCGATAAACTAATTTTTGGAATCATATTTATATTTTCTAGTTATAACTTATTTTCTAAAATACCTAAGATTTCATTTTCAGTTACTGTAACACTATTATCCGTTGATAGTTTCGCCTTAAAATACTTGTTCCTTCAAGGTGAGACAAAGCTATCACTAGCATTCCGTAATGTAATCGGAGGTCACCGACCTTACGTCACTCCGATGGATACATGATTTTCCTTGGCTCTCTTGTGCGCTTATATGACATATGTATATATATAAAACGGGTATACGTGTATGGGTATGTATATATATGTGACAAAGTAACTGTATATAAGACATGTATATGCATAAAGGATGAGTAAATGTACGTGTATGTGGGGAAGAAGGGAAGGGCCACTGTTATATCACCACCTGATTCAGCTGGATTCCATCCTGGACGCGGGATGCCCGGACGCGGGATATGGGATGAGCCGTACGCGGCGTCTGTATATATATATATATATATAATGTGTGATACATATGTGATGTAATATGTTGGGTCATCGTTGGGAAGGGGGTTGGGAGAGACGATTGTATTCGGCATCTGTAAATGTAAATGAAAGATACTGTCTACTGAATTGTACTGTTTTCTGTATACATGAATAAGGGACACCGAGGGGGTTGGGAGAGCCGATTGTATTCGGCGTCTGTAAATGTGAGCAAAAGATACCGTTACTGAAATGTACTGTTTTCTGTACATGAGAATAAGTAATATAAATATGTTGATTCCTATGCCTATGAAAAGAAACGTTTCAAAGATGAAAAGACAAGCCTACATGACAGCCGGCCTAAAGAGGGGCCTTCCTATGTACAGGTTACGTTCTTGCCTCGTTATACGCCCTATGGCTCCGTGATATTATTATTGATCGTACTTTATGTTACTGCTTGCATTGTTTTCCATGCCTTACATACTCGGTACATTATTCTTACTGACGTCCCTTCTTGTGGACGCTGTGTTTCATGCCGCGCAGGTCAGCAGGTATACGGACCAGATTCCTAGCGCCCTATCAGCAGCATTCGACAGCGCTCCAGTTGTTCCGGAGCCTTATATCATCGGTACTATTTTGTGTATGTATTTTCGGGCGTGACAGTACTCGGCCCTTCCTATGTATAAATGTACTATGTCTAGAGGCTCGTAGACAGATATACACAGTCAGCTATGTACAGTTTAATGTATTGTATTCCGAATGGTTCGCGTTCTGGTGTAGCGCGATATTAGAAAGTTTACTGCAAATGTTAATGTTTAGAAAAAAAAATATATGGCACTGTTTATACAGGATAGCTAAGGGGTTCTCGGTACAAGTATTTGGTACTCGTCACGGCCCCTAGTCGGGTCGTGACAGTTGGGATTTTTGACAAGCTGGAGGACGATTGCACTATACGGTTCGTAAACCACTTTACGGTCCGTATAGTGCCATATTCGACCACTGGGCTGAAAAATTTTCCGCGACTTTCTTATTTTCCAAAAATTCTCAATTAGCCATTCCCGACTTAATAAAACATCATTCACTCAACTTTTCATCATTCCACTCATTATACAAGTACGGAGAAATTTCCGAGGTGTAACATTCTTCCCCCCTTTTGGAACATTCGTCCTCGAATGTTCGACACTCGGGGATTCTGAAAAAATTTTGCCAGAGTTTCCTTTGTAATTCGTACACTACCTTTCCACTACAATAACCCACAATATCTTCGCCTCACAGGGCTATATCACAATATCAACGCATTTATGGCCACACACGACCAAAAACATAAAACTAAAACATACATACCTTACACCATCGACGTCTCATCTTGAATCTCTTCTGGGGATTGGAACAAATGGGGGTACATAGATTTCATCTTCTCCTCTGCTTCCCAAGTCCTTTCTTCCCGATTATTGTTTCGTCACAGAACTTTGACTGAAGCAACCTCTTTATTCCGAAGCCTTCGTACTTGTCTATCCAAAATGGCAATGGGCATTTCCTCGTATGTTAGCTTCTCTGTTACTTGCACATCATCAACCGGAACTATTCGTGTAGGATCCCCAACACACTTGCGGAGCATCGAAACATGAAATACCGGGTGAACTGATTCAAACCCCGAAGGTAAATCCAATTCATATGCTACCTGTCCCACCTTACGGAAAATTTCATAAGGTCCGATGTATCTTGGACTCAATTTCGCTCTTTTGCCAAATCTCATCACCCCTTTCATTGGCGATACCTTCAGAAATACCCAGTCATTTTCCTGAAATTCTAAATCCCGTCGGCGGTTGTCTGCATAAGACTTTTGGCGACTTTGAGCTGTTAACAGTCGGTCTCGAATCACTTTAACCTTTTCAACTTCTTGTTGGATCAAGTCGGGGCCTATCAATTGTACTTCTCCGGTTTCAAACCATCCAATTGGAGATCTGCATTTTATTCCATATAAGGCTTCATACGGGGCCATTTGAATGCTGGAATGATAGCTGTTATTATAGGCAAATTCAATAAGAGGCAAATGCTCATCCCAACTACCGCCAAAGTCCAATACACATGCCCGTAGCATATCCTCTAAGGTCTGACTACTGCACTCGGCTTGTCCGTCAGTCTGCGGATGGAACGCCGTGCTGAGCTTAACTTGGGTACCTAGACCTTCTTGAAAGGACTTCCAGAACATGGCTGTGAACTGTGCCCCTCTGTCTGTGATAATGGCCAAAGGAATACCGTGAAGTCATACAATCTCCTTGAGATACAATTTAGCATAATCTTCCGCTGAATATGTGGTTCTAACGGGGAGAAAATGAGCTGCTTTCGTGAGTCTATCCACGGCCACCCATATAGAATCATACTTCCCTCGCGTACGGGGTAACCCTACCATAAAATCCATATTAATTTCTTCCCATTTCCACGTAGGAATTTCCATTGCTTGCAATAACCCTCCTGGCTTTTGATGCTCGGCCTTCACTTGCTGGCAATTCGGACACTGTGCTACAAATTCTGCTATGTCTTGCTTCATGCCATCCCACCAATATACCAATTTGAGATCGTGGTACATCTTGGTTGCACCTGGATGAATAGAATACCGGGAATAATGTACTTCTTCTAAAATCCGTTGGGGCAAGTTCGCCACATTCAGTACACATAGCCGGCTTCGATATCTAAGAACCCCTTCTATGGAAACTTCGAATGGAGACTTTCCTTTTCCTGAGATAGATCTCGATAGTGGCGTAACTGAAGATCTTCATATTGTCGTTCCTTCACTTCTAGATTCAATGATGAAACTGTGGGGTCATTGATGCTAATACTTGCATCTCCTGAATCAATGGGTCGTACGCCGAGACTTGCTAACCGATGGACTTCACGAACCATTTCTCGCTTTTCCGAAGGAACTCCACATAAACTACCCATCGATCGGCGGCTAAGTGCATCTGCTACTACATTCGCCTTCCCTGGATGATATAGAATGTTCACATCATAATCCTTCAGTAATTCTAACCATCTCCTTTGCCGCAGGTTCAACTCCTTCTGTTTGAAAATATATTGAAGGCTTTTGTGATACGTATAGATGTCCACGTGCACACCATATAAGTAGTGTCTCCATATCTTCAATGCATGAATGACCACAGCTAGCTCAAGATCATGAGTGGGATAATTTTGTTCATGTTTTCGCAACTGTCTCGAAGCATATACAATAACTTTCCCATTCTGCATTAATACACATCCTAATCCCACGTCGGAGGCGTCACAATATACCACATAGCCATCTGATCCTTCTGGAAGTGTTAGCACCGGCGCTGAGGTCAACCTGTTTTTCAGCTCTTGGAAGCTACGCTCACAGGCATCACTCTACTGGAATTTAGCCGACTTCTGGGTTAACTTTGTCAATGGGGCTGAAATAGATGAGAAGCCCTCTACAAATCTTCTATAGTATCCTGCTAACCCAAGGAAACTATGAACTTTTGTAGGCGTCGTAGGTCTTGGCCAAGTCTTCACAGCTTCTATTTTCTGAGTGTCGACTCGGATACCATCATCTGAAATAACATGGCCTAGAAATGCCACTGAGTTCATCCAAAACTCGCACTTCGAAAACTTTGCATACAATTCCTGATCTCGAAGAACGCCAAGAACAATTCTTAGATGATCTGCATGTTCTGACTCTGTGCGATAATATACCAGGATATCGTCGACAAACACTATCACAAAAAGATCCAAAAACGGCCTGAACACATTATTCATTAAATTCATGAACACCGTCGGGGCATTCGGCAACCCGAACGACATTACTCGAAACTGGTAGTGACCATATCTTGTCCTGAAGGCAGTCTTGGGAATATCTGCTTCCCTAATTCTCACCTGATGATAACCCGATCTCAGATCTATCTTGGAGAACCATTTAGCACCTTGCAACTGATCGAACAAGTCGTCAATTCTAGGAAGAGGGTATTTATTCTTTATTGTCACCTTGTTCAACTGCCTGTAGTCGATGCACATTCGTAGAGATCCGTCTTTCTTCCTTACGAACAGGACTGGTGCTCCCCATGGTGAGGAACTAGGCCTTATAAACCCCTTCTCAAGTAAATCTTTTAGCTGTGCTTTTAGCTCTTTCAGTTCTGCTGGAGCCATTCGATATGGAGGAATAGAAATAGGCTCGGTGTCTGGTAGTACATCAATAGCAAAGTCGATCTCCCTTTCTGGAGGAAGGCCTGGTAACTCGTCGGGAAACACATCTGGGAATTCATTCACTACCGGGACAGACTGGAAAGTTGGCACTTCCGCTTCCGTGTCATGAACCCGAACTAGATGACAAATATACCCTTTGACTATCATCTTTCTCGCCTTAAGGTAGGAAGTAAACCTACCCTTTGGGGAAGCTGTATTACCCTTCCACTCAAGTATGGGCTCTCCCGGAAATTGGAATTGAACTACCTTTGTCCAGCAACAAACATTAGCATAGCATGATGCCAACCAGTCCATACCCATAATTACGTCAAAATATATCATCTCAAGTTCAATCAAATCAGCCCTTGTCTGGCGATCACATATAATGACTACACAGTTCTTATATACTTGCCTCGCTATTACAGGATCACCAACCGGAGTGAATACCTCGAAAGGTTTAATTGGCTCAGGTCTTAACCCAACACAATCAGCGATATACGGAGTAATATATGAGAAGGTAGAACCTGGATCAATCAGAGCATATACGTCACGGGAAAATATAGTCAAGGTACCTGTGAAAACATCTGGGGAAGACTCAAGATCCTGTCGTCCAGCTAAAGCATACACACGGGGCTGAACAGCACCTGAAGTGGATGCTCCCCCTCTACCTCTGCCTCTGCCTGCTGTAGTGTGAGGAGTCTGTGCTGTCGGGCGTGCTGAAGAAGAACCCGCTGCTGAACCTGTGGGCTGAGTCCCAGCTCTATCTCTCGCTGAAGGGTAATCTCTCATCATATGACCAACCTGCCCGCAAGCATAACAAGCATCCGAACCCTGACGACACTGTCCGGAATGCAATTTACCGCACTGGCTACACCGCGGTACTGAAGGTCTCCTCTGGCTAAAGTCTCCCCTAGGCTGCGAATCTGAAGCCCTCGAACTCTGCCCCTGGCCTGACTGAGTAGAACGATCAACCCTCCTATCTGAGAATCTAGGAGGTGCACTAGTCACTGACTGACCTAGGTGCCTAGAATATGTCTGTCTCGGTCCCCCTCGGTACTCACTGCTCTCCCCCATAGATCTAGCCCTCTTACCTTGTCTTCTGTCACCCTCACGATCACTTCTCTGCTGTCGCTGTCGTTCCTCGAGGTTCTGAGCATGGGCCTGTATCCAGGAAATATCCATCCCGTCTTGCAAAGAGGCTGTCAGACAATCTCTAAACAAGTGTGGTCCTAAACCACTCACAAATCTATAGATCGGTCTCCCATGTCAGCCACCATAGTCGGAGCATACCGGGCCAATGAGTTGAATTGCATACTATACTCTCGGGCACTCATGCTTCCTTGTTTCAAATTCAAGAACCTGTCCGCTGTAGCTCGGCGGACTTCAGGTGGCAAATAGTGACGAATAAAGGCATCTGCAAACTCTTGCCACACGGGAGGTGGTGCATTCTCTCCTCTTGTTATCACCCAATTCTTATACCATAGCACCGCCACGTCGCGAAGTCTATATGAGGCCAACTCTACAAATTCAGTCTAAGAAGCATGCATAAGTTTCAGCGTCCGCAACATCTCATCGATAAAACCTTGTGGGTCCTCGTCCGGCTTCGACCCGAAATATTCTGGAGGATTTAGAGTAAGGAAATCACGGGCTCTTGTGCTAGCTGAACGATCACTTGGGCCCGCATTCTGTCGCTGTGCCTAAGTGGCAACCAACTGCGTCAATAAATGTATGGCCTCGGACACTTGTTGACCCGAAGCACCCGGTGGAGGAATCGGAGCTGAGGCTCCCCCCTGCTCTTTTACATTGGGCGCGGCCTCACTTTGCGATTCACTTTCCTCTACATCCACCGGAGGCTCCCTTTCTGCCCGCTTCTTCGTCGTAGCTTTGCCTTTCTGGGCAGCTGTAGCTTTTCCTTTCGGCGGCATTTTTCTGAAACCATAACGCACTTTTAGGAATAATATAATCCTAGGCAGGGCTCTAACGCACGATCTCATGAGAAGAAGGATGGTCATTTTCCTAAATGCCCTGTAGCCCCTTGTTTATTAGCGTGGCGCGCAACACACCATAAACAAGACTCTACAAGACACGGCTCGTAGACACTTCCTAGGGCAAACTGCTCTGATACCACTTCTGTCACGACCCAGCTAGGGGCCGCGACGGGTACCCGGAGCTAGTTACTGAGCACCGCTCACTCTATTACCTATCTTGCTCATTTAATACTCTTTTATCAATTTTACATACCAATTGTAGGAAAATCATATTTTATCAAAACATAAGTACTTTATATACATTTGCCTCTCGGCCATCAAACAATATACATACATATGAAAACATCTTGTGAGACCATCTAACCCACACCGCGTATCTACGAGCCTCTACTAACATAATGAATACATAGACGGAACAAGACTCCGTCATGCCCAAAATATGCATATATGAATGTACATCAAAAGGATATCCATAAGCACTTCCGAACAATGGAGTGCTATCTAACAGCTGACAGCTACTGAGGACCTGGGCCAAGCTCTCCTCCCTGTCTACCTGTGGGCATGAACACAGCGTCCGAAGAAAAGACGTCAGTACGAATATTGTATCGAGTATGAGAGGCATACATAATGAAAGGAAACATCAATAATATGAGGATAACATCAACATAAGACATCTGGATCTGATTGATAATCATAAATGAAGTAATGAATGATATCTTACTCATACTCATCATCATGACATGTATGCATCATATGAAAGCTGCCCGTCCATGTCGGAACGGTGTGATAATCAATAATATTAGCCCGCGTCCAGGCCTCCCGCGTCCGGGGTACCATCTCATGCCGCCCACTAGTGGTGTCTGCCCACGCCCGTAGGTCGTAGTGTATCCGTATCGCCGCCCGCCGAAGCGGTGTCTGCCCGGCCAACTAGGCCCGGTGTGAATGCAATCATGACATGCTTAATGTAAATACTCATAGTAATATGCTTATCATAAAATACTTATCTTATCATAATGCGTATATATGACTCATGATCAACCTTACTCTATCGGGGTGACGTAGGTCGTGATCCCCCGATTACATTATGGAACCATCATGGACATTCTGCCCCACCTTGAAAGGACTAGTACATAAGGTGAGTGTAGGCAAGGAATAACATCATCATCATTCTAGTGTCATCATATCGTATAACTTATCTCATATAGACATTCATAAGTATAAGCTTTTAACTTCTTAGAATGTAAGAACTCATAAAAGGAATAGGGATTCAAGTTAAAAGATTCATGCCATTAGAAAGAAGGACTAGCCTCACATACCTTGGTCGTTTAGCTAAGATATCGCTCACTTGTTCTCCGTCGATATCACGTCGTTACCTTCATAAGAGAATTCGTATCATCATTAGTAACTGACTATAAGAACGTGTCGCTAATTCTAGGAGAAGTCGGGCAACGCTTCCTTCGCTCATACTACTTTTCTCACGTTCTATATCAACTCCCAATATTCATAATATTATTCGCAATATCATAATCGACAATCGTCATTTACGTGCGTTTGGCAAAATCCACCATTTTCCTCCAATTTTCCCTTATTTCTACTTCTAGCTCATCCTTGTGTTTTCATGCATTTAATGCTTGTTTCATGATATAAACATCATTTATAACGTATTAGTACTCACAACACTTCAGTATTCATAGTTCTATTCCACTATCATTCATTTATGTCACTATTCACTCAATAATGACTCATTTCTATGTTCTTCTACCTTTCAAGTGTCTAAGCTTTCCAATACTTCAAACAACATGGAATAGTCATGAAACTTACCTTGGATGATGGTTGAACAGTCCTTAAGTTGAAATACTTCACTTAGCCAAAACCCTAGTCCCACCTTCTTGAAATTTCTTTAGTCCCGCCTTCTTGAAATTTCTTCACTTAGATGATCCTTTATTGTGTTCTTACACTTGATTCCATGAAATTAGTGTTGTTGGTCTTGATATTCCCTTTAATTCTCTTGAATTCTTGTGGAGGAATTATTTGGAGAGTTGTAGAATGTCTCTTAAGCTGTATGGATGAAAATGAAGTGAAATGAGGCTTAAGTCTCTTTTAAAAATCACAAAATCTGATCTTTAATGAATTCTTGTCGGGGTGAACAGTGGTCGTAAACCACCATATACGGACCGTATTTTGATTTACGGTCCGTCCACTGTGGTCGTATTTAACCATTTCAAAGACAGAAAGTTTTGGCTGATGGACATGGTAGTTTACGACCTGGTTTACGGTCCGTAAACCAGTTTACGGGCCGTAAACTGGGTCGTATTTAACCATATTCAACATTTACAGAAAGTTGGGATTTTTGACAAGCTGGACGACGATTGCACTATACGGTTCGTAAACCACTTTACGGTCCGTATAGTGCCATATACGACCACTGGGCTGAAAAATTTTCCGCGACTTTCTTATTTTCCAAAAATTCTTAATTAGCCATTCCCAACTTAATAAAACATCATTCACTCAACTTTTCATCATTCCACTCATCATACATGTACGGAGAAATTTCCGAGGTGTAACACTTCCCATCGATCTACGGCTAAGAGCATCAGCCACAACATTTGCCTTTCCGGGGTGATACAAAATATCAACATTATAGTCTTTTAGCAATTCTAACCATCGTCGTTGCCGCAGATTTAACTCTTTCTGCTTGAAGATATACTGAAGGCTCTTATGATCTGTGTAAATATCCACGTGAACACCATATAAATAATTTCTCCATATCTTTAATGGATGAACCACCGCGGCCAATTCTAGATCATAGGTAGGATAATTCTGCTCATGTTTTCGCAATTGCCTTGAAGCATACGCAATCACCTTGCCATGTTGCATCAATACACAGCCTAGCCCAACACCTGAAGCATCGCAATAAACGACATATCCTTTCAATCCCTCTGGAAGTGTCAAGACTGGGGCGGAAGTCAATCTACCCTTGAACTCTTGGAAACTACGTTCGCAAGCATCTGTCCATTGAAACCTTGCCGATTTCTGGGTCAACTTTGTAAGCGGTGCCGAAATAGAAGATAAACCTTCAACGAACATCCTGTAATAACCTGCTAAGCCCAGAAAAATACGAACCTCCGTAGGAGTTGTAGGCCTTGGCCAAGTCTTCACGGCCTCAATCCTTTGACTATCCACTCGAATACCGTCGGCTGCAACAATATGCCCTAAAAATGCCACCGAATTCAACCAAAACTCACATTTGGAAAACTTTGCAAACAACTCTCGAGTTCGAAGGACTCCAAGGACAGTACGCAAATGATTCGCATATTCTGCCTCGGATCTAGAATACACCAAGATGTCGTCGATAAACACGATCACAAATAAATCCAGGAAGGGCCTGAACACATTATTCATCAAATCCATAAATACTGTCGGCGCGTTCGTTAGCCTAAATGACATTACCCGGAATTCAAAATGACCATATCTTGTTCTGAAGGCTGTCTTAGGGATATCTTTCTCCCTAACTCTCACTTGATGATACCCGGACCTCAAATCGATTTTTGAAAACCATTTGGCACCTTGCAATTGATCAAATAAATCATCAATCCTTGGGAGAGGATATTTATTCTTAATCGTCACCTTATTTAATTGCCTATAATCAATGCACATTCTCAAGGAGTCATCTTTCTTTCGGACAAACAATACGGGTGCTCCCCACGGGGATGAACTAGGCCTAATAAAGCCTTTCTCAAGCAAGTCTTTCAATTGCTCTTTCAATTCCTTCAGTTCTGCGGGTGCCATTCTATATGGGGGAATAGATATAGGCTTAGTGCCTGGAAACACATCAATAGCAAAGTCAATCTCCCCCTCGGGAGGAAGGCCTGGAAGCTCTTCCGGGAACACATCCGGAAATTCATTTACTACGGGAACCGACTGAACAGTTGGCGATTCAGCTTCTATATCTTGAACTCGCACTAGATGATAAATACAACCTTTTGTGATCATTTTCCTTGCCTTTAGGTAGGAAATGAACCTACCTTTTGGTGACGCCGTATTACCTTTCCATTCTAAGAGTGGTTCTCCCGGAAATTGGAAACGAACCATTTCCATTCTACAATCAACATTGGCATAGCAAGAAGCCAACCAATCCATGCCCATAATGACATCAAAATCTACCATTTCTAGCTCATGCAAGTCAATCATGGTACGACGATCACAAATCACAATCACACAATTTCTATATACTCGGCTAGTTATTACCGATTCACCCACGGGTGTAGACACCTCAAAAGGTTTGATCGACTCCGGCTCGACTCTAAATCGACCAGCAATATATGGAGTAACATATGACCATGTGGAGCCCGGATCAATCAAAGCATATACATCATGAGAGAATACCGATAATATACCTGTGACAACGTCAGGGGAAGACTCAAGATCATGGCGTCCAGCCAAACCATATACGGTGCTGAGGACCGCTAGAACTGGGAGCTCTGCCTCTGCCTCTACCATTGTCACGATCCGGCTAGGGGGCCGCGACGAGCACCCGGTGCTACCCCACCCGAGCACCCCCTTATCGTACATAACATAACATCTAGGTGAACCATAAGTCAATTCGTGCTTTTCTTATCGTTAATCATATTGATCCCATTAGATAACCATCATCATTTAACATATCATAGGCATCTATGCCACATCATAAGTACAAGGCCGACAAGGCCAACAAAAGATATACAAAACATGGGCCGACATGGCCGAACATCTCTAACCACATACACATGACTACGAGCCTCTAAGAGTATGACGTATCGTATGAGCGGGACAGGACCCCGCTATGCCCATAATTATATACACAAAAGAATAAGTACCCAAAAGCTACGGCTCCGAAAGAAATGGAGCTCTGTTATGCAATCTCTGAATAAGCTGCTATGGATCAAGTCTGTCTCCCTGTGCACCTGCGGGCATGACACAGCGTCCACAAACAAAAGGACGTCAGTACGAAGAATGTACTGAGTATGTAAAGCATGATCAACATCAATATAGAAGCATAATAGATATCATATGAAAATAGTATAGGAGGGGAGACAGTAATATCATCATCATCATGTCGCTTACTTGCATACATCATCGTTCGTATCCCATAATAATACTCGTACCATACTTGTGCTCATATTCGTATACATGTCCTTATTCGTATTCTTATACATAGTCTTATCACATTCATATTCATATTATATACATAGTCATTTCATATACATAGCATTTACATAGCATACCCGACCTCATAGGATCGGTGTCTTATACATGCTTGGCCAACCAAGGCTCAAGGTCATTCATACCTGGCCCTACCAAGGCAGCAGGGTTATCCGTACCATCTGCAGAGGTGTGCGCGCGTTTCGTAATCGTATACATACTTTATACATAGTCATATACATATAGTCTTACCCGGCATCATAAGCTCGGGGTCTTATCATAGCCCTTCATAGGCATACATATACATATATCATAGCTCGTAAGCATCTCTAGTCTCATTTTACTCTCATCATCATTACTATCCTCATCATTATCGTTACATTTACATTATAGACTTACTCGTCATACAAGGAACATAGTATAATCATAGTACATATCAAGGGTCGTGAGCTTATGAGCTCGGAATGTCAACCATGTGAAGACAACATACTCATATAGATGAATTAGGAATTTGGCCAAGAACCATGCCTTATGAAAGAAGGGTTAGCCTTACATACCTTTCCATCGAACTATTCTACACTTGCACGTTCCCTTCCAATGCTAGCGTTTATACCTTCATTAATATCATAACAATGTCCATTAGTCATTCACATTATCCACATTATCTAGATTCCTCAATGTGCCTCTAATTCACCCACATTCATGGTCATAACACCCATCTTCGTCCATTCGTCTAAAGTGTTTAGTTCATGATCTTAATTCCATTTATAACACATTCATATCACAACACAACAACATTCATAACTCAATTCAAACTATTTCTCAAAAAGTCACTATTCATCATTCATGACCTAGTTGACCACATTTTATACAATCCATGTATTTTAATTCTCCAATATCTTAAACATCTTGTAAAAATCATGAATCTTACCTTAGAAGTTGTAGGAACAAGCTTTGGTTGATAATACTCTTCTTTGAGCAAAACCCTAGTTTTTCTCTATTTGGATTTCTTGACTTGGATGATCCTTGATGATTCCCTTATCCTTGATTCACTTGTCTTAATGTTATTGATGGCTTATAATCCTTGAAAACTCATATAATAAATGTAGAGAGAAGTTTTAGAGAGAAGTGGTGTAATGTTGTAATGAAATAAAATAAGTCTTGATCCTCATATTTAATGAATTGGAAAATCTGTGCTGGGTGAACAGTGGTCGTCCATGGAGGTTTACGGTCCGTATTTCAGTTTACGGACCGTCCCTCGTGGTCGTCTTTAAGCTTAAGCAGGACCAGAAACTTTGGCCTGCATGCATGGTGATTTACGACCATGGTTTACGGCCGTAAATCACTTTACAGTCCGTCCACCAGGTCGTGTTTAGCCATTTCCTCGGCTGGCAGAAAGTTGAAGTTGGGCATGCCAGTTTACGACTTCAAGTTTACGGACCGTATTGCACTTTACGGTATTTTGCACTATACGACCACTGGGCAGTTTTGCCAACTTTCAATTTTTCTCATTTCTCGACTTTTCATTCTAATCATTCTCGTCCATTTACGCACCTTGATCATGAAACATTATACACTAACACTCCTCGCACACATCATTAGTTCGTTCACTTGCGTACCAACGGGAAATTTTCCGAGGTGTAACAACCATGGCCGACTAGCGCATGTGAACCTGGCCCCGTAGGGCGTACAGATGCTGAAGATCCGGCTACCAACCCTGATGGCTGGGTCCTACCTCTACCATGTACTGAGGGGCAATCACGCATGATATGGCCTGGTCGGCCACATGAATAGAAAACATCTTAACCTGATCGGCATTGACCCTAATGCGACTTCCCACACTAGGAACATCGTGGCACAGGTGGCCTCGCCTGACCCGAATCACCCCTAAACTGGGACCCTGAAAAACTCGGACTCGGCCCTGAAAGGGCAGATCTATCAAATCTCTGGCCTGAAAACCGTGGAGGTACACTGGTCATAGAATAGCCTGAATGCCTGGGAAACTGCTGCCGGTGCCCACCTCTAAACTCGCTCATCGGACCCGAAGATCTAGCCCTCTTGTTATGTCCCCGATCTTGCTCACGTTCACTCCTCTGCTGTTGTAAACTTTCTTCTAAGTTCTAAGCATGGGCCTGAATGCGTGCAATATACATACCGTCCTGAAGGGACGCAGTCAAACACCTATCCATCAAATGTGGCCCTAGGCCTTTAACAAATCGGTGTACCCGGTCACCCATATCCGTTACCATGGCTGAAGCGTACCTAGCCAAGGAGTTGAAGCGGAGAATGTACTCTAGAGCACTCATGCTACCTTGCCTCAAATTTAAGAATTTATCAGCTCTAGCTCGCAGGACTTCTGGAGGTATATAATGACGGAGAAAAGCATCAACAAACTCTTGCCATACCGGGGGAGGTGCATTGGCTCCCCGTGAAGCCATCCAGACTGTATACCACTGGATCGAGAGATCTCTCAATCTATATGACGCTAACTCCACCGACTCCGTGTCTGAAGCATGTATCAATCGAAGCGTCCTCAACATACTATCAATAAAGTCCTGGGGGTCCTCCTCCGGCTTTGACCCAAAGAATTCCGGAGGGTTTAAAGTAATGAAGTCACAGGCCCTTGCACTAACAGCCCCGTCACCCTGCCCTGTACTTTGCCGCTAAGTCTGAGCAGCAACCAACTGTGTAAGCAAATGTATGGCCTCTTTTACATCTTGGTCCGAAGCATCTGGTGGAGGAGCTGGAGGTGCTGGAGCTGGGGCTGAAGTTCCCTCACTCTCCTCAGTAATAGGCACTGTCTGGGAGGACTAAGATTAAGCCGCACTCTGGGACTCACTTTCCTCTACTAACGGTGGCGGTGCTCTTTCAGCCCGCTTTTATGCCACCGTCTTGCCTTTTTGGGCTGCTGTAGTCTTTCTCTTTACAGGCATTCTCTGAAATACACAACACACGATTAAGGAACAAGAATTTTTTACATCATAGCTCTATCGCACGATTCTTATGAAGAAAGAAGGTCATTTATTCCTAAAATGTCTGCAGCTTACTGTTTATAAGTGTGGCGCGCAACACACCCATAATCAAGACTCTACTAGACATGGCTCGTAGACACACCCTAGGACTGAACTGCTCTGATACCACTTTTGTCACGACCTGACTAGGGCCGCGACGAGCACCCGGCGCTACCCTACCCGGGCACCCCTTTAACATACTTTCACATAACGTCTAGGTGAGCCATAAATCAAATCAGGCATTCTAGCCATCAATCATACTAGTCCCAATTGGACGACAACATTTCTTATATCATCATAGGCATTTATGCCACATCAATGTACATGGGCCGACGAGGCCGACAAAATGATATACAAAATATAGGCCGACAAGGCCACACACATCTAACCACATACACATGTCTACGAGCCTCTAAGAAGGTTATAACATATCACATGAGCGGGACAGGACCCTACTATGCCCATAATTATGTACACAAAAGAATAAGTACCCAAAAGCTATAGCTCCGAATGAAATGGAGCTCCGCTATGTAGTCCCTGAAAATATAGCTATGGATCAAGCCTGTATCCCTGTGCACCTGCGGGCATGACGCAGCGTCCACAAACAAAAGGACGTCAGTACGAAGAATGTACTGAGTATGTAAAGCATGATCAATATCAATATGAAAGCATAAGAGTCAACATATGAGATAGCATAACATGGGAGATAATAATATCGTCGTCATAGCACTTACTTGCTTTCCACAAGGACATTCCATTTCTATTGCGTATCCGTGTACATACATCCATATCCGTATTTATTTACCTTCACATTCATTTTTATAACATATTTGTACTCATATTGATGTCATATACACACACACACACACACATATATATATAGCTATAGCGTGCCAGACCATAAAGATTCGGTGTTTCATACATACTTGGCCAACCAAGGCTCAAGGTCATACATACCTGGCCCTACCAAGGCATCAGGGTTATCCGTACCTTCTGCAGAAGTGCGTGCGCGTTTCATAATCATATACATACTCTATACATATTCATATACATATATTCTTACCCGACGTCATAAGCTCGGGGTCTTATTATAGACCTTCATAGGCACACATACATATAATAGCTCATAAGCATCTGTAGCATCATTTTATTCTCATCATCATTACTATCATTGTCATTATCGTTACATCTACCCAATAGGCTTACTCGTCATACGAGGGACTTAGTACAATCGTAGCACATCGAGCATCGGGAGCTTACTAGCTCGGAGAATCAAATCGTTTGAAGGGAATCATAGTCTTATAGGAGATTTAGACGTTTGGCCAAAGAACCATGCCTTATGAAAGAAGGTTTAGCCTTACATACCTTTCGTTCGACTATATAACACTTGCACGTTCCCTTCCACGCTTGCGTTTATACCTTCATCAAGGTCATACTATCGTTAGAATTGACAGCTACCATAAATGGCTAAAGCTAGGGAAAATCGGATAGCATCTCCTTTTTTTATACAACATTCCTCCATATCGTAATTCAATTCCCAAACATCAACAATACATTTACAATATCATAACAATAGCCTTTAGTCATCTACATTATCCATATTCTCAATTCACTTCCAATTTTCCATATTCAAGACCATAACACACGATTTCGTCCATTCACATGCAATGCCTATTTCATGATCTTAACGTCATTTATAACCCATTCATGTCACAACACAACAACAATCATGATTCAATTCAAACTATTTCTCAAAACGTCACTATTCATCTTTCATGACCCATTTTGCTATACTCTTCTAAAATCCAAGCATTTCAACTTCCAAATACCTTAAACAACATATAAATACCATAAATCTTACCTTAGATGTTGTAGGAACAAGCATTAGTCGAAATACTCCACTTGAGCAAAAACCCTAGTTTTTCTCCATTTGGATTTCTTGACTTGAATGATCTTTAATTGGTTGCTTACACTTGATTCACTTATTTTGTGTTGTTGATCACTAAAACCCCTTGAAAACTTATGGAATATATGTAGAGAGATGTTTTAGAGAGAAGGGGTGTGATGTAGAAGTGAAATGAAATAAGCCTTGGTCCCCTTATTTAATGACTTAAAAATCTGATTTTGAAGTGCACAGTGGTCGTAAACTTGGTTTACGGTCCGTATTCCAGTTTACGGACCGTCCTTCGTGGTCGTATTTAATCATAACAGAACCAGAAACTCAGGCTGGGACATGGTGATTTATGATCATGGTTTACGGGCCGTAAACCACTTTACGGTCCGTATTCCAGGTCGTATTTAACCATTGATCATTTGGCAGAAAGTTTGAAGTTTTGGAAGCCACAATACAACATGGCATTTTACGGACCGTATACCACATTACGGTCCGTATTTCATTTTACGACCACTGGCCAGAATGCAAACTTGCAACTTTTCTCATTTCCAAAACCTATAATTATTCATTATGGAGCATAACCTCTCTCTTATTGCGATTGCCTTTGGAATCTTATTTAGGGTCATCAAATGTCGTTTCTTACTCATGGAAACATCATACGCTCGTGCTCATCACTAGGTCATTCACCCGCGTACCAACGGAAGATTTTCCCAAGGTGTAACAGGTAGCCACGACATCCCATCAGAGCCAGACCAACCACAGAGGGAAAATAAAATGTTTGGTAGTACAAGAGACGATCTCAGAATGACAGTTATTGCAAAATTCGTCAGTCATGGGGACAAGGGACATCATGAGGATGTCAGTGCCCTTTTTTCAGAAAATCAACGACCTCCAAGAAAAGGTGAAACATTATGAACCGGCTATTGCGGCAAACGTTCCTCCCGTTAACTTATGGAAACCTCCTTCTCATTTCCCACTTTTGAGTTTTCCAATATCCAACGCTTTCCTTGCCTATCTACTACAAATCCCCCTGCTATTGACTTAACCATGTCAAACCCTCCATATGTCGGCACTTCCGACCAAGTACCCGATGCTAGCCATCCTTTAAATATCGCACCCTCATACCAAACTCCACTACTGACTTACATTAATCCTATCACTTTCCCAATTCCAACCTACACCAACCCTACCACTCATCAAAACCAAGCTATCTACATAAATTTTCCCACTTCTCAAAACACTAACACGTTATGAAATTGCCTCGTACACCATGAACTAGTCCACTACGAGGAGATGGAAAAGTCCTGGAGAGCTGAACAAGACAGGCGCTACAAAGAGATGGAACACAAAGTGGCTGAGATTCTTGAACAATCTGCAAGAGCCACTTGTAAGGCGACTGGTCTAAGATACGACGATCTCTGCATGCATCCAGACTTGGATTTACTCGAAGGTTTCAAGGTGCCCAAATTTGAAATGTTCAACGAAACTGGAAACCTCAGGGCCCACTTGCGATATTACTGTGATCAATTGATTGGGGTAAAGAAGAACCAAGCTCTGATCATGAGGCTATTCAGTCAAAGCTTGACTGGGGAAGCTTTGGAATGGTTCACCACACATGATTTACGCCAATGGATCTTGTGGGAAGACATGGCTGAATCATTCATGAGAAGGTTTTAGTTCAGCATAGACACATTCCTCGATCGATATTACCTCGAAAGGGTAAAACAGAAACTTATGGAGAATTTCCATGAATATGTTGTCTGATGGAGAGTAGAAGTTGCATGGGTGCAGCCTCCGATGAGCGAATATGAGTTAACTACTGCTTTCATCAGCGTCCAAAACCCCGAGTACTATGACTGGATGTTGTGCATGATGGGCCAAAAATTCTCTGAAATCGTCAAGATGGGAGAAGCTTTGGAAGACGGTTTCTAAGCCGGGAAAATCACAAACTCTGTGTCATTACGAGTTGCTAGCACTATGGATGTATTGAAAGAAAAGGAGGAAGGGGTATTCACCATGTTTACACCAGCAGCCGAATCCCAAACCTTGAAAGTAGTTGGTATACTCCACCCAATCAAAGAAAAGCTGGTTAATCCTTTGAACAGATGGTACAGGGCTGATAAATGATGTACTTATCACTCGGGAATGGTGGGACGCAATACGGAGAGGTGTATTAACCTTAAACGTAAAATCCAAGAATTAATCGACAATAAGGTGGTTTCTTCAAACTGATGGCATGACGTTACACAAGGCCACAAACTCAGACGTCATAGAAAATGTCACATTTGCAGTGGTTGTTTTTCTTCTCTTGTAATCGCACTCTTTTGCTCGTAATCAAATTACATTTGACCTATCTCTTATGGCATAGATATGTAAAAAACCCATATTCGGTTTGGTCTTGCTCTGTGCATTAGAAATCCAAATGACTTTCCTTGTAATATGAACTACGCAATGACCTGATTTCCCGAGGTGGGATACGTAGGCAGTCCATGTAGGACTCGGTCACTTCATCTGAAAAATTTCAACCTTTAGTCTGAACTACGTTCGACTTGATTCCTGTCATTACGGGATATGTGGGCACTCTGTGAGCTCGGTCGTGCCAAACAAAAAATTCAAGAAACCCTTAGCAAGCCACAAAGATGAGACTTCGAAAGAGCTTGGAATTGGCGCATGAGCTTACCACACATACCTAACTGGGGCAAAATTTTTTAGAAGATCTCAAAATTTCCTTCAAGCAAATCAGGCCCGTGAGTTAGCCGGTCCAAAGCCTCAAACTGGGGTAGAAATTTTGAGAATCTCTCGATAGTTCAACATAAGAGTTAACATATCCAATACCTTAAACTGAGACAGAATTTTTTAGAGGGTCTCAAAAATTCCAAAAGAATTTAGAATTGGCACGAGAGTTTGCTAACACAACTTCAACTGGGGTAGAATTTTTGAGATCTTTCTCAAAAATTCCTTCACAAGACTCGCATGAGAGGTCGCCGACACATTTTTGACTGGGGAAAATTTTTTTAGAGGGTCTCAAAAAATTCCAATTCGAGGTTTGAAACAAAAGGTCATCGACACGACTTAAAATTAGGACAGAATTTTTTAGAGGGTCTCAAAATTCTTTCACAAGACTCGGCGTGAGAGTTCGTCAAACGTCTGAACTTAAGGAAAAGAATTGTTAAAGAGCTCTCAAAATTTCCAAATTCAAATTTGGCATGAGAGTTCGCCAATACATTCTCAATTAGAGCAGAATTTTTGAGTGGATCTCAAAATTTCCATCACAAGATTGGATGAAAAAGTTCGTCGATACATTCAAAACTGGCGCAGAATATTTGAGAAGATCTCAAAAATTCTGCAAGTGATGCACCCCTACAAAAAAATATATACGGGAGTATTGAAGCAATGAAACTGGGAATTGTTTTTGGGGTGGGGCCTCAAAATTTGCATAGTAAACAACATCACAACTTATGAGAAAGTTCAGAGTTCTTCTATGTGGTAGACTGAGGCAGAATTTTTGAGGAGGGTCCTCAAAAATTCCACCAAGGCTGCATTTCGACACCGGACAAGCTTGCACACCAAAAGAAGGATCATCAGGACAACGAGGACAAGCCAACACGAATCAGTCTCCCAAACTAAGAATTTTTCTTTGAATGCAAGAATAACGAAGTCATAAAGTTGACAATAACCGAGACCGCCAGCATGACAAAGGCATTATTAGGCTTATCGTGGCATAGCCATAATAAGCCAGACAGTTTCACTCTCACTTTATCTATCACTTTGTTACTTCTATGTTATTAACAATTGATTTGAAATTTGGCAGGGGAAATGGTTATGTGTGATGGCTAAGATTACGAGATGACATCTGGACCACTATGTCCTAATCCTAAAAAAACCAAAGATTTTTCGTTTTTCACAAATTCTGTCAGGCAATCCTACATAAAGGTAACGCCGCCAAGCATCAAGTATGTCGATCAAAATGAAGAGGCGCTCAATATTTCGAATTGCACGGCGAGACTATCAAGACTGACAAAATGGAAATCAAGCCTTCAACAACAACCAGAAATATCAAACAAAGCCTATTTGATGGCACAAGCCGAACGACTAGACTTTGAACTTTCTTCTCTATACTTCATCATTCGTTTTGACTACTTTAACGACTTTGCTTTAAAATTATGCAGACGTCAACATCAAGTTGTCAACAACTCTTCTTGACCATAAATGGGAGCAATTTGTTGTAGAGGATCAAAATCTCCAGCAAAAGCAAAGATCTACTAAGTACGATCAAAGATCACCAAAAATGACGAAAAGCGTGGCCTGCCTCTACAATGAGCAAAGGATGCTCGACGGTTTTGTATATGCCATTAACCTTTCTGCAGGTTTTTTTAACTACGGTCGCTAGGAAAGCAGCAACGTATCTACTAATCATTTTCTATAAGTACAGGTCGTACGAGTATCAGAATGGACTTCGATACGACTCAAAATTCAGAGAGGTATTAAGGTAATTGCCATATGCTAGGTGAAGACGTAAGCGATGGCGGCCTAAATCTGCAAAAGGATAGCATTTGGCCACCCATATCAACGAGTCACAAAGGAATCATAAACCGTGTCGAACACATGGTTTTCGGTATCTCAATTTATTTTTAACACAGAAATGGGATTTACTATTTGTTTACCCAAAAGTGGGATTTGCTATTTGTTTCCCCAAAAGTGGAATTTATTACTTGTTTTCCCGGAAGTGGGATTTTACTACTTGTTTACCCGCAAGTGGGACATTTACTTTTAACGTATTTACTTGTCCATCTTATAAAGGGACGTATATGTGCTTGTCCACCTTAGAAAGGGACATACTTGCTCGTCCACGTTAGAAAGGGGCGTATGTTTGCTTGTCACCTTAGAAAGGGACATATTTGCTCGTCCACCTTAGAAAGGACGCATATGTGCTCGTCCACCTTAGAAAGGGGCATATATTTGTTTGTCTACCTGAGAAAGCGACATATCTGTTCGTCCACTTTAGAAAGAGACATATATGCGGTTGTCCACCTTAGAAAGGGACATACTTGCTCATCTACCTAAGGGGCGTATATTTGTTCGTCCACCTTAGAAAGGGACATGCATGTTTGTCCATCTTAGAAAGGGACATACATGTTCATCCAGCTTAATATTACACTGCATTATCTACTGATAAGGTTTTCTCAGATTATGCAGTTAGCCAAGCTAAGGGGATGCATTTGCATGCCTAGAGGGCCATCATTCAACATACAAGGGACGAAAGAAAGACAATCCAGTCAAGAGGGCCATATCTGCTCTTCATACAAACATGCTACGAGGGTCATTCATACAAACATGTCGAGAGGGCCATTCATATAAAACGGTGCCAAGAAGGTCACCTATTTTCATACGAACAACCAAGAGGGACATTCACATCAAACTACCGAGAGGGCCATTTCATTCAAACAATGATCGGAGGAGGTCAAAGCAATGTAAATCCGGTTAGGAGACTGCAGTTTTCGCTTCAAAGGTCAAAGCGATGTAAATCCGGTCAGGATGACCGCAGTTTTCGCTCCAAAAATCAAAGCGATGTAAATCCAATCAGGAAGCCGCATTATTCATTTTTCAAAGTCCCCCACAATGTTACCCAGCAGATGAAAGCAGGTTTGAATCCACTAAGGAGAGAAGCAGGCTGATCAAACCAGATTCAGATGCGTGCAGAGCAAATGTGGAACTTTTTCTTAGTAGCAAACCGGGGCACATTGCAGAAGAGTGGAGCAGACTCTTCGGGTGAGATTTGAAGGTCACCTTTCACCACAGTCAAACTACATCCCTGCAGAATGCATGTATGTTATTCCTTTCGAGGTCGTCCTTTTTTAGTTTTGTATATAGTTTCGAACCAAAGGTTACTTCCGCATAAGGAATACCCTTTTTTACCGATCGATTCGAACTACATACGACCTGATTCCCGAGGACAGGGATATGTAGGCGAACTAACTGCCAAAGCTCGATCCTAATCCAAACTCCCTCTAATCATGTCCCAAGCTCCCGGTCTCATAAATTCAGCACAAGGGCAATTTTGTAAGTTTGCAAAAAATCGAGTCGAACTGCAAGTGGCCTGAATTCTCATATAGTATGAGACATGTAGGAAGCTTAATGCTAGGGTTCGGCCATAACTTTCAAACTTGCATATATTTTATTTTCGCTTTAATAGATGAGCTGAGTTGGTCGGACAGAAATCGGGTTTGTCAACTTTCGTTGCCCAAGGACGGCTCCGCCATCCCTGCACGACGAAGGGACAGTTGTTGACACCTAATTTTTGCCCTCCAAAAATTCAAATTAATTAGTCAAGCTTCTTGAATCGGAAACCGAGTAAAATAATTATTCAGAAAATAAAAAATACTTCCTAAAATTACTTTTAGTGATATTTCGCTATTTTATTGGCAAAATACCCTAATATATATTATGTCTATTCTACTTATAACTTTAAGTATAAATTATATGAGATAAGGGTCAAAAACATACCCTAACTATCACCTTTTTTTGAGTTTCATATCTAAACCTTCATAAGGTTGAGAAAACTACCTAAACTATCACTATCTAGTATGCAAAACACACATGAACTAAATGTGTGAACTCACTCTCCAAAAGACAAGTGAGGTTTCTCAAAAAAATTGTCCACATGGCATAAGTAATGCTATGGTGGTACCTACAGGAAAATTAAAAAATAATATTTTTTATAAAAAAAATTGTATATTGTTTTTTAAAAGATGCATTATTTTTTTAAAAAAAATCAGCATTTAAAAAAATCTGGATTTTTAAAAAAAATATGAAAAAAAAATTAGAAATCAGAAAAAATGATTTAAAAAATGGAAAAGTGGATTTTTTTTAAAAAAAAAATGGGAAAACTAAATAATCAGTTTTCTTTTTAAAAAAAAAAATCCTTTTTTTAAACTATTTTTTTATTTTCTATAATTTTTGATATTTTTTTTTACAAAAATTATTATTTTTCAGTTTGTTTTTTAAAACAAATAGTCTCTTTATTTTTTAAAATTTTCATGTAGATGCCATTGTGACATTATTTATCCACGTGGACAACACTGGTAACATTTTTATATAAAATGGAGAGTGTAGATCACATGTCATTCAAGAATAATTTGAGGTATGTTTTGCAAACTAGATAGTCATAGTTTAGGTAGTTTTCTCAACCTTCTGATAGTTTAGGTTTGAAACTCAAAAAAAGGTGATAGTTGGGGTGTATTTTTGACCCTTATCTCAAAATTATATCGATTTTATCAATTCGAAAACCAATTTTGCATAAAAACAAGGGCTTTAATTAAAAACGCATTGTAGTTGTCAATTTAAAGTCATTTTTACTTTGTCACAATCAAGAAGCTTAGCTAATTAAATTGATAATCAATTCATCTTAATCTTACTTCAATTTGGCTGGATTTTAAATACTTGGTTTTGACCTAAAAGAGTTGATTTCAGCTTGAGCTGAGTTGGGTCAGTTTTCACAAATATGGCTACAATTGAAATACAAAGGCTTATTTTAGAAACTCAAATTTAGTCAATTCTAGACCAGTGTTTAAAAAGGCAGGGCGTAAGGCGGGGCGTTTTACATATGCCTCGGTGAGGCGTAAGTCCCACGGGTATTTAATTTTTTGTATTTCATAAAATAATATAATTATAATAAATATTTTTAAATAGGTAAAATTACATAAAATATAAAAAAAAAAGTGTGTGTATATATATATATATATAACAATACAATGAAATAAAAACTATTATGAAATGCAAATCAACTCTAACATCTAAACTTTCAAACAATGAAAAATCACAATTTGTTAAAACAATATTACTATCATTCTATTCATTGTATCTCCCTATAAACAACTTTATCAGTATTATAATTGAAACATAACTCCTTCATGAATAAAAATAAAATTACTTTCAAATAGAGAAATAATAAAATATGATAATTTGATACATAGGACAAAAGACCAATGACAAGTGAAAATTCACAATTCAGTTATGTATTCTTAAAAGAAATATTAAGTGATATTCACCCTCACGATGTTCTCATATAGTAAATATGCAATACTACGACTTGTTATTTGAGTTATACCCAATCTTCTTATTTCGGTAAATGAAAAATTATTAAGTATCAACCATTTGTTAAAGAATTATGAGGGTCAACGGTTTTAATTAAGGAATTTAACATATAACTGTGTAAGAACTGTTAGGCGAGCCCCGAACGTTGGGCGTTAGGCGTGTTTATGGCGTACAATCGGGCGCTTAGGGCGTAAGCCTCGCAGGAATTAAGCCCCGCACGTAAGCCCTGGGGCATTTTGCTAGTGCCCCGCCCCGGGGCGAGCCCCGAAGCGAGTTTCAGAACTGCCTTTTAAAACACTGTTCTAGACCTCCCATCAGCCAAATTCTTGGCCCAACTGGGAACCAACCCAGCCCATTACCTTGATATCCCCCAAACCCCTTTTACCTCTTTTCATTTTCATACAGCAGCCCAAACACCCTAATTCCTGTATACAACAAGAACCAAACGAACCCTAGCCTTCACGCAGTCAGCAAAGCCATAGCTGGCAATGTTATTTTTGGCTCATAATAGCACACGGTGTTTCTCCCTCAGACACGGTTCGGCCAACAATGGCAAAACATTTATGGTTCTTGTCTTCAGATGACAAACGGTAACATGCTTTCTTAAAACTTTTTTGATTTCTTTTTTTTTTCGGATTTCAAACATCTGTTTACAAATCAACGGATTTCAAACAAATTTAAAAATGAATTTCAAATTTACGAAATGTCCTACATCGGTTGAACCCTTTTAATTGGGACTTTTGGGGTTATATATAAAGAACCCCATTCTTTTCTTCACAACCACGGTTTTCTACACTAAAAAACAATTGAATTTTCAGTTCACTTAACTTAAAACAAGAAAGTTTCTTGTAAAGTCGAGTCTCTACGTTTAAAATTTTCTTTTGATTCATCTCTTACGCTGAGTCGAAGTCAAAGGTGAAAGTGATCGTCATCTCTCGTCGCCCCCGTCCCTGCCTACAAAGAAGGTAATTCTCTTCTCTTGTTCTCTAATTCTTTTTTTCTTTTTCTTTCCGTCGGTGCTCTTAGATTGTTGTAAATTAGATGTTTAGGTTCCTTTATTTTTCTGTGTTTGCTTAATCTAGTTTAGCTTAGTCTTTCTTTACAGTAAATGTCTTTATTTTCTCTTTTGTGGTTAAGCATGATTCTATATGGTTAAGTAGTAATCATCCTTTAAATAGAGAATATGCATAATTTTGCTTTGAGTGTGACATGTGGAATGGTTCTTTTAACTGCCATTAGATAAATATAAGAGGAGTATTATAAGTTCTCTAGTCTCAAAATATAGGATGAGTAGGTTAATAATTTAGTCCTGCCTAAAGCATTTGACTAAGCGGAGGCAGGATTTCATATTTCAATTTTCAGAGATATTTGTTTGGTATGATGTTGAATTGAAATTTGAATGATTTCATGTCTTTCCTATTTCCATTTTTAAACTAGTCGCTTAAATTATCGATTAAATCTTTTTTCTCCAAACTTCGACTGATCTCTTAGTGTGAGCCTATTTGAGTCATGTAATCTTAATAAGGTTTAAAACTCTTTTTTTTTTCTCCTCTTAAAGGATAACGTAAATCTTTTTTTTTTCTCAAATTTATTGTTGGAAAGTATTTGAGAAAATTAACATAACCTTTGGTATTTAAAAAAACTTGTGAAAATGTTGGTTAAGTAAATGTTAGTTCTCCTATTGTTTGAAGCATAAGTAAATTTCTGCACATTTTTCCCTTGGCATGATGAAGTTTTCTTTAACAGCTATGACATGCCAAAATCTGCCCTATTCCTTCCTTGTGCTTTCAAACTTTAACAAAGAGGACTTAACTATTTTAACCTATATGTGTATCATTTGAAATATGAAAAAGGTGTTAACCTTGCTTATGGTTAAATAGCATGAATTTTCTCTGACTACGATGAGTCCTGCCTAGATTTCATATTTGCCAACACTTGGTATTACCTTGCTTATGCTATTGGGAGTTGGGTTTAGTCTATGGTTAATAATTCGAGTTGATTAACTAATTGTTTGGTTCAAACTAGAGCCTCCCCTTTCTCTTTGGTTATTCACACTAAAGCACTGGTCCATTACAAAGGATCAGTTCATGGTCTATATTGGGATTGGAATTACTAGGATGATGGTAGTTATGACTTCAGTGACGGATTTTCACTTTTAAAAATGGTCTAATGGGATTAGAACTTCTTTTTTGGTGCCATATACTTATTGATAACTGAGCGGTTGTATTAGCTTGAATCAGTCTTTCCATGAAATCTTAAACAATTCAAAGTCTCTTGTGTTTCCAACTATTGGTGTTGATCAAAACCTTTTGAGAAACCTGTCTTGTTTAAATTTTAGTGACCTCTAAGGGAATTAGTTTTTCTTGACCTCAACCCCACTATTCTTTTCTTCTCTTGAAATGTATTAGAAGGCTTTTATCTGTTCTGTCTATATTTTGCCCAGTTAGAGTGGCATACAATTTTTAAGTGAAATTATGTGTTAAGAGTCTTCCTTGTATGTGATAGGTGCTTGTGAATTTGCTTGAGTTTTTATTGAATGCATTTCTGTCAGTTTAGTGTCGAGGTTTTAAATGTCCAATTACTCTTTACAAAGCATGAACCTTTTTCTCCCTTTTAGCTCATGAAGACATTTACTTGCAATTTCAATTATTGCTTTCCTATCTAAAAAATTGAAATCTGCACTTTGTTTAGTCATAACCCCATCACGTCTTTGAGATAACTTGCGGAACAATTCATTTTTTGTACCTTAAAGCTAGAGTTCCAAACTAACTTCCCTTTGCTTTGGAATATCTCGATTGAAAGAAATAAGTGGAAAGGATTGTTCATTTTTTTCTAAACTTCTCTTTGATAAGTGTGAAAGAGTTTAAACTTCCTTCTTATTTTGGTTACTGTTTTTCTCTTTAGTAAGTAAAAACCAGTTTGACTGTTTTTCCTTTTGAATTTAGCTCAACAGATCTCTGAAAATCTGGTTCGAATTTGAGTCGACTTGTTGTTTGTCTCCATTATGGATGCTACTTAGATAAAATGAGTATAAATATAGGAGAATTGGACTAACTTGGTTCAGGAGAATGAGGGATAATCTTATCGCTATATTTTTAATTTCTCCCCGTGTGAGATTTGAGTTCTTTTTATCAAAATTTATGTATCTGTTTGAGCCGTGTTTTTGCTTCTGCAGTTGGTTTTATGACAATGTGCTCACTTTGTTTGCGGGATATATTTGACATATCTTCATATATATATATATATATATATATATATATATATATATATATATATATATATATATATGTATGTATGTATGTATGTATGTATGTATGTATGTATATTTTTGGTTGGTCGGTATGAATGTGTTAGCATCACTCGAGTAGAAATATTGAGAACTCAATTCAACTTTGACACAGCTACTGTATTCTAAGAGTTTGTGTAATGCTTATGTCTTCTAGCAGCAAAATAAAATGCTTCTTTCATAGTAATATGTTTGAAGTCATTTAATACATGTAAATCTAGAAACATGACTCAGATTAATAATTTTGATGATATAGCCGTAGCTTTAGATTAAATAGCTTTCCTTATTCCTCTTAAGTATGTTGGAGTTGTTTAACTGACAATGTAATCTGTAAAAAAGGCAGATTTCGTCGAAAGTATATGTGAGTTTAACTTAAGTTTTTCTAGTAACTAGAGGTTTTTGTCTCAAGTATTTTACGGGTGAATAACTAGTGATAACTCTTCTTTTGAATAGTATACAGAATAAATTACTGATTCTTCTTCTTTTATTTCCTATGCAAGTGAAATACCTCAACGAGTCTACACGAACTCTAGCCTTTAGCATTCTGTTTTGGGCCCATGGCCCAAAACAATATTCCATTGAGTCAAGCCCAAAATTCATTCTATCATGTCCGATGCTTTGAAGGCCCAACCATGGATGAAAATGACAAATGGTGGGCTCGGTAGGCCTGCCGGTCTAACTTTTCTCTTTATTTCATATTTGTGTACATGTATATGTAAATAATGCCCGTATAAATATTGAAACCCAATGGTTGGAACTTACGCATATATACATCGCGTAGAGTGGATTAGGAAACTCAAAGAAAACATGATTTTCAAACAAGGAATTAACAAATGATAAATGATGTATGAAACATGGTAAATGATTTTCCAACTTGATAATTTCTTCAACGACGGTATACGAGACATATATACGTGTGTATATTAATAGGAAGAAAAAGCAACATTTGGGTATTAGCTTTGAAAATTGAAACTGTTTTGAGTCATTTTTACGTTTACAAGTTGAAATGATTTTTGTGCCTAAAGGAAATTGAGAAGAAACTAATTTCATAAGGTAGTAGAATAATAAAATGAATTTCAAAAACCATAAAAGCTTAAGGATTTTCCAAATCCCTTTGGGCCCAAAGGTCAAACCTTAAGACATGAAACTAAGAAAAAATACATTTGGATTCAAGTTTGAAATGAGATGGCTTTGTTGGTAGAATATAGATGATTGCATGAGCTTCAATATACTAAAAGAGAGAAAAGCAAACTTTTTTCTCTACTTATATTTATCAAAACCTATATTATTTTAGGAAGGAGATATACTCCATCTATTTTTTATACATATAATAAGTCTTATAAGGACAAAAATCACGACATTAGGGCCAAGTAGTAGGAATTCTACTTAAGTGAAATCTTAAGTGTGTTTTGGTCTGAAAATGAAGTGAATTTAACTTCCTTATAATATTTTTCAAAAGAAACAAATTGTTTATCCGTAAAGATATTTTTGCCAATGGTGGAATTTTATGATAAAAAATGACTATTGTTTACAAGAAAAAAAACATTTTAGCAATAATTACAATTAATCACACATTGAAGCTCGTCGGTCAACCGTATTCGACGGATCCTTAATACTAGGGTGCTTAAAACCTTCCTTAAGGGATCATCAGAGCCCTTACGTCGAGCTTTGGTACCAGAGGATTTCCCTTTTGTGTGAAAAAATCCTTTTACTCGATTTCCTAATTTCCTTTATAAAATTAGGTGGTGACTCTAAAAAATATAAAATTCAAATAGAGTCCACAACCTCATAGTAGCTTTTATGCACCCGCATAAAAGTGAACCGTAACAGATGGAAACCTTGCTGGGGACTTTCTAGGTTCTAACCATAAGGGTTTCAATATAATGTTATATAATTGTGAATATTTGCTTATTTGTTTATTTTCTTGCAAAATATAAATTGTCATGCATTTCATATCATAAACTCCGCCACTCTTGGCATTTATTTTATAGTTTGTTTCAAAGGTGACTTCGCGGAGCATGCAGTCGTTTCTTTACTATAAAAGAAAAAATATTTCTTTTGGAACCGTTATCAGGCGAGGTTGGTTCGCGGTTGTCCAACAGCCCTAACGGTTCAACCCTAGTTGTCCGCTCGGGTTCCCGGTCATTTGTAAAAGCTCACTCTAGTGATAACTAGGATAGAGCAAAGTCAAATCCCTACCGAACTAGAGCATTCATGCCTAGATGAGCCTTGGGTATCTCAGACCTACCTAAGGCTCATTAAGAAGACTACCTTGTGCTCGGAAGGTCTATGACCCGAAGACGCCGCATCCAACTATGTCAAAAATTGAAGGATGTACATGCCGTTATTCAAGTCGTTTCTTCTTGGGGTTGGGAATTTTTCCTTTACTTTTTAGACTTCATCCGAGAGGAGCTCGGAAAGTTCGAGAGATGATGAAGGACCCGTTTGGCGGTGTAGTTTAGGATTTGTACCCCTGCGTGGGACTGACATTTGTATACCCCGTTCCCTTACTGTGTATCTACATTTAATATATTCATAAAGTTATGTATAAATTTTGGGGCAAAGGAAACGTCTTAATGGCATCCACATCCTTCAAATCGATAGGCTTACCTTTGGCTTAAAAAGGTCACATGCACGTTAGGACACTATAGATATTGTTTATGTGCTATATGCTATGCAATATGTGTTTTTTGCGTATTTGATTTATGTGCTTAAATACATCTGTTTTGCCTTGAACATGAACGGTCCATTATTCGGTTTCAAAATCTTAGAGTGTCATTAAGCACGTAAAACCCCAAAATCAAACTTTTTTAAAGTCCACCTAAAATCACCCAAGCTCTCAAAACCTTACATAGAAGTCCAAATATGCCATGTTTTCATTAAAAAAAAAATAGTCTGGTCATCATTCAATTATCGTTTACCACGTCATTCCTAAAAATCACCTCACCACATCCCAATGGTAGCCAGAGTCATACCCCGAAACCTTACATTAAAGTCCAAATATTCAAAGTTTTCCAAAAAAGTCGTCTGATCATCGTTGACCACATTATTCCTATAAATCACTTTATTGCGTCCAACGGTCATCAAAATTACACCATTGTGCTCTCAAAGTCCTACATACAAAGTTTTCAAGAAAAAACCACCCGGTCATCGCCAATTATCGTTGACCACGTCGTTCCTGAAATTCGTTAGGTTGCACCGATCGTCGATTTATTTTGGAGTCAATCACAACTCGGAATTTTTGTTACTCCAGAAAAGCTTTCCAAATACGCATCTATGCGCGAGTATAAACCTGTAAATTTCTTTTCATCAGAGTCTCAAAGTCAGTCAAATGGTCAAAATCCTGTCCATACAGTTAACTTTTTAGGTCATCCTTTAAGGTTTACCATTTCAACCGAATTTTGGACTGCTCTATTTTAAGCAAAACAAATGTTAGTTGTTTTATTTTATTATGACTGATGGACTAATACTGTTACCTTTTGAGTTTTTCTTCTTTCTTAGGGAAGGCTGATTTGTGTTGGCAATCAAACTGGTCCACTTTCCAAGATAAATGGTAGCCACAACATCCTATCTGAGACAGATCAACCACAGAGGGAAAAAAACTGTCTGGTAGTACAAGAGACGATCTCAGAATGACAGTAATTGCAGAATTCGTTAGTCAGGGGGACAAGGGACATCATGAGGATGTCATCGCCCTTTTTTCAGAAAATCAATGACCTCCCAGAGAAGGTGAAACATTCCGAACCGGCTACTACTGCGAACGTTCCTCCCGTTAACTTATGGAAACCTCCTCCTCATTTCCCACTTTTGAGTTTTGCAATATCCAACCCTTCCTTTGCCTATGCTGCTGAGACAAGAGTCTCTACTACAAATCCCCCTACCCTTGACTGAACAATGTCAAACCCTCCATATGCTAGCATTTCCTACCAAGTACCTGATGCTAGCCATCCTTTAAATATCGCACCCTCATACCAAGCTCCACTACCGACTAATATCCTATCACTTACCCAATGCCAACCTACACCAACCCTACCACTCATCAAAACCAAGCTATCTACACAAATTTCCCCACTTCGCAAAACACCAACACTTTACGAAATCGCCTCGTACACCCTGAACTAGGACACTGCGAGGAGATGGAAAATTCCTGGAGAGCTGAACAAGACAGGCGCTACAAAGAGATGGAACACAAAGTGGCCGAGATGCTTGAACAATCCACAAGAGCCACTAGTAAGGCGACTAGTCTAAGTTACGACGATCTCTGCATGCATCTAGAATTGGATTTACCCGAAGGTTTCAAAGTGCCCAAATTTGAAATGTTCAACGGAATTGGAAACCCTAAGGCCCACTTGTGATCTTTCTGTGATCAATCGATTGGGGTAAAGAATAACCAAGCTCTGACCATGAGGCTATTCAATCAGAGCTTGACTGGGGAAGCTTTGAAATTGTTCACCACGCAAGATTTACGCCAATAGATCACGTGGGAAGGCATGGCTAAATCATTCAGGAAAAGGTTTCAGTTCAACATAGACACAATCCTCGATCGATATTACCTCAAAAGGGTAAAACAGAAACCCATGGAGAATTTCCGTTAATATGCTGTTCGATGGAGAGTAGAAGTTACACGGGTTCCAAACTAACTTTCCTTTGCTTTGGAATATCTCGACAAAGAAATAAGTGGAAAGGATTGTTCATTTTTTTGCTAAACTTCTCTTTGATAAGTGTCAAAGAGTTTAAACTTCCTTCTTATTTTTGTTACTGCTTTCCATTTTAGTAAATAAAAACGAGTTTGAGTGTTTTTCCTTTTTAATTTAGCTCAACCGATCTCCGAAAATCTGGTTCGAATTTGAGTCGACTTGTTGTTTGTCTCCATTATGGATGCTACTTAGCTAAAACGAGTATAAATCTAGGAGAATTGGACTAACTTGGTTCAGGAGAACGAGGGATAATCTTATCTCTATATTTTTAATTTCTCCCCTGTGAGATTTGAGTTCTTTTTATCAAAATTTACGTATCTGTTTGAGTCGTGTTTATGCTTCTGCAGTTGGTTTTATGACAATGTGCTCACTTTGTTTGCGGGATATATATATATATATATATATATATACACACTTTTGGTTGGTCGGTACGAATGTGTTAGCATCACTCGAGTAGATATATTGAGAACTCAATTCATCTTTGACGCAGCTACTGTATTCTAAGAGTTTGTGTAATGAAACATGTCTTCTAGGAGCAAAATAAAATGCTTCTTTCATAGTAATATGTTTGAAGTCATTTAATACATGTAAATCTAGAAAATGACTCAGATTAATAATTTTGTTGATATATCTGCAACTTTAGAATAAATTGCTTTCCTTATTCCTCTTAAGTATGTTGGAGTTTAACTGACATTGTAATATGTAAAAAAGGCCGATTTCGTCGAATGCATATTTGAGTTTAACTTAAGTTTTTCTAGTAATTAGAGGTGTTTGTCTCAAGTATTTTACGGGTGAATAACTAGTGATAACTCTTCTTTGAATAGTATACGGAATAAATTACTGCTTCTTCTTCTTTTATTTCCTATGCATGTGAAATACCTCAACGAGTCTGCACGAACTCTAGCCTTTTGCATTCTGTTTTGGGCCCGTGTCCCAAAACGTTATTCCATTGAGTCAAGCCCAACATTCATTCTATCGTGTCCGATGCTTTGAAGGCCCAACCATGGGTGAAAATGGCGACTGGTGGGCTCGGTGGGCTTGCCAGTCTAACTTTTCTCTTTATTTCATATTTGTGTACATGTATATGTAAAGAATGCCTGTATAAATATTGAAACTCAATGGTTAGAACTTAGGTATATATATGTAGCGTAGAGTGGATTAGGAAACTCTAAAGAAAAAATGATTTTCAAACATGGAATTAACAAACGATAAATGATGCATGAAACATGGTAAATGATTTTCCAACTTGATAATTTCTTTAAATACGGTATACGAGACATATATATGTGTGCATATGAATCAGGAGAAAAAGAAACATTTGGGTATTAGCTTTTAAAATTGAAACTGTTTTGAGTCATTTTTACTGTAAAAAGTAGAAATGATTTTTGTGGTGCTTAAAGGAAATTGAGAAGAAACTGATTTCATAAGGTAGTAGAATAAAAAAATGAATTTCAAAAACCATAAAAGCTTAAGGATTTTGCAAACCTCTTTGGGGCCCAAAGCTCAAACCTTAAGACATGAAACTAACAGAAAATACATTTGGATCCAAGTTTGAAATGAGATGGCTTTGTTGGTAGAATATAATTGATTGTATGAGCTTCAATATACTAAAAGAGAGAAAAACAAACTCTTTTCTCTACTTATATTTATCAAAACCTATACTATTTTAGGAAGGAGATGTACTCCATCTATTTTTTATACATATAATAAGTCTTATAAGGACGAAAATCACGACATTAGGACCAAGTAGTAGGAACTCCACTTAAGTGAAATCTTAAGTGTGTTTTGGTCCGAAAATGAAGTGAATTTAACTTCCTTATAATATTTTTCAAAAGAAACAATTTTTTTTATCCGTAAAGATATTTTTGTCAATGGTGGAATTTTATGATAAAAAATGACAATTTTTTACAAGAAAAAAACATTTTAGCAATAATTACAATTAATCACACATTGAAGCTCGTCGGTCAACCGTATTCTACGGATCCTTAATACTAGGGTGCTTCAAACCTTCCCTAGGGTATCACCAGAACCCTTACCTCGAACTTTGGTACCAAAGGATTTCTCTTTTGCTTGAAAAAATCCTTTCTCGGTTTTCCTAATTGCCTTTATAAAATTAGGTGGCGACTCTAAAAAATATAAAATCCGAATAGAGTCTACAACCTCGTAGTAGCTTTTATGCACCTGCGTAAAAGTTAACCGTAACAACCGTCATTTCGTATTACATAGCCTAGAATGACTTCTGCATCCAAATCGTTGCAAACCACTCTGTATCACATAGCATAGAGTTGGCTTCACCAATATAGCAATGTCGCATGAATCATACTTACCTCCGTCATCACCATTTTCCAATATCAAGATCAAGACAGATATATTATGGATAAGGGATAGTATATTATGCAATGAGAATATCATAAATAACATATGGATTCCAGTCAATTCATATAAGTATAGCCATTATAGTACAAGTATCACATGAATCCGTTCCTACCAACCAGTCTTCGATAATACATAGAAACCACCAATTCTCATAAGAAAGCCAAGCATAAACCGAAGGATTCTATAGGCCACGTGCCAAAACACACAAGTCACATAACAGCACCAACCTAAGAATTCCATCCCAAACTTCATACCTGAAGGTTTACATGATATTACCAACAATTCCCAAGTACTACATATGAGTCGCTAACCGAAGTCTAACCAAAAGGTAAGTCATAACCTACGTGGAGTGTCGAATAGGAATCCCAAACAATCACGCGAGTGGATTTCCCTTCCTCAATGCCTCCAAATACTCAGGGTCTATTTATAACGTAATCTAGATTAGAAATAATGAAGAACAGTACCCATATTGCTAGGCTTCTAATTTGGTCAACTTAAGTCTCTGGGATTTGGGGAAACGGGCCCACAAGGGCAAAACGGAAAATTCGAAAGTGAAACATGCAATTCAAGTCTAAGTGATCAAAACCCACTAATCAATTCCAAAAACAACTAAATATTAAGCTAAAATCGTATTTAAAGGGAAACTCCAAATATTGGGTATGAACCCTAATTTTCAAATTCATGAATTGGTTACTAATAATGAAGGAAATAATTTTATAAAGCTAATACCCATCAAGTCCATACTAATATAAGCGTATTCCATCAACAAATCAATGTTTGATAACCAAAAGTTCATTCAAGAAAGAAGCCCTAATAACCCTCTTTAATCCTTAAGTTATTGGAAAACTCTAGCATGAATTAGGGAGTTTCTAAGGTAGATTATGAATCATAAATGATGAATAGGGTTAGATGAACTTGCCTCAATGAAGAATTGCCTTAGAATCTCTTGTTTTGCTCCCAAAGTCACACTAAAACCGAGAGTAATGAATGAGGAATGATAGGGTTTGAAAGAGGATTTTAAGTCATTTAAGTCCCCGTCGACCGCTATAGCGGTCTGTAGTCCGCTACAGCGGTGACTTGACCACCCCGGCGATCAATCACAATCTCACTAAGCCACTAGCGGCAGGGCCATCGCCGTAGCGATACCGCTGCCGCGGTCTTGGTATCGCCATGGCGATGTACCAGATACCAAATTCCCCAAAACTCAACAAGTTTCAACCTGAAATCCGACTATCACCCGAGGCCCCACAGATACAACACAAATATGAAAACACATTAAAAAACGTGCTACGAGCTCACTCGTGGCCTCGGATTTCCTAACGGGGGTCTTGTTAACCAAGTCAACCCCCAATACTCCAAAACCAACCTTCCACCCAAGTCACAAAATGCATTTTAATGCATTGGGAAGCAAACCGAATATACCGTCAAGTCACAAATGACCATCCGGACCTCTCAAAATCAACGGATTTCGAAAAAGGTCCATTTACCTAAAAGTCAACTTTGGGTCAACATCTTTCGGTCAAAGACTTATTATCACAAAAACCCATCTAATATTCATCCGATGACTTCAAAAATCGTACCACCCATCCCTGCAAGTCTAATATAAGCTAAAGAAGCTCTGAAAAGGGTCAACAAGTCCAAAAGTACCGTAACAGCCAAACGAGTCATTACATCAGATACCAATTAAATAATCGCTCATCCTCAAGCGACAAGGAAGTGAAACGGGGAAAAAGTACCTAAATCAGGGAATAACTGGGGATATCTCTCATGCATATCAGACTCGGTCTCCCAAGTAGCCTCCTCAACAGGATGATGCTTCCATTGAACCTTCACAGAAGCAATCTCCTTAGACCTCAACTTCCGAACCTTCCTATCCAAGATTGCCATCAGCTCCTTCTCATAGGTCTGATTCTCATTGAGCAACACTGAATCCCAACAAACAATGTACAAACCATCAGAATGGTATTTCTTCAATATAGACACATGGACAGGCCTGGTGGCAAGGCTAACTCATAAGCAACATCTCTAACCCTACGGAGAATCTCAAATGGGCCAAGATACCTCAGACTCAACTTGCTCCTCGTCCCAAATCGCATTACACCCTTAATGGGTGAGATCTTCCGAAGAACCTGCTTGCCCACACCAAACTCTAAATCTCGAACCTTTTGGTCCGCATACATCTTCTGTCAACTCTGAGCTGCTAGACGCTTTTCCTGAATAAGCTTCACCCTGTCTATGGACTCTCTCAACAAATCTGTGCCCCACGAACGAACCTCAAATGCATGAAACCACCTAATATAAGAGCGAAACCTCTTACCATACAAGGCCATGACGGCGCCATATCAATACTCGAATGGTAGCAATTTTTGTACGCAAACTCCGCTAGGGGTAAGAACTGGCCCCAATGGCCTGAATTGTTACACCTCGCACTTTCAGAGCATGAGCATGACACATACTTCACCGTATTAACGGAGTATCAGAGATGTCCCATGAAGTTTTGGGAGGTACAAGCCATAGGAAGTACGTAACAATGAAGCACAGGATGAATTACGATCTCATAAGTCGTAATCGGGAAGGACAACCTTGGAATCAAAGGACATGACCATTATCAAGTATGATTAATGATAAATATCATGTATGGAGAGTTTCGGAAGATTCCGGGACCAAGCAAATCGAAGAAAATAAGTTTGTCGAAAATTTAGAAAAAAGCTGGCAGAATTTTGGATAGAATTTTGGGTCAACTTTGGAGGGGTATATCTCCGGGTATATAAGGAGTTTTAAAGTGTTTCAAAATCCTAAAATGAAGTTCGTCGAGTCTATTTTCCAACGCAACAAACCGTTCGTCAAAACACATCGGCTTCCGCGGGTCCCACTTGGAAGCCTAAAATGAAGTTCGTCGAGTCTAGTTTTAATTTGACCCTCCAAACGGCCAAATGGCTTCCGCAGGTCCCACTTGGGAAAGTCGGTTCCACCGACTTTTAAGGGGTATAAAAACCCCCCATCAACCTCATTTGTTCAGCATTTTACACTCTCATAAGTCCTAGAAGCCTCTTAACACACCCCCAAATGTTTATAGCCCATTAAATCAAGGATTTAACAAGATTACGCCAAACTAGTCTATGAATGGTGATTGTTCTTGCTTCTACTTGATGTTGTGGTGAGTTTGGTCTTGAAGAAAGTTGGTGTGGCTAATGTTCTTCAAGTATAATGGAGGAAAGGTCATAAAGTGTTGTGTTGTAGTTGTTGTGTTTATGGACTGTTTTGAGCATGTTGTGGCTGTATAGTTGGGCTGATTTACATGCATATGTGTGTTATCTAATGTTGTTGGTGTGTTGATGAGATTATGCTCCTTGATTGGGAAGCAAGGAAGTGTATATTGTTGTTGTATGTTGAAAAACATCGTGTGGGATGTTTTATGGAATATTTTGGTATTGATGATGTAGTTGACATTAATATTGCTATTTTTGTTATTTTGTTGGTATTGTGATTTCGGGTTAGGGATATAAACAGGGGAGATGCTGTCACGACCCGACTAGGGCCGCGACGAGCACCCGGCGCTACCCCACCCGGGCACCCCTTTAACATACTTTCACATAACGTCTAGGTGAGCCATAAATCAAATCATGCATTCTAGCCATCAATCATACTAGTCCCAATTGGACGATAACATTTCTTATATCATCATAGGCATCTATGCCACATCAATGTACATGGACCGACGAGGCCAACAAAATGATATACAAAATATAGGCCGACAAGGCCACACACATCTAACCACATACACATGTCTACGAGCCTCTATGAAGGTTATAACATATCACATGAGCGGGACAGGACCATGCTATGCCCATAATTATGTACACAAAAGAATAAGTACCCAAAAGCTATAGCTCCGAATGAAATGGAGCTCCGCTATGTAGTCCCTGAAAATATAGCTATGGATCAAGCCTGTCTCCCTGTGCACCTGCGGGCATGACGCAACGTCCACAAACAAAAGGACGTCAGTATGAAGAATGGACTGCGTATGTAAAGCATGATCAATATCAATATGAAAGCATAAGAGTCAACATATGAGATAACATAACATGGGAGATAATAATATCGTCGTCATAGCACTTACTTTCTTTCCACAAGGAAATTCCATTTCTATTGCGTATCCGTGTACATATATCCATATCCGTATTTATTTACCTTCACATTCATTTTTATAACATATTCGTACTCATATTGATGTCATATACACACAAATATATATATATATATAGCTATAGCGTGACCGACCATAAAGGTTCGGTGTTTCATACATACTTGGCCAACCAAGGCTCAAGGTCATACATACTTGGCCCTACCAAGGCATCAGGGTTATCCGAACCTTCTGCAGAAGTGCGCGCCCGTTTCATAATCATATACATACTCTATACATATTCATATACATATATTCTTACTCGGCGTCATAAGGTCGGGGTCTTCTTATAGCCCTTCATAGGCACACATACATATAATAACTCATAAGCATCTTTAGCATCATTTTATTCTCATCATCATTACTATCATTGTCATTATCGTTACATCTACCCTATAGGCTTACTCGTCATACGAAGAACTTAGTACAATCGTAGCACATCGAGCATCGGGAGCTTACTAGCTCGGACAATCAAATCGTTTGAAGGGAATCATAGCCTTATAGGAGATTTAGACGTTTGGCCAAAGAACCATGCCTTATGAAAGAAGGGTTAGCCTTACATACCTTTTCGTTCGACTATATAACACTTGCACGTTCCCTTCCACGCTTGCGTTTATACCTTCATCAAGGTCATACTATCGTTAGAATTGACAACTATCATAAATGGCTAAAGCTAGGGAAAATCGGACAACATCTCCTTTATTTATACAACATTCCTCCATATCATAATTCAACTCCCAAACGTCAACAATACATTTACAATATCATAACAATAGCCTTTAGTCATCTACATTATCCATATTCTCAATTCACTTCCAATTTTCCATATTCAAGATCATAACACACGATTTCGTCCATTCACATACATTGCCTATTTCATGATCTTAACGTCATTTATAACCCATTCATGTCACAACACAACAACAATCATGATTCAATTCAAACTATTTCTCAAAACGTCACTATTCATCTTTCATGACCCATTTTGCTATACTCTTCTAAAATCCAAGCATTTCAACTTCCAAATACCTTAAACAACATATAAGTACCATAAATCTTACCTTAGATGTTGTAGGAACAAGCCTTAGTCGAAATACTCCACTTGAGCAAAAACCCTAGTTTTTCTCCATTTGGATTTCTTGACTTGAATGATCTTTAATGGGTTTGCTTACACTTGATTCACTTATTTTGTGTTGTTGATCACTAAAAACCCTTGAAAACTTGTGGAATATATGTAGAGAGATGTTTTAGAGAGAAGGGGTGTCAAGAAGAAATGAAATGAAATAACCTTGGTCCCTTACATTTAATGGACAAAATTTGTCCCGACCAAACATACGGACCAACATACGGTCCGTGTAAATTGTACGGGCCGTATGTTTGGTCGTACAATTGGTCCAGAGAGTTTGGCCAATCTGGGTTGATTATACGGTCCCAAATATACGGACCGTATAAATTATACGGCCAGTATGTTTGGCCGTATAATCCCCAGTGATCCCGAAGTTCGTTTCGTCGTCTCGTTTGATCTCCAATCCTCATGGAACCTTCTTAACACTTGTTCAACACTTCAATACCAATCCAAGGGATGTTATCACTCTTCTCCAAGACATCATTAATCCCTTACTAACTCGTCACTCGTAATTTCTTTCCGATGCTTATCAAATACTTTGCCTTCTCTTGGCAATCCTCTTCCCCCATCTCTAACATCTTTGAACTCTCATCTAGAATCATCGAATGCCATTGTTCGCTCATGAAAACATCGTATACTCATAATCCTTACTAGTTCATTCACTTGTGTACCAACGGAAGATTTTCTGAGGTGTAACATTCTTCCCCCCTTAAGAACATTCGTCCTCGAATGTTAAAGTCTTCGGGGATTCTATAAAAATTTCGCCAGAGTTTCCTCTGTAATATGGCACTACCATCCTGTCACAACAGCCCACAATAACAATGCCTCACAGGGAAACAACATAATAGCAATAGAATTTGGCCACACATGACCCAAAAGCATAAAACCAAAACATACATACCTTATGATCTTGACGTCTCATCTTGGATCTCTTCCAAGGGCTGAAATAACTAAGGGTATCTGGATCGCATGCTTTCTTCCGCTTCCCACGTCATTTCCTCTCGTTTACTGCTTCTCCATAGAACCTTAACTGAGGCCACCTCTTTGTTTCTAAGCCTCCGTACTTTCCTATCTAGTATGGCAATGGGTACTTCTTCATAGGTCAATTTCTCTGTCACTTGCACATCATTTACTGGGACGATCCTGGTAGGATCTCCAATACATTTCCGGAGCATCGAGACGTGGAAAACTGGATGAACTGACTCCAAATCGGGAGGTAGATCTAACTCATAGGCCACCTTGCCTATCTTGCGCACAATCTCATAAGACCCAATATACCGGGGACTAAGCTTCCCCTTTTTGCCAAATCTCATAACGCCCTTCATTGGCGACACTTTCAAGAATACCCAATCCTTAACTTGGAACTCTAAGTCTCTTCGACGATTATCTGCATAGGACTTCTGACGACTTTGAGCCGCTAACAACCGATCTTGTATGAGCTTGACTTTCTCTATGGCTTGCTGGACCAAGTCTGGCCCTATCAACTGAGCCTCTCCTATTTCAAACCACCCAATTGGGGATCTACATTTTCGCCCATATAAAGCCTCATACGGTGCCATTTGAATGCTAGAATGATAACTATTATTGTAAGCAAATTCAATGAGTGGAAAATGATCATCCCAACTACCTCCAAAATCCATCATACATGCCCGTAACATATCTTCAAGAGTCTGAATAGTACGTTCGGCTTGTCCATCGGTCTGTGGATGAAATGCCGTGCTAAGGCTCACTTGGGTCCCTAAACCCGCTTGGAAAGACTCCCAAAATTTAGCTGTAAACTGAGTTCCTCTGTCTGAGATAATCGATACTGGAACACCATGGAGTCTCACTATCTTTTTAACATACAGTTTTGCATAATCTTCAGCCACATACGTCGTCATGACTGGCAAGAAGTGAGCTGACTTTGTGAGTCTATCAACAATCACCCATATGGAATCATACTTACATCGAGAACGGGGTAAGCCTGTAATGAAATCCATGTTAATCACTTCCCACGTCCAAGTTGGGATTTCTATAGCTTGCAACAATCCGCCGGCTTTTGGTGCTCGATTTTCAGTTGTTGGCAATTAGGACATTGAGCCACAAATTCCGCTACATCTTTATTCATCCCATTCCACCAATATACAGACTTGAGATCATGATACATTGCTGCCTTCTGTGTTAGCCTTGTTAAAGGCGCTGAAATTGAGGCAAACTTCTCCACAAACCTCCTGTAATACCCTGCTAGACCCAGAAAACTGCGTATCTCGGTAGGCGTCGTAGGTCTCGGCCAAGTCTTCACCGCCTCAATCTTCTGTGAGTCTACCCGAATGCCATCAGCCCCGACAATATGCCCCAAGAATGCTACTGCAGCTAACCAGAATTCACATTTGGAGAACTTAGCATACAATTTCTGGTGCTGGAGTACTCTAAGTACCGTCCTCAAATGATCTGCATGCTCATCTTCTGATCGTGAATAGACCAAAATATCATCAATAAATACAATCACGAACAGGTCAAGGAATGGCTTGAACACTCGGTTCATCAAATCCATAAATACTGCTAGAGCATTGGTCAGTCCAAAGGACATCACTCTAAACTCATAATGCCCGTGTCGAGTCCTGAATGCAGTCTTCGGGATATCTACCTCCCTTACTCGCACCTGGTGGTAGCCTGACCGTAAGTCTATCTTTGAAAAACACTTAGCACCCTACCACTGGTCAAATAGATCATCAATTCTGGGGAGGGGATATTTATTCTTTATTGTCACCTTGTTCAGCTGTCTATAATCAATGCACATTCGCAGCGACCCATCCTTGTCTTCATGTGCTCGCTTTCATTTCCGTCACCGCATACCCTTTATTATGAGCTTTCCCTTTAGAACTTTATAAATTTTTCTCATTCATCCTATACTCTGCTTTTCCATATCATATTTGCCTTTATACCTTAGTCACATAAATCACGTCATATCCTTTAATCACCTCCTCACTAGGCTTTACTCATTCTTATGACACTCCTTGTTATATTCACGTAATATCTTGTTCGTAATCAATGCTATAGTGTAACACTTCCTGGCCTTATTCACGATTCTTACTATGGTGTAATTACATTCTGTGGTGTAGGCATACTTAACCTTTGGTCAGTCTTACCCTTAATATCACCCAAGCTGTCTTATCAATACATTCGTGTTTGTCATAATTCTTTCTCCCCCGCACTCTTGTCTCAATCATACCATTTCTTCTTTTAGCTATAAACTCGTCATAATTTACCCCTGCTTATCAGTTCCGTCGACACCTTAATATAACCTTCTATTAAGATTTTATCGGCCCTTTCTAAATCATCTCTTAGTATCTCAAACCCTTCCAAGTTATCCTAGCATTTCTTCTTACCATATTGATATCGACCTCATAATTTCTATTACCATCAATTCATCGGTTAATATTTATCTCTCGAAGTCAGACGTACTCGCGACTTAGCCAAAGCTTATCGTTACTGTTGGAGCGGCTTTCCAAAAATATTATGAACTTTTATGTCATTTTCTTGTTAGTTCTCGGGGAATTTTGGCAGAGTTTCCTCTGTATTTCTTACTATCTCCAAACCTGCACGCAGGAAATACCAACAACGCCTCACAGGGCCAACACACACATATATTATATCGTATCGTAGCCGCACAGGGCTTCCTATATCAATCACAACGCCTCACAAACTGTACCTGTCACTCCTTTTTGTTTATTTTCCCCTTCCATCTTTAATTGCAGGTTTCAAACATACCTGCAGCATTCGTACTATGTCAAACATATATTCTGTTTGCAGTTACTGGTTCCTTTAGCTTCCTCTACGCACACTTTCTAACTGGACTTATCTGCGATATATACATTCAACCCATTTCCTTACTATACTTGCCATAACTCACCATAATGATGGCCAATTTTCCATTCCGTATATACAATTTCTCATTATGTTCCCTTGCTATCCAACTTTCACCTGTATGTGCAACTATTTTCCATCCTAGATTTCAAAATTCCCACGGGTAGGAACGGCTTGGTCACTGTTACTCGTAAACACTTGGTTGTTGACTCCTTTACTTTCCGCTTGCCGCTATTTGGTAACAATCTATAACAAATGCCCATACATAGGAAATTTCAATAAGGTCTCATATACTTGTAGTCGGTCAGTCTCTAGTCTGATCCGGTGATCTAGAAGGTGAAGTGTGCTCCTCGTCATCGCCTGTCCGCCATCTACTCGTCTGACCTTCATCGTCTTCTTCATCTGAACCTAGGGAATGTAGATAACCGGGCAACTCCTGGTTTACTGATGACCAGGACAGGGGGCTGGAATAATCTGTAATACTTATCGGGGTAGCCGGTCTGACGTGGTGCCCTGCCATAGGGGCAACTGGCATGGCTTCAGGGACCGCCTCCCTGGATATCAAAAACTCTGGAGGAATTGTCGCTGGGTCCTCTGAGGGGTCAGTCTCGATAGAATAACTGAGGCTCCTCCTGCTCGGTCCTGGAGCCTGGGGTCCTGAACTTACCCTAGGGGCCTTTTTAGCAGCCCCGCTATCTGAAGCTGGCCTCTTCATCTCTTGCAAATCTGCACCTACCTACAGGGAAAGAGGTCAGAAACAATCTTTCCTAGGTCCAGGCTCTATCGCACGATCTAAGACAGAAGGAAAGATGACACCCTAAATGTCCTGTAGCTTCCTGTTTATAGATGTGGTGCACAACACACCGATAAACAAGACTCTACTAGACACGGTCTGTAGACACTCCGAGGATGAACAGCTCTGATACCACTTTTGTCACGACCCAACCCCATAGGCCGTGACTAGTGCCCGAGCTGGACACCTATATGTACCTGTCAACATAATTGGATTGATACTATAGGTCCTCAATCAATCACAACATAATGACATACGCAAGCCGACGAGGCTGCCACCATATATATTATTATTCTACGCAAGCCGACAAGGCTGCCACTACATATCAGAATATTACGCAAGCCGACAAGGCTGCCACTACGAAACGATGATATATGCCAGCCGGCAAGGCTGCCACAACGAAACAATAATATATGCAAGCCGGCAAGGCTGCTACAACAGAACAATAATATATGCAAGCCGGCAAGGCTGCTACAACAATATGATAATATATGCAAGCCAGCAAGGCTGCTATAGCGATGGAACCCACATAATGATCATGTACACAGCTGACCACATCGGAATACAACCCACATACATGTCTACAAACCTCTAAGAGTTTTAACAGTGCAATATGATGGGACAGGGCCCCGTCGTACCCCTGGACAAAAACATATATATATACATATCAGTAAGTCTGTATCAAAATATAGGCTCCGGAATGACGGAGCTCTCCAAGACAGCAGAAAGGGAATCCTAATCTGGCGGTTCACCAAAGCGAGTATCTGCACCTGCGGGCATGAAACGCAGCCCCCCCCGAAGAAAGGGGGTCAGTATGGAATATGTACTGAGCATGTAAAACATGAAATACAGTAAAAGGATCATAACTGAAATAAGGAGTACAGGAACAAGTACAATGTTCAGAATACCAAAACCTTTGCCTTTGAAACATAAATCATGCATGTCAATATCATATATCATATACATATATACCGTACCCGTTCCTCTAGTGAGGGACTCGGTGAATAAAGTCATCATATGCCCTCCTGGTCGCCATAACATGTCATCATATCATCATATCATCATATATATATATATATATATATATACCGTACCCGGCCCTCTAGTGAGGGACTCGGTGAACAATGCAGTGAAACTATGCACGATAACATACCCGGCCCGGGACTCGGTGAAAGATATATTGAGGCATGCACGAGTAGAGTAGTGAGAAACCATATGCAATTTAAATCATTATCAAGACTCAAACAGAATAAGAAGAAAAGGTTAACACTTGAGTATTAATAGCGACAGTCCTATTGTGGGATTTCACTGGGTTATTGTTGTTGTAGTCCTATCGAGTATCCCTCGAATGTCAGTATAGAATATATCAAGAGACTTAGAAGTCATAACCATGTATCAAGATCATATAAAACAATTTATAAAAGTCTAGACATTAGTTGTTACAGAGTTTCTGAGAATAGGAACTTATGTATCGACAGTTATCCAACGTACAGAAACTGAAGAGGAAGGCTCAATCACTTGAGAGTTGTAATATCAAGAAGTGAATAAGAATCATAAATATCACTCAAAGCTTATGAATGGAATTACCCCAAAGTTCATATCAATTATCACTTAAGTCTAAGACATGCCAAAAGAAAGAAAGGACAGCTTTACATACCTGTCAGCGACTAATCGTGAATCCTTTTCGCTTCGTCGCTCTTTTAGCCTATTTATATAAAAGTAACGTTATCGTTAGTAACTACATTTTCCAGTGCGCAAATCTATAGCCCATTCTTCTATAGGACCTACATTTCAGTTTATATATATATATATATATATTCTCGTTTAGGGTTTTCTATTATCTAAAAATTTAGCGAAAATCCGGCAGCACTTCCCCTATATGCTCACCTATCCCAAATTTCCAATTGCTCTCCTGTTGACACAGAAATACCAACAACAACATATGGATACAATTATATTTCCAATTCCTTCAATTCAACAAGAACAACAACATGTTCATATCAACACAACTTCAACTTTAACTTGCTAATCCTTTCGCCATATAATCCATGATAACAACAACTATAACGCAACTTAAAATAAATTTTCCATGCCTAATTAAAACAGTCCCTACACGGCTCCATTTCTCTTTCAACACCAACATCTACAACTTCTTATATTCATCACATATCTACAAATTTATACAAGTTTAAATTGCCTCCAAATTGGGTATAAAAAGATTAACTCTTACCTCAATCAACTTGGCTCCTTAACCTTGCTAATCACTTGGATAAATTCAACAATTTCACACCCCAAATCTCTTTTTTTTCTTCAATCTTTTCCTCGGCCAAATCCTCTCTTGGCCGAGAGCTTGACTTCCTTTTTTTTTTTTTTTTTTTGATTTGTTCTTGTTCAAGTTCATGAAATGTTATTTCATGACTTGTTATATATATATATATATATATATATATATATATATATATGGTCTTTCTAAGCCTTCCACGTGCACCATAAGGTGTAATCTTATTTGATGACTAATTCTTTTTTTTTTATTTAAAAAGAAATTGGGTGGGGCCCACTAGTTTAATAAATTTTAATTAATTACTAATTTCCACTTAATAATCTAAGCACAATTAATTAATTCCTAATCTCCAATAATAATATTTTTACACTAAATAAAATTTATCACAATTAATTCTAATTTAGAAATTAAAAATTAAGGGTTCCTATTCCTTGTCCGGGGGGTTCCGCCTTTAACTCACGTCGATTCCTTTGCGAATAATTCGACGTATAAAAATACGGGGTATAACAATTTCTACTTTAGCGGGTAGTACTGCTTCAGTGCCATACACCAACAGGTACGGAGTGGCCCCAGTTGAAGTTCTGGAAATAGGATGATACCCCAGTAATGCATATGGCAGTTGTTCATGCCCTTCTTTGAAGTTATCAATCATCTTTCTGAGGATCTTCTTGATGTTTTTGTTGGCGACTTCTACAGCCCCATTCATTTGCGACCGGTATGTGGTCGAATTTCGGTGAGTAATTTGAAATTACGCCCACATTTCTTTCATCAAGTGGATTTTTAGATTAGCCCCATTATCTATTATGATTGATTCTGGGATGCCGAATCAGCATATGATGTTGTTGCGCACAAAATCTGTGACTACTTTCTTTGTTACTGATGCATAAGATACTGCTTCCACCTACTTGGTGAAGTAGTCTATGGCGACCAAAATGAAACGGTGTTTATTTGACGCATCTGGCTCAATTGGTCCTATGACATCCATGCCCCAAGAGGCGAATGGCCAAGGCGACGTCATAGCATTCAGTTCTGTTGGAGGGACCTTTATCAGATCTCCATGAATTTGACACTTGTGGCATTTCTGAACGAATTTGCTACAATCATTCTCCATGGTCATCCAGTAATAACCTATTCTTAAGATTTTCTTCGCTAGCACGAACCCATTCATGTGAGGCCCGCAGGTTCCAGCATGCACTTTCTCATTCAATCTTGTAGCTTCGACAGAGTCAACACATCTAAGCAATCCTAAATCCGGGGTTCTTTTGTACAGGACATTCTTGTTAAGGAAGAAACCATTCGCCAACTTCCTGATAGTCTTCTTCTGATATAAGGTGATTCCTTCAGGATATTCTCCTTTCTCCAAGTACATTTTAATGTCAACGTACCAAGGTTTTCTATCAGTCTCTGCACCTACAAAAGCACAGTGAGCCGGTCGATCTCTGATTTTGACTTTGATAGGATCAATGTATCTACTATCAGGATGCTGAATCATGGATGCTATTTTTATCAATGCATCAGCAAACTCGTTTTGGGTTCTTGGCATGTGTTTTGGGTTCTTGGCACCAACAATATGGCTGAATACGAAGCATGTTGTTGGTGCAACTGAAGCCCAACTTAGCGGCCACTGTATAATATTGGCTTGAGTCTGAAACTAAAACGATTCTGATTCCTGATCCTTTAAAATTGACCACTCCATCAAAGTATAATTTCTAGCCTAATTCATCTTCATTTTCTTGGCCTTCAATTATCATTATTTCTCCATCTGGGAAGTAAGTCCACAAAGGTACGGGGTTGTTATCCACTGGGCTTCCTGCCAGCAAATCTGCTAGCGCTTGACGTATTAGATGTCGAACTCGCTTAATAGCATTTGCTATTTAGCCAATTTCCCTATTGGCATAGGCTACCGAAAGATGTACCTTAGGGGGTCTATTTTAGAAATTCGATGAGTTGTGCATACAACCATATAATGTCTTAAACTTTTAGACACCCAGGTTAGAGCGCAACACGTCTTTGCTACCAAGGAATACCTGGATTCACAGGGTACGAACTTCTTACTGATGTAATAGATGGCCCTCTCTTTCTTGCCTGTTTCGTCATTTTGTGCCAACATGCACCCAGAAGTATTTTCTGATACTGACATGTACAGCAGCAAAGGACTTTCTAGCCTTTGTGTGACCAAAACGGGTGGATTTGACAGGTATCTTTTAATTGTGTCAAAGGCTTTCTGATGGTCCATCGTCCATTTAGTTGGGGCATCTTTCTTGAGGAGTTTAAGAATTGGTTCTATGATTACTGTGGACTGAGCGATGGAGCATCCAATGTAATTCAACCTTCCTAAGAAACTCATGACCTCTTTCTTTGTTCTTGGCGGTGGGAGTTCTTGGATTGCTTTGATCTTTGTGGGATCCAACTCAATACCATGACGACTGACTATGAATCCTAGCAATTTTCCGATAGGCACTCCAAATGCGCATTTTGCAAGTTTCAATTTCAAATCATACTTGCGGAGTCTGTCAAAGAATTTTCTTAAATGTTCAAGGTGGTCCTCACCCACTCGGGACTTGATGACGACGTCGTCCACATACCTCAATCTCCCTATGTATCATATCATGAAAAATAACGATTATTGCCCTCATGTAAGTAGCGCCAGCATTCTTGAGCCCAAAAGGCATTACCCGGTAATGATACACTCCCCAGGGTATGATGAATGCCATATTTTGAGCATCTTCTTCATCCATCAGTATCTGATGATAGCCCGCGTAACAATCCACAAAACATTTCACCATATACTTGGCGCAGTTGTCAATGAGTACGTGAATGTTCAGGAGTAGAAAATTATCCTTTGGGCTAGCACCTTTAAGATCACGATATTCCACACAAATCCTTATTTTCCCATCTTTCTTTGGTACCGGGACTATGTTTGCTAACCATGTCAGGTATAGTGTCACCTCTAAAACCCCTGACTGAATCTGTTTTTCTACCTCTTCTTTAATTCGGATGCTGACGTCAGGCTTAGGTTGCCTGATTTTCTATTTTTCCGGGGCAAATCCTTCAAGGATCGGCAACCTATGGGCAACAATGTTCGTACTCAAACCCGGTATATCGGCATATGACCAAGCGAAAACATCTTCATATTCTTTCAACAAGCTCCAATACCCTTCTTTCTCAGTTTCTGTCAAATGCACACTTATTCTGGTTTCCCGAACCAACTCCTCATTTCCTAGGTTAACTGCCTCTGTTTCTTCTAGTTTTGGCATTAGTCTATTCTTGTATTCTTCTTCGACATCTTCAACCCCTCTGGTTCAGTTACCTCTTCCGCTTGATCGTTGTTTTGTTCGTCGTCATTTTTACTTGTTTTGTAACATGTCATGACATTATTTGTGGCCTTTGTATTATTACTGTAAAACAAAATAACATGGTTATCAATCATGTGAAAGCAATTTTAATTACATATTTATATATAATTATATATTATATTTATAGGTAAAGTAAAGCGTTTTTGTCTTATTGTATACTTTGAGGCATTTTCATTAGAATTTAAAAGACTTATACAAACTGTGGTCCTGACTTGGAATGGCACATCGAGCCATTTCCATTATAAACAACAAGTAATAAGAAAACATAAAAAGGCGACAAGCCGGGCTTCAAAGCCAACTTTCGTCATTTTTTCTGAAAATGAGCATTCTTTCTACCGCAGAGTGAACAACAAGGTAGAAGTCCATCCACTTGTTGTTTGCCCTAGCGCAGCTTGGTGAATCTCCAGTGCTTCAAAACATTCTTCAATGATGGCTGCGCATTCCTCTTCCCAAAACAACGTCCTTAAACCCTCTTCTGGATCTTTGCTGTTGTGATTCAATGGGCATTCTGTGAAGGACTGGTATAGATGAGGGAAAGGATTTCTCATTTCAACGGGACCTCTTGGTCCATATTCTGCTTCTTCCTCTTCAGCCTCACATGGCTCGTATCTAAACCCAAATAGATATTTCCCATTTTTGATACTCACTGGTTCTTTGATTCCTTGTAAGTTCTTTCCCAGACCTTTCTCGGGCTCAAACCCACTCTTTATCATAGTTATAGTGACCATTTTTTAGACCGGTGACATATGGATATCCTCACCATCTCCCCTATGGTCTATCATGGCTAGCTTGACAGTGTGAAAATCAGCACCAACTGGTGACTTCTCTATGACTGGAATAGAGTTGTTCAGATAGTTGTGGACACTTCCTTTACTATTAATCATGATTTCTTGATCATTCCATATGAATTTGAGAGACTAGTGCAACAAAGATGCCACGATTCCAGTGGCGTGCAACCAGGGTCGTCCTAATAATAGGTTGTAGCTTGTTTTGATATCCATGATGATGAACTCCACTACGAACTCGGCGGGTCTCATTTGTATGTGCAAATCTATTTCTCTAACTGGGTCGCTGGTTGCGCCATCGTAAGCTTTTACATTTGTTCGGCTTTGTTGGATTTTACCAACATCATACCCAAGTTGTTTAAAAGTCATCACAGGGCATACATTCAACCTATCCCCTCCATCAATTAGCACTTGAGGGATAATCTTGTCATGGTATTTGACTGTTATATGCAAAGCCTTATTGTGGGACTTACCTTCTTAATCATCAGAAAATGATAGCCTATGCGCTCGTACAACATACCCTATAATCTCGGCCAATGTTTCACTTGTAGTGCCGGTGGGTACTTGGACTTCATCCAAAGCTTACATCAAGGCTAAGCGATGTTGAGACGAACTGAGTAACAATGATATTACTGATATCCTGGCAGAAGTCTTATATAGGAGCTCAGCAATCGAATAATCTTTGACTAGCATTTGCCTCCAAAAGTTTTCAGTTTCACCTTCAGTGATTAGTCTTTTCTAAGGGTTTTCGCGATGTGGCACTTCTAGCACAGGCTCTTCTGGAGCATAACACCTTCCATACATGTTCATACCCTGAACCACAACAGCTATCTCTTTTCCTTTATGGACTATCGTCAGGTGCTGTGGTTTGATCACAAAGGGTGTATTCTCAACTGGTCCTGGTGTTTTGAGTATGAACGGCTCATTCTGAATTTGAGCGACTGTTAAAGCACTACTACAAAATAGTCTTTTAGGGGCAATTAATTAGCGGCAATAAACTAATGGCTGCAAAATAATTTAATGAACACAACTATTAGCGGTATATGAGCATTAGCCGGAATTATCTACTTATTTACTGGCAATAGAAAGCAATGGCCACTATAAGCCACAAATTGGAAGCGCCTTATATTATTTCATCTTTTCCCTCTAGATTTTCCACTAAAATAACCTGTTCCCTCCCATTCCTTTTATCTAATTTTAGAGAACTTTGAAAGATACTATTTCAGAAATACTCAACGCACACATCGGCGCTGCCCTATCGCTACTGCTCCACTTAGTCTCTATCTCACCATCACCGCGATTATCCCCAGGTATTGGAAACAACTCATCTCTGTCTCTCTCTCTCTCCCCCCTAATTTTTCAAAGTTTGGTTGGTAGAGAGATCTGGGTAACTATTGTTGAAGCTAGATCCGGCGCAATTTTAAAAGCTTTTTTATCACAATTTGATTAGGTGTTCTCTATTTAGCACTTGCTCATAAGTTTTGAATCCAAAATTGCAAATTGCTTATGTACAGATAATTGCTCTACTGCGTTTCTTCTCTTTGTTTTGCTTCTGGGAACGTTAAATTAGTTGATGAATGTGGGCATGCGAAAGTCGCCTTCCACTTGTTTGTTAAATTGTTGTTTCAGTTTGAACCGTGGTGTTCTATTCTCTAGATTAAACCAGTAAACACAAATTAATTTGGTGCACTTTTGTACAAATTTACTAGAGCCTTTTTTAAGCTAAACACCTAGATCCACACACAAGACTGTAGGTGTAACTATTCATTAAAATGAACCGGTAGTATGTAAATACAGTAAAGAAAAGCTTGCGATCGCTGAAGGACAAATACTCAGGTCAAAGAAGGATCCAATATCCCTTGGGGTTAGTTTTATTTTTGAACTTTGCCATTTTGTGGATTTTCTTAGATTTTACGCCAATTGATCTAGTCAAGATATCTGGTCATATATGTTTACGCAATCCTATATGTTTATTTACGAAATCCTTCTATTTACGCAATCCTAGATGTTTTGTTTAGGCATAATATATGTCAAATCTAGTCAAGATATCTGGGATTATTATTGCGGTTTCAAGGACTAAAGCAGGCAACTTTGTGATCATATTTTAATTTCATTTGCAATTAATAGTTAGTTATAGGATACCATCTTGTTCAAATTTCAAAGTATAGTGCTTGGTACAAAGCTGACTAGTATCATGGGAATCTACTGTATTTTCAGGCTTCAAATTCATAGACATTGTGAGAGTTTACTAAGTGATAAATGAAATTCAAGTTTTTTGTAGTGTTGTACCGTATCATTATCAAATTTCTCTCTAACATTTGGGTTCTATTTTCTGAACTGTATGTGGTAACAAAGGAGTCGTTGTTGTTAGACATCCTTACATTGGATTTGCTGGAATGGAAGAAATAAATGAGGCTAATTCTCGAGGGCCGGCCAACTTTACAGTAGCTGAGGTAATTGACCAACATTCCTTGCTTCTTTGCAGTTTTTTACACTATGAGTTTTGCAGATATATATATATATATATATATATATATATATGTGTGTGTGTGTGTGTGTGTGTGTGTGTGTGTGTGTGTGTGTGTGTGTGTGTGTGTGTGTGAAGACAATCATCAATATGTAGTCCACTAAATGAAAACAATATGCTTACTGGTGGTCTAGGGTTGCTATTCACGAAGCAGTGGAGCAACAAACTATTTTCATTGCTAAGGAAGGAATAACAACAGTCCTTGATTCAAGAACCTCGGTACTTGCTGCGGCTAAATCTCCATCTGGAAGCTATGATGATCTCAAGGTCTATATAATTCCTTTCAATTGTTTTGATGTTATTTTTTAGTTCAAGAACCTCCATGCTCGCAGCAACTAACCTTCTCTTTGGAAGCTATGATGATCTCAAGGTCTATATAATTCCTTTCAATTGTTTTGATGTTTTACAAATTTCTGCAACTTGTTTTGGCAATATAGCAGGCGCTGATGTACTATTTGCATTGCTGACTAGCACAAGACAACATTAACTTGTAGACAACAATTCTTTCAGGATTTGATTTGGTAGTGTGTGGTTTCCTACTTATTTATAAAAGCTTGAGGAATGAATAACTTCTATCGATTTAATGATGTACTGTTCCAATTTTGAAGAGTGAGTTTAATTTTTTTATAAATGCACTGTCAGTTTAATGTCTTCGGCTCTACCTTTTGGCGTGTTCTTTCTGGTGTTCCTTTTTATGTTTGTACTTATATCTATGTCATCTCTATTTTAAGGCATTCCTTTCGCTAATTATGTTTTGGAAGGTGGTTGTGAATCTTGTGATCATAGTACAAGACCTGATCATTTTATCTAAACATTGGATCCTTTGTCTTCCCCACTTGTGGGATTACACTAGGTATATTGTTGTTGTTGTATTGTATCCTTTGTGAAATACTTAAAACGTGCAGAAAGTTTAAGGATCTTTTTATCTAATTATTGTGTTTTATCTCTGATGCTTAAGATAAAAGATTATGGACTCATCAACTTCATGACTTTAAATATCCAGGCATGATGTGATTAAGAGTGTAAACTTTATGGCTTTTAGATATTTATGGCTTTTAGATATCTTCTGTACTCTTTTTCAACATTTAAGGCATTATTTTTGAGCTTATTTATGAGACATTCTTAGCTTCTTCAATTCCTAACTTTCTTTGTATGGCTAGAGCAAAAGAATCAGTGTATAGGCCCCCTTTAGTATTTTATTTCTCAGTTATAGATGTAGTTAATTGTTTAAATTTGTCTACCACTTTATACTTATGATAATCCTGCCTAGAGTAAATTAAGCTGCTTTTTCTATTATCAGTATTATAATTTAGTAGCTTAATCACTGGGAAAATTAAAAAGTGTAATAGTTTAAGAAAGGTTTATGTCAACAGATTCTCGATATTGCTACTTATATAATCAGCTGGCGTGAGCTATAGAGTTCTAATTTTAACTTGGCCTTTTTGTCTCTTACTGTCTATTTAACTTATATCAACTGACTATAGCGAAATCTTTCTTTTCTTAACTTTATATTTGCAATATGGACACAGTGCTTTTTTGAACCAAAAGTACCCATGGTAATAAGTAGACATGCCAAGAAATGTGTATCTTTTCACCACTGGAAAGATGCATTTAGCATGTTAGACTTCGTGCCAAATTATTGAGAAAGACCTTCATCTTTTTTCCACTTAGAAAAATTATTTATGTACTTTGAACTTATCCCAATGAGGGCACTTATCTAAGATAATATAGTTGATTGTTTCGTGCTACATTTTTACTTTGTGCTGATTATCACAACGGTTACTTTTTCCAGTTTATTGCAATTTTTTGTGTGGCAATTGTTTCATTTATTTAGTGGTTGATCAGATTGATAGCAAAGAACAACCTTTATGACACTGTCAATTGCTTAATTTTCAAGTTTTGTGCTGGAATACAATGATAGCAAAGAACAACCATGGAAAAGTAGACAACAAATGCACCTATCATCGTAGTTGCTGCTGTTTTTTTTTTTCCTTTTATATTATCTCTTCTTCTCCGCGATTTATGGAATCTGGCTGCGTTTTGTTTTTTAGTTTTTTATGTGGCTGCATTTTGTTTCAGTTTTTCTCTTTCTGCAGTTTGTAAATGGTTCTTTTTACTGTTGAATTTTTCCTTCTTCAGTTGTTGCCGTTGAGTTTTTCATATTATTGTTTAGTCGGTTAATTTTGAAGTGTCTCAGCCTTTGGTATCTGTTGTATATTTCTGGAAATCCAATATCTGGAGTTGTCTAGAGTCTCAACCTCAATGGTTTGAGAATTCACAATATATTTAGATATGTAGACTTGCAAAGTTTTTTCACATTTTATTTCATCTTTTGACAAAATTATTTTAGTATTTCATGTCATACAGTCTGATGCTCGATAATTTAGCGGGTGGAAGATTTCAATATGATGAAGAGTTGCGGAAATTATTTGAAGACTTTTATTCGATGGTTATATAGTGACATTAGCTATTTAGTTCAAGACAATATAGGTTTATTTTTTAAATTGTTGTGTGACGTTAATATTTTAGATAAGTACTTCGTTTTGTTTGTTAAGATTTAATGAGATATGTTTTATGAATTAATAGAAATATATTTTGTTGCTTAGATCATTTCTGGGTGAATGTAGTGGCCATTATTTTATGACGTTTAAATTATAGCCATTAAAACTTGTGCTTTATAGGGTCAATTTAATTGAATATACCGGTTATAAAAATAGATGTAAAAAGAGCAAATTCAAACGTTTTTACAAGTAATATTGTGGCCATTATAGTTGCAACAAAACAATTGCGTGTAAGATATTGAGTTTTAGCGGCATTTTAATTGAATTTAGCGGCCATAAAAATAAACGCTAAAAGAGCACAAGAAGCCATTTCTGGATTGCATTTAGCAGCCATCATAATTGCCGCAACAATTGCTATTAAAGCTTGTGGTTTTTAGCAGCAATAAAACGTACCTTTATCGGCATTTGTTTGAATGGCCGCGAATGGCTTTAGCGACGCCAACAACACCGGCCAAAGACAAATGGCCGGTAAATGTTATAGCGGCAATTATTATTGCCGCTAATGACTATTTTTATTGCCGCTAAAGCCTCTTTTTGTGGTAGTGAGGATATTTGAGCACGAAGGGATCTTTTTTGGCTACAGTGGATGTCTTTGTCAAATGGCTTAACATTTCTTTTCTCTCTTGTAAAGACAACACGACGACAATGCTTTCTAACCCTTTGATATCTGGATTAATTATCGCAGGGCTCTCTTCCCATTCATCATCTCTTTCTATCATGTGAATTTAATTCCGTCCATATTTCGGGAGGGGGTTTGTGTCCATATTTGGAGGTGTTGATTCCAGGATAAGTTTATGATTGTGAATCATATCTTGTTGCTTGTGCCTTAAGTTTATGTAATATTTAGTAGTATGGCTAACTTGGTTAGAATGATTGGCGCAAGTGAAATCTTGCCTGTACTATCGTTCCTTGGGATTAGTAGGTTTTGGTGGAACAACATTCATTCGACCAACGTCTCTTAGTTTGGCAAACAAACTAGCCCTTGATTCTGGTAAAGGGGTGAATACTCTCATAGGTTTTTTTTAGGGTGCCTCACAGTTTGCTGGTGGAGGCTAGTTTTGGAAAGTCGGATTTTGTGGAGCTTGGTTATTGGGTGCGGGCATTCGGTAATTTGGTCGTGGAGCTTGGTTGTTAGGTGCTAGCATTTGATAATTTGACTGTGAAGCTTGGTAGCCAGGCTGTGCGTACCACACAGTCATTGGGCTATACTGGGGTGAAGTGGTCATATAGTTAGTTGGTGGAGGTGATTGGTAGTTTTCTTGATTTTTGTGGGTTATCTCCTTTCCTCGGCTTTTTGGAATAGTAGCTCTAGAAACGTAGGCTACATCTTCTCCCTTCTTTTTACTACTTGGGGTGCTAAATGCACCTGATCTGTTTAGTACACTAACAATCTTGCCGGTCTTGAGGCCATCTTCGATATCTTCCCCAACGGCGACTAAATCTTCAAAGGAACTCCCTTTCATAGTTATCATTTTGTCAAAACAATCGACTTCTTGGTACCATATAAATGCAGCTACTAGCTCAATTTCAGTCATAGGTGGTTGCACATGCGCCACCTCATCTATCCAGCGCCTGGCATATTGTCTGTAGGTTTCTGTCGATTTCTGACGAATTTTCTCCAATGAGAAGCGATCAGGCACCTTTTCCACATTGAAGCGAAATCTTTCCATGAATGAACTTGCCATCTCTTCCCATGTCTTTCATCGACTGATGTCTTGTGAGATAAACCATTCCATGGCTGTTCCTACATACTTCGACTGAACAACCTCATGAGCAAAGCTTCATTTCCGCCATTTCCGACCAGCTGGTCGTAATAAGCTCTCAGGTGAGCTCTGGGATTGCCCGACCCATTGAAATTATCAAATTTGGTAATTTTGAAGCCTTCTGGTAGACCCAGGTCTGGATGTATGCACAAATCAGAGTATCTTAGCCCTTCTTTATTTTTAGAGCCATGTTCTAGTTCAGCAATTTTCTTCCTTATCTCCTTCGCAATCTTGTCTATTCTTGCTTCAAAGAACATTTTCATGTTCTCCAATTCTGGCAAAGAGTCAATATGGGTGACAGGGTCTTAAAAAGAGACATTTTATTGTACGGGATGGATTACAGGAGCTCCTGTTGCTCGAGGGGCTTGATAAGTATTTGTGTTTGTAGTGTGAGTGGGTGTTTGAAAAGCTGGTGTTTGCTGGGAGGAATTCCCCACATGGGTGGTATTTCGGTGCAGTGGAGTTTGAAAAGCAGCCACGGTCTAGGTTTGTGGGAAATGGTCAGGAATTGGTAAGTCCAGATTTGGGAAAGTAGGTGGAGGTATTCTAGCCTCAGCAAGAGTAGCATTTTCCTTTTCAGCCCTTAGGCAGGCTGCTTCTTCTCTAGTTTCAGCCAATTGCCTCATCAGCAGGTTAACAGCCTCTTCTAAAGGCATTCCAGTTATGTCAGTTATTGGGGTACCCTCGACTAAAGCAGTCTTGTTCGGTAGCAGAGTTTCAGGCATGTTTTCTTCTTGAGGGTTTAAGGACACTGCGGCAGCTTTTGATCGAGTAACCGGTGCCAGCAAATCGACTCCTGTCTATAAGAGAAAATAACTCAAAAGCTCCCAAGTTAGCGTTAGGTTTAACCACGAAACACAAGATATCACGTTGTTTGCAGTTTATAGCACATAGATTCATATATTTTATTTCAACTCTTGACTGATTCACATTCCATGGGTATTTTGGTATTTTTGTGTTTTTGGGAATATTGATTTTTGGTAAGTGGTCTTTATGGTTGATTTGCTCCAACCCATCCTGTACTAAGGGGGATTTTTAATTTTTATTATAAAAGGACCGAGTCTTAAATAGACTGCCTACGTATCCCACCAAAGGGAAATCAGGTCCACCCATAGTTTAGGCATACATAGAAAAGGTTTTTTCCTATGCTACTCGAAACTTAGTTTTCTACCCTGACCAGGCCTTATATAGACTTGCCACACATCTCCAATGGGACATCAGGCCGGCATGGTTCCATTTACATAAAAAGGGAAAGGGATATTTTATCTTATTGAAAGCAGTAAAGGGATACCTATGTTTTTCTACCCAATCATACTAAACAGGTCTTCATTGTCTTCTTCATCTTCATCTTCTATCCTTGTCTTCCCACGACGATCCAAACATGTTCCAGTTTGAGCTTGAAATCCACACATTTCTCAATGTCGTGGCCAGGGCAGCCATGATGATACACGCAAACCCTCTCTCTTGGAGATCCTGGGTGACCCTAGTAGGTTTGTGGCACTGCTCTTATCTTCTTCAGACTACACAGTAAGGAGTGAATCCTGGCATATGACTCCTCGAATTTAGAGAAGTCGCTCCTCTAGAACCTAACCTTTGATATCTTTTCTGGATAATTCCTTCCTTGGTCATGGGTCAGGAAAGAGTGGGGCCCCCATAGCGGCCTAATTCTCCCTTGGTCAATCCATTGGATAAGCTTCTTTTCCAACGCTCCACAATCATTGGTTGTATGACCTGACTGACTTCGGTGGTAGAGGCACTTTTTGTAAATCATAGAAGGAGCACACGGCGGCAACAGATTTGGGCTTTGCGCATACACTCCAAAACTTCCCAAAGTCTCCAAGAGCTCTTGTTTAGACAATTCTACTAGCGCGCCCCATGTCACGACCCTACTAGAGGGCCATGACGGGCACTCGGAGCTAAAACAACCGAGCACCTCTGGACATACATCTTATAATCATTTCTAGGTGGACCACAAAGACAACTCATGGGTATCATAATCTGTAAGGGCATATATCACAAGATAATGACACATCGCTATATAATCATCAATAACTATGCCCATAAACATAAGCCAACAAGGCTGCCAAAATATAATACAACAATATAAACTGATAACGATATGGTACTTCTAGCTACACACATCTGTCTACGAGCCTCTATATAGAATATAGGAATCCATAAAGATGGGGCAGGACTCCGCCATGCCCAAGTATATATACACACAAGAGTAGTACCAATAAACTGCAGCTCCGAAGCAACTGGAGTGCTTTTGAAACTCCGCTGATGAAGCTCCTAGGGGTCAGATCCATCTATCTGTCTACCTGCGAGCATGAACGTAGCATCCACAAGAAAGGACGTCAGTACGAGTAATGTACTGAGTATGCAAGGCATGAATAGCATCGTAACACGAGATATGGAACATAATATGAGATGAAAGATAACATGTACATTTGAATGCCTCTTAGGCAGATACCATGCATGCTTAGCCTTTTCACAAAAAACATTTCTCATACATATATAACATAATAGTGCTGCGAAACGTGCAGCCCGATCCATAAATATATTATATCATCATTATATACCCATATATCCCGCGTTTGGGACGATATCATAGTATACCAACTGATCAAGTGGTCATGCGTGTATAACGCCGTCACCCTTTTCCCATACCCCATATACATATAATATACGCGTATATGATATCGTCATATTTTTCTCATATCATATATACATATATAATAGAAACAGCATGCATGAGAGACCAATTAAAAGTTACTATTTTATCGGAGTTACGTAAGGTCGGTAACCTTCGATTTATATTATGGAACAATCATCATTACTATATCTCACCTTGAAGGAACAACTATCATAAGGTGAGATCAACAACAATGAATAAAATCAAGAAAATCATGGAATAAGCTTAATAATCTCATAATAACATTAAAACCATAAGCTTTGGAATCTCCAGAAATGAGATAATTATCATCATAGAAAACATTTATTTTAGCACCATAAGAACTTTGAGAATCATAGACTTCTAGCTTTTTGGGAATAAGGATGTTATGCAAAACATGTATGGGTAAATAAGAAGAGAATCATGCCTTTAGAAAGAAATGGACTAGCCTTAACATACCTTTTTACCCTCCTTAACTACTTAACGCTTATCCTCTCAAGCTCGTAAATCTACATTCAAGAGAATTCATATTATTGTTAGGCTTATCGTCATATTCTTATCTTAAGTCTTCAAATTAAACTCCGTTAGAATTTGCCGAAATTCGAGCAGTATCTCCCCTGTTTATATCCCTAGCCCGAAATCACAATACCAACAACCAACAACAATACAACAATAACAACAACACTAACATCAAAAACATCATCATCAATACCAAAATACTCCATAAAACATCCCACACGATGTTTATCCGATTTCTCAACCAACTAATTTATTATATGGCCATTTAATAGCTTGATCTTCATAAATAAACCTAAATCAATATCATTAAGGAGAGATTCATACCTTTTCCTCACTATAACCGCAATATCTCCAATATCCACCTTGAACCCAAGCCAAGATTCACCGCAATACGATGCTATAATCATACTATATCCTATCCGAACCTAAATCCCGATATTTCACTTGATTTGCGCTAAATTTTTATGGACGAAAGTTAGGGGAATGTTCTAGAGAGTTTGGTATAGTGTTAGAGGTGTTTGGATGAAAAATAAAGGGTTAACCCCCCCCCCCCCCCCCCCCTTTTATATTGTTCTAGAGTCGGTTTGCACTGACCTAGAACGTTCGCACACTGTAGCTACGCGTTCACACACTGTAGCTGGTGCGTTCACGCACTGTAGCTGGGCGCGCCTCTGCTCCACCGACCTAAATTGTAACGTCCATAACTCTCTACTCCGATGTCATATCGGCGAGCTGTTTATTACGTTGGAAACTAGACTTCATGAACTTCACTTTTGGTTTTAATTTACTTCAAAACTCTTCATATGCTAAAAGATATCCTTTCCCCAAATTGGCCTAAAACTATAGTATGAAATCTTGCCCATCCTTTCTCCAAAATTCCAACAACTTAGTTTCCTTGCTTCACTTGTTCTCCAAACCTTCCATGACCTATTACATGAACTTAAACCTCCATAACCATAAGATAGGCACATATAATCTCATATATCCTAGGAAATATCTCCAGTGTCTACAATTGAACAACCAACACCTAACGAATCTCAATGTACAAAACTACGAGGTGTAACACCCCAATTGTGTGATCTTATGCCCTTAAGAACAATTGTGCACGAAACTGGAGGTTCCTCGAGCTGAGACTCGCACGGGTCTCTATAGACTTTCAGATTGGGGATAAGCAGTTCATCATTTCCATAAGGTCTAGGGTCAAGCCCTTCTTGTTGACTGAGCGGGAAATAATCCCCAAGTGGCGCTTCAGGTATCTTTCGCCGTTTTACCCGATTGGCAGGGTGTTGCTTAGTTAGTTCTTCAACATAAGCTAGGATAGTTTCTGCTTCTTTCATTTTCTCATTGGTTGCCTTAGTGGTTTGGACAACTTCTTTCATTCTAGCAATGGCCAGTGCCATTCTATCATCCCATTGTCGGTTTTTCTCACTCATCGCTTCCATGTTCTCATCGTCACTGACTAGGTTGACGTAAAGAGAAGTCGTACTCATACTGTCTGGAGTCTCCCTTTCCTATTAGCAAATCAACCTTTTTAAAAGTGGAGCTAAAATTGTTTTAGGGGTTATTTCCTTGTTTTTTCTCTTGGGTAGTGACCGGAATATGGACCAATTAAGAGTTTGGACAATATATATGATTTTCACACAGCAGTTATATCAAATAAACATTTAGACAATATATAATTCGCTTTCCTATACCTCGTTGCTCCGAGGCTACTAGTGTAAGATGCAGAATTGTGCCATATGTAAAACAAATGTGTTGTTCCCAAAAATAAAAATCCTAGCGCTTTTCATTAATAGTTTCCCAAGTGGGATTACAAGGCTCTCAGAGTAAATAAAATGCAATAATAAAAAAAAGTCCACTCCACGGATAGAAATATGCTCTATATCCTCTCGTGCTTTCTTGGCCCTTCTAAGGGCGGTCTGAATGGCTACATGGGCTGGCATCAATGTTGTTCCGATCCACTGAACTCTATGGTCGTCAGTCAATGACGTCCTCGTGTCTATGGCCCCTTTAATAAAAGTGTCTAGTCATTCTAAGCTCTTTAATGAGGCATCTTCCTCATATGTCAAACTCTTAATTATCTCTTTATCATATTCTGTTTTTGCTTGATGATCCATTTATCTTCCTCCCATTCGTCATTTCATTCTTCTAACCTGAATCGCATTCGCGACTTCCCTATCCTCGGGAAATTTGTACAGATACGGTCCTGGAGTAGCAGCACCAGCTAGCTCAGCCCTAGCCACTCGTAGTAATTTTCATCATGACTTGGATTGTTTGGATCCTCATCCAACTTATCTTCCCTTATCACATTCTTCCAATCTGTCTGAGCATCTTTTATACCTCCGATACGACCTTCTTCATAATCTCGTACAAACTCTCCCATATTACCCAAATTTGGAATAACCTGTCTCATATCAAACTGTCTAAGTACTGTGCGTAATGTCTGATCCCCCTAATGCCTGTAATGGTTCACATTTTCGCTGGCGGGGTTAGCTCTCGGAAAAGCTACTTCGAAATCGTTGGTTCTCTTTCAGACTTTGTTTCAAAAGAGTCGTCACCTAGTTTTTAGGAAATTAGGAAAATCGATTTTAAAAGGTTTATTCATTCGCTGTGAAAAATCCTTCTTAATCCAAAGTTCTAGGTAAGGGTTCTGGTGATCCCCTAGGGAAGATATTAGGCACCCTAGTATTAAGGATCCGTACTATATAGTTGACCTTCGAATTCCAATGTGTGGGTATTTGCATGAACTGTTTATTTAGTGTAAGATTCCCGCAAAATCTGTCTTTTTAATGCATATAAAGTTTTTGGAAGAATTAAGTGTACTTCCCTTATATATGGGCCTATTTTAGGTTGGACTTATCATATCCAAATGAAATGTATTTCCCTTTATATATGAGGATAAGTAGTTTTTTTGTTTAAAAAAAAAAAGGAGTTATCTTGTTATAGTAAAAGTGTGTGTATATATATATATATATATATATATATATATATATATATATATATATATATATATATATATATATATATTTCCAGTTCATGCCTTAATCCACACTTGGTTTGGGTTAATCATATATATACATCAAAACGTCTTACTTATTATTTTGTGATTAGAACTATGTTTCCAATATTATTAAGGAAAAACGTGCTTAGCACTTTGTTTTAAAAGTCCAGCTCGGTTCGACCTTAGGGCCATAAAAGAATGGATTTGCAATGAAGAACAGGCGACAATACATTTGTTGAGAGCAAAGGATTAAAACCATATAAACTTGTTTCCGTTTAAAAGCGGTTGTCAATTTTTGAGTAAGAAAAGTGTAATGGGCTCCGGCCCAAAAAATGCATCTTGTTTATATTATTTTTGGAAGAAAAAAAAAAGCATTCAGGACTGGGTTTTGATCAAAAATCTTGACTTATAGCAATTTAGGTGGGCTCTGGCCCAAAACGCAGTTTTGTTTGTGTGGACTTGATCCAAAATCACGCCAGTTTCTTTTTAAACAGATTGCAGCATTTTGGTTTAAGAAAATAACCACGACTTGCACAAGAATCTCTCATTTTAACAACTGGTTTTATAATGAAAACAACAATGTACTCCTTTTAATTCTGAAAAAACAAAAGGCTGTAGGGCAAGTAGTTTTGGTGAACAACGTGACATACCAACATTTATAAATTTTCCTAAAAATCTTAGTTTATTTTATGAAAACCCAGTTGATTTTCCTCTTTAGAAAATCCTTTTTTAGAAATAAGAAAACAAGATTGGGTTCTGAAAATTCGCGAAGGAGCCTAAGGTCAAACTAAATGGCCTAAGTATCATTTTCCTAAAACGTCTAGTTCCAACCATTTGGTTTCCAATAATGTTGTGAGTTTTACAATTACAATTGTGAAGACAAAACATATAATATCACAAAAAATAAAGCAAGTGAAGCTTGGGGTGTACCAAGCCCCTTAACCATTTTCACCCATGGTTGGGCCTTCATGGATATATATATTAGCTTCCCTTTGTTTCCCATATTTGGCAGATTTTGAAAGAATTGTCCTATTGGGCCTAAGGCCCAATAGGGAGGTTGTTTCCATGGCCCAAGCGGCCATGCGAAGAGTAAGAGAGGAGGGGGAAAAGAAAAAGGAAATAGGTTAGACTGAATCCTATGAAAATTCACACAATATACACTGAAAATATACACACATAACGATAACATTAAGATAGGAATAGCTAAGTTGTCCTAGCATGATATTTTTTCATGATGCATTATAGTGATATGTGGGCTGGGTGTATTGGAGTGATACTAGGGTGGTTGCCACCCTCCTTGTTCCCAGTGTCGCACAAGATCCAAGGGGTTTCATCGAACCCCAGGCATGGCAGGTACTGGGGGAAGGTTTGGCCAACCCCAAGTGATCCTCAACCTTACCACAATCAAGCACAAATGCCCAATTAGAAACAAATATCATTGAACAGTTTAGCCTTCAACCCAGGATACAGAAGAAAAATATGAACAACATGACTCCCAAGAATCAAAGATAATATGTCACTATACATTATTACTACCACTTAATCACACTAAGGAATAGGAATATGTTCATCATACTATGCATTATTTTAAGCCAAGAGTGGTTTATGCCAAATAAGCTTATCAGTTTCTTTATAAAAAATGTACAATCATAGTAGATTACATTGTAGGATTTAGTCACACACACTGCACATATATAGAGAACCAAATAGACCGAAATAAAGGGAAAATGTACTCCAGGTCACAGTTTGCAAAGGCCAAGTGTAAACTAAGTAGACAGGTATAACATGAGAGAAGCAATCCGTTTCAATTCAGCTAAACACATAAATATGGCAGGCAGGTGGACTTTCAAGTCCCAGTTAGACTTAAAAAGATGAAAACAATCAAGTAAAAGCATACAAGCTACACCCCTAGCAGAGAAAAGATGTATAAGATCATTCATGTCCTTTTGATGGAATTTCTAAAGGACCTACATGAACTTAACAGTTCTTATAACTCTGTTTCAGTTTCAAATCTCTCACTTATTCAAGTTTCCTATTTCCTTTTAAGTTCTTCCCTTTGTATTCAATTCAATCATATACAGATGCTCCTAGGTTCATCAGTAGGCTTTCACTAAGCCATTTATCAATGCATGTCTGATTTTAGCCAAGTCTTTTGGGTCCTAGAAACAAGATCCACATGATTTTGAAAGATTTATACAATCAGCATGCACCACCATAGGCTTATGAAAGTGCCATGGTGCCTTTTATATGAAGGGCAAGTGGGGTTAATCCAACAGTGCCATGATCACTGTTACACCCCGGAAAAAATTTTCCGTTAATGCACAGTGAATAGACTAACGAAGGGCACGACGTGTACAATGTTTTGATAAGTAAGAAATAATATTTGATAACCCTAATTAAGATTTTAAAGACATTCGAGGTACGGGGAGAAAGTTTTCCAAGAGAGGGCAAGGCATATGATGTGTATCGGAAAGGATTTACGAGTAATAAGTTAAAGACGACTTAATGGTGTCTTGGAGAAGAGTTATAGCGTCCCTTAGATTGTTAATGAAGTGTTAAACAAGTGCTAAGAAGGTTCCATAAGGATTTGAGATCAAACGAAGTGACGAGAACAAAATCAGAGAAAAGATAGATTATACGACTAATTATACGGTCCGTATAATCATCACAGTGAAGGTCCTTCACCGATGGGATTATACGGTCACTTATACGGACCATATAAAATTATACGGACCGTATAATTTGTCGTATAAGGATCACAAAAGCGAGAAGTTGACGGGGTGATTTCACGGTCACTTATACGGACCGTATAAGTGTCCATATAATTCCATGACGGGTCAGATTTTAAGTTTTAAATAAGGGACCCAAGTTCATTTATTTAATTCTCATTTCTTCGCCACGACACAAGAGCTCTCTAGAACCTTCCACACTCTTCATATACAAGAACCCAAGAGAGATTGGTGATCAACTTCATCAAACCAACAAAATTAAGTGTAAGAAACACATTAAAGTTCATCCAAGCCAAGGAATTCCCATGGAAGTGAACTAGGGTTTTGGTGCAAGAGAAATATTTCCACTCAAGGCTTATTCCTACACCATCTAAGGTAAGTTTCATGATCTTTTCATGTTGTTTAAGGTATTGAGAAGTTGAAACACTTGGATTGTAGAAGGATATAGAAAATGGGTCACAAAGATAGGAATAATGAGATTTTGAGTAGTAGTTTGGAGTGAATCATGAATATTGATATGTTGTAGTTGTAAGTATGTTATGAATGACATTTATAACATGGGATAAGTATTATATGTGAGAAAACGCAATAGTGAACTATGACCATGGTTATGGAGGAATTGAAGTGAAATTGTAAAATGTGGATAATGTAGGTGAATGATGATTGTTGTCTATAATATTGTGAATGTTGTTATGGATGCTTGGGAGTCGATATGTGATATGAGGAAAGTTGTATAAACAAAGCAAATGCTGCCCAATTTTCTCTAGCCTTAGTAAGCACGTTCTTATAATCGATTAGCTAATGTTAATACGAACTTTCTTGAAGGTAGAAACGCGAGCATCGAAGAAGAACAATCAAGCGATAGAATTGTTAAACAAAAGAGGTATGTAAGGCTAATCCTTTCCTTCTAAGGCATGACTCCTATGGCATGAACCTTCCTAATTTTCCATAATCTTCCTAAATAACGGAATTACGAGTCCATGACTATAAAGAGCTACATATGCACATGATAATGAAAAGAGATACGATACGAGCATGATACTGATGATGATGAGCTTAAGTATAAAGAATCCTAGAGCAACATACGATGTCCATGAGGTTAATTATCCTAAGTAAGGTTCCATTGATGCTTTTCCTTGTGTACACTCACCTTAAAATGTTAGTCCCCTCAAGGTGATATATAATGATTATGATCATTCCATAATGTAATTGGGGGTTCACGACTTTATGTCACCCCGACATAGCCATAGTTGCCTCCAAGCTCTAATGTATGTTTTGATGATAAATTTATAATGGTGCTAAGTTATGATAAGGTCATGATATGCCTATGAGATGTATAATAATGATAAGTTTATGATAACTATAAGACGATACGATTCCACCGTGCCTAGTTGGTTGGGCATGTCACCGCGAAGGCGGGCTGCATACCATTCCACCATGCCTAAACGGTCGGGCATGACACCACTAGTGGGCGGCATATGATGGTTACCCGGACGCGGGTTAACGATGATGATTTATATGATACGATGATGTATGCGCTATGATGATACATGTACTATGATTATATGTATATGATATATGCACGAAATGTATCCACCCATAAAAGTTACGCAGGTTATATCTTCATCTTATGTCTTATGATTTCTATATTATGTTCATTTCATTCATACCTTACATACTCAGTACAATGTTCGTACTGACGTCCGTTTTCTTTGGACGCTGTGTTCATGCCCACAGGTAGACAGGGAGGTGATCCAGACTCGTAGGAGCTACTAGCAGACTTTGAGAGCACCCCATTATTCTGGAGGTGCCATTGATTTATTGTTTTATGTGTGTGTGTGTGTGTATATATATATATATATATATATATATATATATATATATATATATATATATATATATATATATATATATATATGTTTTGGGCATGACGGGGTCCTGTCCCGTCCACATGTCTAGTACTCTAGTAGAGGCTCGTAGATACGTATGTGTGGGTAGTGTGGTCTCACGATTTTTCCCACGTGTATATATATATATATTTTTTTTTTTGATAGCCGAAGGGCTTATGTATATAAAAGTAATTATGTTTCAAGGTGAAAAATGGTTTTCCTATAATTTGAGTATAAGATTAATGAATGGACGTTTGATGTGTTCGATGTGTAATGGTAGGAGCGGTGCTCGGTGGTTAGTCCCGGGTACCCGTCATGGCCCCTAATCGGGTCGTGACAATCACCCCTTTTTAAATGCCCTGTCAAGGTACCTTTTGAAAAATTCCCAGCTATGTGGTTTTTAGCTTATCCTCAATCTTTTCTAATCACAAAGAATAGTTGCTACTAGGGATTCAGTTACAACCAAATGTATTAACAAGTTCAGATGCTTGGACATATAAGTGGGCAGGATCATTTAGGCCAGGATTAGGATCATTTTCACCAGTAGAAGCCAGCAAAATCCATATAGAATCATAATATGAATCAAGGTGTTATCAACAAGTTCATCAAATTACTTTACAGAACTAACTTAGATTAGTCTAGGAATCTAACAGGTTATGTCATATTGCAAACTTCATCTGGCCAAACCATAGGAAATGTGCATGAGATAGTCAAGGAGATAAGGATAATCAGAATATCTAGGTAGAGTATTGATCAAGCCCAAACACAGATTATCCAAATAGTGGATAGTAGGCCAATTTCCATCTTTTGTCTTAAGCTAGTTATATTTCAACAAAACTCAAGTAAGAAATCTCATGATTTAACAACACAGACTAGATTGGCAGTTTGATCTTAGATATGGCATAGTTACTTTCTTTTTGAAACATTCAGATCCTTCAAATAGAATACAAATGGGAATTCAAGCAAGCAAACTGCCAAATGGCCATGAACCAACTCTCATTCTAATAAAGATACTTTATTACCTAAGAAATACCAAACCTATAAATCTTTGACACAACAAGGTTCACAGAAAAGGAAGAGGAGAGGAAAGAGGAAATATAGACATGAACTGGCAAATGAAACAAGTCCCTGAACAGTCATGTAGGTGCAAAGAAACAATATGGCATCTTCATAAACAAGTCACATGGCAAGCATTTTAGATTTCTATTCCAGTTCTGAAAGGACTAATTGCTTAGCAAAAGATTGGCTCAAATCCCTTACCAATCTAGTCTCTAGACAGAGTTCTTCTCATGAATATGCATAAGGTTCAAGCTAGTCTAGGCAGTTTCGTCCTCCCCCTTTTCCTAGTCATGTTTTAATAGATTGGATTAGCAGAGTAATGTCACTTTAACAAACTAAGGGTTCATCATTAGCCTAACCTCTTTTTCTTCTAACAGTCTTGTTTCAATACCTTCCTAGATTCAGTATCATTATGGTTCTATCCCTAGTTTGGCTATTCAAACCTCTAACTTAATAATGATTAGTTATTAAGGCTAAGTCCACTCAATACCTCCTAATTTTGAACTTACATTGTCAACAACAAGCTGGTTATTTTCATTAGTTAGGCTTAATCTAGAGGTCATAATCAAATAAAACTCCAAGCATATTAATCTCCCAAAAAAATGTCTTAAGTTGTTAACCTTGTTTTAAATTTAACTTGCTGTCAAAAGTGAAACAATAAGCCAGACAGATCCTCAGAAAGATCAGGGTGGTTCCTTACTTAGTGAAATATTGAATTCTTAATCTGCATGTGTCTCTAATCCTTTTTCACCATATTTACCAAAGTCAAAACAGTTACTACACACTTATAGAGTTTAACAAGCTAATAGGGAATAAGAACAAATCACATAGAGGGTCAACTTAAGGCATGTGTACAGCAATGTAGCATCAACCGTGAATGACATAACACATTTTCACACACTCTTTAGGTACAGTTTTAAAATGGTTCTCACTTAAGCATGGTAAGATAGTAGTAGGGTAGTCTTACTTTATAAAAGGAGAATATCACAAATCAACTGATGGTAATCCAAGACATGTTCAATAATGCAAAACAAAAGGTCTTTAGACATAACTAGAAAGGCACTTAAGTCATGAATTCCTTTGGAGATAGGTATTATCATATCATGATGCAAGTAATGCAATGATGACCCTACAAATATGTCATCAGGACCTTCTAACACCAAGCAATATTACCAAATGGTCAGACAACCCAAATTAATATTCTAAACAGCCTTACAACAACCCATATATTCTCTGATTAAACTAAACACCTCTTATTTCAATATGTATATATTAATGGTGCACTGCTGATTTTTATCAAAACTCAAGGTCATATAGACCATTTCCAGTTTCCAACAACCTTAAACACCTTTGCCAAGGTGTAGTATTGATTTAAGACATCCCACCTTAAACCAAATAGTCATATACCAGATCAAACATATAAATATGTCACCATGCTTTGTAAGGAATTTACTATAGAGCTTACTAAACAATGCCTAAATCAACAATCATACTACAAAAGTCATCAACCAAGGACATTCTAATAATACGAATTAACTATTGACTTAACTACTAACTTATAAAATGACAAAGAATATAAAAGGGGCAGGGTATTGCCTTTTTCCTGTGTAGTCCTTGTCAAGAACGGATTCACAAGCCTCTTGTGCTTCCAACCCAAACTCAACCACAACAAAAGAGAAAAACAAATTGACTAAGGGACTCAAACCAGACGAAGAGGTTTTCTTTTGAGTCTAAAAATTATACTTTGCTTATATTTCAAGTGTTTAACTTAAAATTCTAGCTTTCTTTTTTATTTTTTCTATTCTGAAAAACTTGTTTTATGATGAAGGTTGGGGTTCTATTTATAAAACCCCAAGACTGTGAGAAAACTTAAGACCCACGATGTGGGATAGACGAGTTTCGTCCAAAACTACCTTTGCAAAATGAAGATCTACGATGGAAATTGACATATTCAAACAACGTATGGCTAGATCTGAGCACGATTCTACTCGATCTGGCCCATTCGTACTCAACCAATAAGAATCGAATAAAAATACAACAATATAAATAGTGAAAATAGAACAGATGCAGAAAACGTGTAACAAATTCAAAACTAAAAGAAAAAATCAAAGGTGAAAGTGACCTATACCGTGTTTGGAACGATTTTTGAGTGAGAAATGTACAAACCATTGATTGTTGCATGCATTTGCATATGCAAAAGCTGTCGAGGTCTGAGACCTTTGCATTGTTTGCCCTTTTTAGCGATGAGAGAGAGAGAGAGAGACGAGCATAGGCGGTGCTAGGGTTAATCATAGAAGAGGAAAGAGAGAAGCGGAAAGGGGTGTTTAGCCCCTTTCTATTTTCTGAAAATGGGAAGTGAAGGGGTAACACCCCCTCCCCCCCCACACCCTTATTATTTTAATTTGGCCAGATCAACCTCTATTGGGTTGGGCTCGGTCCACCGATTCCTAAGGAGTAAATGGGCCACTTTTTTGTGTATACACCAAGTGTATACTGATATATATGTGTGTATACTTGGTGTATATGCCGGGTATAGCTAGTTATTAACTAATTATAAGTAAAGAAGATTAAAATCATGGGAAAAAAGTTGCCACGTATTTTACAATAATAAAGAAAAGATAGAAATAAATTCAAAGGTCGATTAAATCATTGATGAGCCCTTTAATTAATTAGCCCAATGTACTTATTCTAGCCTTCAAATTTTGAAAGTTAGGACAAACATGTGGTTTAAAGTTAAATACCAACAAACAAATTTCTACAAAAAAAAAATATAAGCTAATTCTTTTTGAATGGAAGAATAATTAAATTAATTGTAACCAGGGCAAAAATCAAAAGGGAAAATATATATTTGATAAGGGGTTCAGTTTTGCAAATATTTATTATTAAATTAATTAGCTAGCCTAATCAAATCATTAAAGGGCGATTATACTTATTTTTTGTAAATAATCAGGAGTAGTAAATAAAAGGTAAATAATTAATTACCTAAACTATTTAAATTATCCAAATTTTAGAGGTGGAAAATAAAAGGGAAATGTTAAACAAAATAGTGAAATGATTAAACAAGGATTCCTCTTCTCTCTCTTTTCCGCTTTTAAAATAATTCAACCAAATATCTTCAAAATTATTTATCATTCTCTAAATAAGACATGATGTATGAAAAGATCTCTTATTGATTTAAAAGGAAGAAATATTGATCTGGCCATTTTTGTAAAAATCATTCAAGGCTATTAGAAATACAGCTTATTCACTTATTACCGGGTGACTCCGAGTGATTAAAATGACTTTCGGGAGGTCAAAAATTAGGTTTCAACAATGCCCATAAGCGGTAAATATGGACGCCTATGGCTCTTAACACAAACAGTCTTGGAATGAAAATCAGGTATTCTCCAACTGATGTGTTCTTCTCTCAGTCTGGAAAAGATATGAACCCATCCTCTTTTATCTTGAACCCCACAAGGCATAGCAGTGACTCCCAAGTCATCCTCTCTCAGGGTCGGATCTCGGCGTGTAGATACACCGCCTTTATCTAAATGCTTAAGTATCCGCCATTGAACTCGGAGGTTGCAACCCTGAAAGTAATAATAATGGTTGCGGCACTTTCCCAGAGCCCAATATATATCTGATAGGATAATAGGGATGATATCAAAATACTTGGTAAGCCCATTCATCGTAACTCCCCTAAGAAGATCATGGGCAATAAATACAACCCGGGTATCAATAGGTAGGGAGGCATTTGGTGGAAACACCATGGTTCCCAGTAGGCAGGTGATAAAGGCTACTGTTTGGTTAGCTTCCCAGGACTGGAGTGAGGAAAACTCAAGGATGTGGTTTTCGTACCCTTGTCTAGATGAATACCTCACATATAACTCTCTAAAGGCTATAGTGGGTCCCTGAGCCCAATCGACTTTGTTAACAGTAAACATGTCTTTGATTTCTTTTGTGGTAGGTTTGTAAGGGATAAGGATATTTTGAGCTAACTTCATTTTGGGTCTGTTAGCGCTTCCTACGCTTTCTAAGACGTCTCTAATATCTTCTAAAGTGGGAGTCATCTCTATTTCTCCAAATTTGAACACCATTCTGTCATTATCCCAATAACCAGTAATAATCTCTAGCAAACCCGGATCCCCAGTCATATCCATCAACGAAGGTAAATGCGCTATACAACCCTTTATCTCTTTCTTCTGATCATTAGTCAGACCTTCCCACCACATCACTAAACCTGGTGGTAGACCCACAACTATATCAAACTGCACATCAGGAGACATCTACAAGACAGAACACTGTTAGTTCCCCGCCCCCAGAAACAGTAATTTATTTCACACATGCCATAATAATGCTTCCAAATAGCAAATAGTGGGATGCAGTGTCTTCAGGTTTTTACACCATCTAAACACAGTGAGGTGTCTTTCCTGTCCGATTCAGGTAGGTATGAGATATCCAAATCGGTCTATGGTCAGCATGCGCTATATCAGTAAGGATTTGGCTTCGCTCTACGCTAATTATTCTAAAGCGATTTTTAAAGTGAACGACACAGGTTACCCAAGCGGACAAGCTGGGGGTGGGCTCTCTAAGGCTGTGGGATGACCGCATGCCCATTCGACCTTAGAGACCTCCTAAGAATATAGCAAAAGGTTTTCTAGTGAAGGTATGACCGCATCTCATCCCGCGTCATCACCCTTAGAAAACATGTAAAATAAATGTCAGGAGTGGCAGAGTATGCATGCATGAATGACAGTTATATTTTGCGAAAATTTAAACACATAAACAATTTATATCATACAAACACACAAATTATTGGAACCCTTATGGTTAGAACCTTAAATTTTCCCCAGCAGAGTCGCCATCTGTAGCGGGTCGTACGTTTTCCGATTCGTATTTGCACTTGCCTTATTTAAAAGGAAAGTGTCCTGGGGAAGTACGGTTGTCAATCGTACCGGAAAAAAGAAAAAAATATACTTCTACGTGGATGGTTCTCTAAATGGACTTTATTTTAGAGTCGCCACCTAATTTTTAAGAAATTAGGAAATCAGTTCGAAAAGGGTTCATTCAAAACGTAACCCCAGTATTAAGGATCCGTAAAATACGGTTGACCTACGGGTTCTAATAGTAAGCTTTTGTAGATATGAATTGTTTACAGTAAAAAGTTGTTTCGGCTTATATTTCCACAACAAAGAATTTAGTCATTCATGCAGAATATATTACGTTTCAAGAAACGAAAGTGATAAAATTTTGCCCAAAATTAGGAGTTTGGCTGTCGGACTAAAACACTTAGGCTAATACCCGAAGGTTCTTAACTTAAGTAGGACTCTACGTAAGTCCACCCAAAATAGTTTTGAAACTTTTTTTTTTAAAGTATAGAAAATAGTTTTTAGGAAAATAATTTTAGGCATACTGTTATAGTCCGTATATTAATCGTATTCTACATATATATATATATATATATATATATATATATATATATATATATATAGTCCGTTTTATTCTATATTTGTCAAGTTTTATTTTTTAGTCTAAGTCTAAATAGTCACGATTAGTCTCATAAGTTCTGAATATTAGTCCAAATCAATCCATATGTCATAAGTCCACAGGTTTCATAAATGTTCAAATCAATCCTTAATTTCACAAAAAATCGGCAGTTTTAGTCTTTTTATAGAAATCAGTCCCAAGTTTGCATTAATGCCTCGAAATTAATCTTAAATTTGTAGCAAATTCACTTTTGGCGACTTTAAAATATGTGATAACCTTATAAGGGCTCTAATTGACATAATAATTACGCAAATAATAATTTGAAATACATAATTAAAGGAGATAGAGAGTTTGGGCCGACCAAGCCCAAAAGGAAAATATTTATGCAATCGGGTTCTCCTTAAATCCAACGCATGCTCCATTTTGCTCCAAGAGAAAAGGTTGACTCAATCTAGATACGTTAGTGGGCCCCGTTGGGGCCCACCGACGAGTTTGGATGGACAAGGGTACAAACGAGTATACATGATATTAATATACATTCATGAATTCAACTAAGTACAAAATTAAGACTACAATAATTATTACAAAAGCAAAAAATGAATTATAATTTATTGGGCCTAACCCACTTAACAACCCATGACGGCAAATAACCAATGACCCAAAGAGGGAATAAGCCCAAAGTAATAGTAATGATAAGCCAAGTATGGTAACACAAATGAAGGGGCCCAAATAACAAGCCAATATCCTTCTTTTCTTGAAAATTTTCTACGTGTCAAGGAGTGGTATATATGATATACCACTGGTATACTATTCCATTTTTCCCAAAATTTTCTGAGTGTTAGAACTGTGAGATACACGATATACCCCTAATATACCGCATATGGAAAGAAAAACCCTTTAAAGAGCATACCCTCCCTATACACTAATATATACTAGGTATTCAAACCTTATTAACTAAGTGATATCAAACAGTCGCATAGTAAGTTTAATTTAGGTCTAATTAGGATCAAAATGTCCTATGAATTCTCATCCTAAGTCAAGAGTCAAGTCCAAAGTATAACCAAGTCTAAACAGTTAGCACATAAGCTCAAATATGTTAAAATGAGCAATGATCTAGACAAGGTTTCAGATCTATAAAACAAACAAGGCAAAGCTACTGTCAAGAAATCTCACAAGCAACAGTTTCATATGCATAAAACAAGATAAGAGTCCAAATGATAGGGGGGAAAACAATAGCATAGAGAGGAGATGAGATAAGGGAGTGCCAATTAAGCCAAAAAAAGAAAAAAAGGAAAGGGTATAAGCACCAAACTATTTTCCAATTTCAAAAGATCCAAGCAAACAAAGTAAGGTAGAGGATTAAGTTAACAAGAGTGTGCTTTTTAGAGATATTCCTAGATTAAACTAATGTCAAGCTCTTTTTTTATACATATCTTTGAGTACCAAAACAAGATAGCACAGAGCAATCATAGTGTAGGAATCCATGCCAACCTAGTTTCTTAACCTACCAAATGATTAAAATGCTCAAATGATATAAGAAGTAGGTTCCAGATTCCCCAGTTTCATTGGTTAAGATCAAAACAAGTTCAAGTTCAGAACTTTTTCAGACAAAGGTTCAACTGCAAGTTGCAAAGTGTTTCTAACAACATCAGGTCTTATAAGGATATTGGTAAAATCTTCAAGGTTTGATAACCAAAAACTCACTCAAGAAAGAAACTCAAAAACCCTCTTTAATACTCATGTTATTAGAAGACTCTAGCATGGATTGGGGAGTTCCTAAGGTGCATTATGAATGATAAACGAAGAATGAGGATAGACATACTTACCATAATAAAGAATCACCCCAAAGCCTCTTGAAATTCCCTCCTAGAAGCTTAGAACCGAATGGAAATGAATGAGGCACTTAAGGGTTTTATCATCTCACTAAATACTAGACTGCCTTGTCACCCGTTGCAGTAGTGACAAAACCGCTATGGTAGTCACCCCCAAATACACTAAGCCACTATAGTGGTAGGGCCACCGCTGCCGCGGTTCTGGTGCCGTCATAGTGGTACACTAGACACCACAAATTTCTCAACTCAAAATCCAACTATCACCCGAGGCCCCATACACAAAAATTAGATATGTAAACGTACATAAAAACATGCTACGAACATACTCATAGCCTCGAAATTCCCAACAGGGGTCTTGGTGACCAAGTCAATCCCCAGTAGCCTAAAACCAACTTTCCAACCCAAGTCCCAAAATGCACCCGAGCGCATTGGGAACCGAACCAAACATACGCCCAAGTTAAAAATGACCATCCAGACTGTTACACCCCGTAAGAGTCTGTGCTATTTTAATTAAGACAAGAAAGAATGAGTTAAGAAAGTTCAAGGAAAGTTAATCGAGTTAGTAAGAATATCGTTATATATATGGTTGCCTTAAGTATCCCGAGGTGACATCGTAACCTAAAGGATTTGAAATCGCGTTATGAGCGTATATGAGGTAATGTGAGTACCCTTTTAAAGTATTTGAGATTATTAGTAATGATATAGAAGATGGATAAAATATATGAATATATTTTTGCGATTGGAGTTTCGTCGAAGCTTCGTAAGTTCTCCAGTTACGTTTAAGGTTATGGTGATTCTCCGGACCCTTCGAGACGTGTATGGATTGTTATGTATGTATATGGGTATGTATATGTATGTATAAGAGGTTACATGAGAGTTGGAAGAGGATTAGAAGATAAACGAATCTAAACAAAATGAATCGGAACAACTTCAGTAAAATCTCGGACCAGATTTTTAGCCCATATTGTTGGGGGAATATCTCCTAGTATATGAGGATTTTTAAGGTGTTTCAAAAGCCTAAAATGAAGTTAATCGAGTCTAGTTTCCAACGCAACAAACCGCTCGTCAAAATGATATTTGGATAAGGAAATATGGACGATGAAATTTGGGCTGGCAGGGCAGCAAGTTTGGACCCGACCCAAACACTAATGTTTCGGCCCATGAGGCCCATTAACGTTAATATATATGGAAAATTCACTTGAGGGCTGATCATTTTCAGCTAATATCCTCCAAAAACATTAGAGAGAGAGAGAGAGAGATCGTAGGCTAAGGAAGCCATTTTGATCAAAATCCGAGCTCCGAATCCCGAAGCTCATGAAGAGAAAAACGTTGTACGTTGCGTTGCCTTCAATTTGAGATAAATATTGGTCTTGGGGGATGAAATTTTCGTGGTGGAGCTTCTGATAAGGTATTTATAAAATTCCTTTTATGTTATTAAAGTGTTTATTTAGAGTTTTAACGAATTAGAACGGAGAAAACAACATTATAAACTCGTTTGTTGTTTTGTTGAAATTTATGGGTGAGGGGCTGTTTTAATTGAAATTGATGGACAGATTTGAATTAATATTTTGGTTGTTGTAATCATGGATATGTGAGGAGAGTGAAGGAATTTAATGGTTAGAGTTGGAGTTAAATTGTTGTGGGTTGTTGTAAGGATTATAGAGATAATAATGTGGTTTTATTGCACATGAGTAGATGATGTGGTGTCGAGTGGCTGCTGTTGTATTTCCCTGAAATTTTCTGAAAATATTGCATGAAATAAGGTATAAGAAGTGCATATGGGCTGCTTGGTGTATTGCAAGTGCTCGTTAGAATTTTGGGCATCGTTATGTTACAGTTGGGGGCTGTTTTGATATGTTGTTGTTCTTGTTGAAATAAAAGAATTGAAGATATGGTTGTGTCCATATGTTATTGTTGGTATTTCTGTGTCAACAGGATAGCAATTGGAAATTCGGATAGACAGTTTATAGGGGAAATGTTGCCCAAATTTTTGTAGACAAGTGATGAGTTAAAGATTGAATACCAAAAGCCTTATAGTTAACAATTGGTAAAAATGACCATTTGTAGGTTTTGGGCGAAACGGAGATTGAGTTTGGACAAGCGTGAGTAGCGCGAAAGGTATGTAAAGCTTATCATTTCCTTCTTTGGCATGCCCTAGGTCTACCAGGTTGAGATTTCGGCCTCGGGGACCATCCTGCTCATCGTAACCCGAGATTAGTTTTCGTTACTATTCATTCAATAGAATTGAATTATAAAAGGTGCATTTTACTAGAAAAGTGGTTGGACTTCCAAAACGTTTACAAATGTAACCCGATCGTTCTAAAACTTTCTTGGATGACTCCGTAGAGTCTAATGGGCGTGATTCTCGTCCGCCGCCTCGACTTGGCCCGAGGTGGGCCCGCTATCCCCGATGCCTCTCTTATTGTTCTGTTTGTCTTATTCCCGTACGGTAAGTCAAGGGAACTCATGGTTATTGTTCCGACTACTAAACGGGAGATATTTTATCTATCCCGAGACGGATTTTAATGATTATTGACCCAATTGTGGGGACCGAAACCCTGACATGTGATGTACGGCTTTAGCCAATGTACTCTTGTCCGGAGTTCGCAGGTAACTCCTGTTTATTATGCTATTCACTATATGATAGGTGTTATGACCACCTTCATGAGCATTATAAAATGTTTTTGACATCTAAAGCGTTTTTAAAAATCTTACCCTGAGATTCTGGACAAACTACTTATTTTCTTTATTTTCCGATATACGATTTTGGTATACCTGAGTCCTGTGTGATGCATGATCCTGGCATGTGTGATTATGTTTGGAAAGTGATAATTTGGCATTTTGTCTGGTTATCTTCTGTGTTACCGAGTCCCGGGCCGGTTATGTGAATATACGCATATGTGATATTGGCCGCTGGACCCTCGACCGCGGCGTGCCCGACATTGACTGCTGGACCCTTGACCGCGTCATGCCGGACGTGTGGCATTGACTTCTGGACCCTTGACTGCGTCTGCCGCACTTGTGATTATGCCGACATAGACCGCTGGACCCTTGACCGCGGTATGTCGAACTTGTGATAGAAAACCGCTGTATACTTGACCGCGGTATGTGTGATTGTGACCGCTGGACTTATGGCCGCGGAAATTGTGCGTTGATTCTTCTATGTGTGTGAAACAAAGATGTTTTCCAAAAGAAAGCAAACATTTTGTCATCCCGATTGCCGTGTTGATTTCTCCGGAACTTCTTTTGCCTGTTGTACGCCGGATACGACTCCTTAGTATGCTGGCTATTGTGCTCGCTTTCTATATATCGTATTTCAGTTGTGACTTTGCTTTCTGTGTTGTATGCTTTACATACTCAGTACATATTTCGTACTGACCCCCTCTTTTCGGGGGGCTGCGTTTCATGCCGCGCAGGTACTCCCAGGTGAGTTGAAGACAGTATAGAAGATGTTCCAGTGCAGATGGCAAGCTCCATTTGTTCCCGGAGTGCTACCGAGTCAGAGTTGGTATGTTATGCTTTCTGGATTACGTTAGAGACTTTGCAGACAGCGTCGTGGGTATTGGTTGTCAGTCTGTAAGCGGCTCCGTCAGCCAAAATGTCGGTCTGTGTTATGTACTGAATTTTGTATGATTATTGATTCGTTATGCTTGGAAGCTACGTGAAAGAATATTTCTGGAAAAAAAAAATTACGATGTATTTCATCTCATTTGATTTGAAAAGTTTGACATGATTTTATGTGCAGCAAGAGTCTGAGGGTTCGCTCGGCCCTAGGTAAGGGTCGGGTGCCCATCACACCCTAGCGGAATTAGGGTGTGACACAGACCTCTCAAAATTGAGTGATATCCAAAAAGTTTCATTTACCCAAAAGTCAACTTTAAGTCAAATATTTTTCACTTTAAGGCTTTTTTTCACAAAAACCTATCTAATACTCATCCGATGGCCTCAAAAATTGTACCACCCATCCCCGCAAGTCAAATATATGCTAACAAAGCTCGGGGAAAAATCAACAGGGTCAAAAGTATCGTACGAACAAACGGGTCGTTACATTGGGTATAAACCCTAACTTTTTAATCCACGAATCAACCTCTAATAATGGAAGGTATAAGCTTAACAACAATGAATATATCAGATTCTAGGGTTACACTAGCCAATTTCATCAACAATTTCTACTTAGGAAATCTAAAACACATTTTAAGAATTTATCATAAAACCCATCTTTCCCTCTTTGATTCTAGTGATTTTTAGCATGGATCAATGATTAAGGAAGGTAAGTAATGAATCTAAGACCAAGGATCTTACCTCTATGAAGATTTAGTCTCAAAGCTCTCAAAATCGCCTAAGTATGCTTGGAAAAGGGTGAAATGAAATGATAAGGGTTTTTAACTTAGGGAATAAGAAATAAAACTGCCCGTAACCCATTGCAACGGTAAGTCGTCTGCTGCAGCGCACCCGCTATGACGCTACAAGAACCGCTATGGCAGCCACCACAAAACTCACGCAGCCGCTACAACGGCTGGCTTGGCCTCTATCACGAGTCCGCCACAGTGGATGATCATCCGCTTTAGCGACTTGCCAATAACTCACAGAACATGGTACAGCGGTCGGTCCCTCGCTACAGCAGGACAGCTACAGCGGTTCTGGTGCCGCTGTGGCAGACACCAAAATTTTCTTTGTTTTGACTAGTTCATCTCGAAATTCGACTATCAACCGAGGCCCCAGAGATACAAAACAAACATTATACACATATAAAAAGGAGCTACAAACTCACCCATGGCCTCAAATTTCTCAACGGAGGTCTATTTGACCAAGTCAATCCCTAATGGCCTAAAGCCAACTTTCTAAACAAATTCCCAAAACGCTACCAAGATCCTTGGGAACCGAACCAAACCTGCCACCAAGTCACAAATGACCATCTGAACCTCTCAGAATCGACAGAATTCAAAAAAATATCCGTTTACTCAAAAGTTAACTTTGAGTGATACGATTTTCACTTAAAGGCTCAAATTTCCAAAAGTCATACTATAACTCGCTTGATGACCTCGGAAACTGTGCCATCTTTCCCCCGCGGGTCAAAATCATACTAATAGGACTTGAGAAGGGGTCAACGGGGGTAAAAGGGTCAAAAGCGCCACAATGACCGAACCGGTCGTTACATATATTGTTAAGTTATTTGGTCTAGTGTGTACACAGTAAGTTTGAACAGCACATACAGATTTAATCCAGAGCAATTAATATTGGAATTGGAGTAATCCTTATTTATGTGAATAAACATGTTTATGCTCGTCAGTGTAGGTGCATATGAACTAAAATTGAATAGAATAGAAAATGATTTTTTCTCTGTAGATTCACATATTGTGCTTATCAAATTTTGATTTTGCTTATTGTGCAGAATTTTGAAGTACTGGCTACGAAATTGTTAAGTTAGTGGGTCTAGCTGTGTACGCAATAAGTTTGAATAGCATAGATAAATATTAATCTGAAATAATTGATGTTTGAATTGGAGTAATCCTCATTTCTATGAATAGACATGTTTATGTTTGGTGTTCTAGGTGCATATGATAGAAGCTTAACAGAACAGATAATAGTATAGTAGTGATAATGATTCTGGTTAGTCTGATTTTGCTGAGTATTCTATTGTTTTTGTAGATATACATGTTGTGCTTATTGAGTTTTTATTTTGCTTTTTGTGTAGAATTTGGAGGTTTTAATTGTGAAATTGTTAAATTCTTCTGTCTAGGTGTGATCACATTAAGATAGAAAAAAACATAGATAAAGAGTTAATCCGGAGAAATTAATGTTTGAATTGGAGTAATGCTCATTTCTGTGAATAGAAATGCTTATTGTGCTTATCAACTTTCTGATCTTGCTGTTTGTGCAGATTTGGAGGTTTTTACTATTAAATTTTTACGTTATTTGGTTTAGGTGTGTACAGGCTAAGTTTGAACAACATAGATGAAGTGGTAATCCGGAATAAGTTATGTTTGAATTGGAGTAAGCCTCATTTCTATGAATAGATATGTTTATGCTTGTTTGATTTTACTTTTTGAGTAGAATTTAGAGGTGTTGGCTGTGTTTGGTCTAAGTGTGTATTTTTGTAGAATTTTGGAGGTGGTAGCCATGAAAATTGTTAAGTTCCTGGTCTACGTGTGTACTTTTGTAGAATTTTGGAGGTGGTAGCTGTGACAATTCTTATGTTTTTGGTCTACGTGTGTACTTTTGTAGAACTTGGAGGTGTTTAACTATGAAATTTTTAGATTTTCTAGTCTAGGTGTGTATACTGGAAGTTTGAACAGTACATACAGATGTTTAATCTGGTGTATTTATTGTTTGAATTGGAGGAATTCTCATTTCTGTGAATAGACATGTTTATGCTCATCAGTCTAGGTACAAATAAGCGAAGCTTGAATAGAACAAATATTGGTCTTAGGAAAGCAATTAATGCTTGAAATGGATTTATCCTTGTTATTGTGTATACACATGTTTATCCTTGTTGGATTTTAGTTTTGCGTGTTGTATAGAGGTGTTAAGTGTGAAATTCGCTCCGGTGTTTAGGTCTAGGTGTGTCATAGCGAGCTTGAATAGCATAGATAAGGATTAGTCCAGAGCAATTAATGTTCTAATTGGAGTAATCCTCAATTCTGTGAATAAACATGTTTATGCTCGTCGGTTGGTGCATATGAGCTAAGCACGAATGGTTTTAGCTGGGAGAATTATGTTTAAAATGAAGTTATCCTTGTTTTTCTTTATACCCATGTTTATCCACTTCGGATTTTAGTTTTGCCTGTTGTATAGAGGTGTTAAGTGTGATATTTGTTGCATTGCAAATTAATTCCATTGTCTAGTTGGCCGGATTTTTAGTCAAGTATGCATTACACACATTGCTTATATAGTAGTTTTTTTTTTCTTCCTTTCTAACCTTTGTTTGTTTCAGGGACAGCTACAGAAGAGAATTCAATCTGAGGAGTTTGATATTTTGAACTCATACCAGAGAGAAGTGAAGTTGGGCCACCGTTGCATCAAAAGGGAGCAGGATACATTCTATTGTAAGTATATGCATTTGTTTTTATATTGAATACGCCTTTTTAATTTGCTTTTTGTATAGAATTTGGAGGTGTTAAATGTGAAATTGTTATGTTATTTGGTCTAGTTGTGTACACAGTAAGTTTTCTGCAATTAATGTTTGAATTTGAGTAATTCTCATTTCTGTGAATAGATATGTTTATGCTCGTGTGTCTAGATGCATATGAGTGAATTTTGAACAGAACATATAACGATTTTCTGTAGAGCGATTAATGTTTGAAATTTAGTTATCCTCCAAGGATTTTAGTTTTTCGTGCCGATTTTGTGCTTACCGGACTTTTATTTTGCTTTTTTTTTTTGTGTAGAATTTGGTGGTTTTAGCTTATATATTGTCACGACCCAATATCGTTTAGTCATGCGGGCACATACCATTTTCCACCTTGGTAGTTGAACCATTCCTTTAACTAGCCTACAACTATAAATGCGGAAGAACAACATAAATAACAAAAAGTCTCAATATCATATAAACGAGAATAAGTGCAGAAAACAACACAATCCCCAAGGAACTGGTCTGACTCGTACAAGAGCAACTACGAGAATGTCTAACATACAAGTCTGGAAGTCAAATAAAAAGTTGTCTGAATGATGGAATATAAAGATAGGATACATGAGCCTCCGGACAGCAACTTGTCAGATGCTCACCCTAGATACTCGCAAGCCAGTCCACGGAATCAGTCTCAGAAGTAGAAGCGAAACCTGTCTCAAACTCTACACCAAGAAAAGGAGTGTAGCAAGGTAGCATCATCACAAACAACACGTACTGAGTAGGCATCATAGGCCGACAACAGTTAGTTAATATATATAAAGAAAGAGACTGAAGAATAGACATGCTCACAATCAGGTATACACACCACACAGTCCAAGAATAACAACTCAAGTACATAAGGATCAATATGTGAATCATAGCCTGTGGTGAAGCACCTAAACACAAGTCTTGCCAAGTTTCCACGATTCCATGGAAAAACCATAAATAATAGTACATCCAACAATGTCACTCTGTATCCTCAAGTCTCAACGTAAGAGAAAATCTCTACTCCTCGAATCCATCAATTCCCAAATATATATTAATCAGGCACACAATGATCTCAAATCAGTAACTAACCAGGAAGTCAATGTTCACTAGCACGTACGATACAATAAATAACCACTGCCAGAAATTAGATGTATGAGTGAATGAAATATGACTGTAATGGAATGCAATGCAATGATACACTCATGCTCCAGGCGGATGATATCTAGGCCTCGACAGTCATGACCCATTGGGGACCTGCGAAGTCCATGTACCTGTTGCGGCGCACATCCCGATCCAAGTCAGTGTTGCGGAACGTGCAACCCGATCCCAGTCAGTGTTGTGGAACGCACAACACGATCCATATATATATATATATATATATATATATATATATATATATATATATATATATATATATATATGCATGATATCAATGTCACAAGAGTATATCAATTTCCAAATCGTGCCACACATGGACACATATCACAACACAACCTCATATCAATTCCTTCTTCTTCAGAAGTCAATAACCCATAACAGAGAGATACAGGTTTACAACCATAAATAAGTCACTAAGTATTCATACCCCGAATTGTACAAAGAGTAGTTCAAGTAATTAAGCCATCCTACTATATTTGTACATAGTGGACATTTTTATTTCTTAGTTAGCTGTCTAACTATTTAAATTTATAGCAAATTGGACTTTGTAGAAAACACATGGCATGGTTTCACAAAATTCATTGACTTAGAACTATTTCAAGTTGATAATGTAAGTTTCTCTATGAGATTATTAATTTCTCATTGTATTTGGTATTTATCATAATTATTGTTGATTGCAGATGAACCGGCTGAACATTAATTATGAAAGAGAAGACTTTTTTACCTCTTTCAATGAGAAATTGCATAAGGTTGTGAAAGCCCTACAATAAAAAAAATTACTACCTTGAACTTAAAGAGGACCTTAAACCTGATGAAAAAAATCATTTTAGAAGAGGGTGCCACCAAGTAAGCTCTTTTATTTTCTTCTAATATACTATAACATTGATAAACACCCAAATTAGAGTTGACAATTCATACCCATCTTCAGGTTTTTCATACTTTAATCTGTATCTACTACCGTATCATTTATTATTATTATCCTAAAACATTCATTTTTCCAAATGCGCAGTCTAATTTTTTTTTACTACACGGACCTGAGGCATCTTGTGTGTTTCAAGTTTGGACATTCCGAGATTGAGGAGGAACCTGCTGGGAATGAAGAATAGGTGGATATAGATGGAAATGACACCTAAGATTTGAGGAACTACCTATTGATAAAATAATGTGGTATCTCAAAAAGAATTACTCAATTTAGTGTCCACGCTCATTTTCTTGGGTTAATCCTTTTGAATATTTTCCTAACATTTCTTTGTGGCATATAACATAATTCTTACCTCTTAATTCTCTTCACTAAACAATCATTATGGTGAAACATTTATTTGCTCCCAGCTCATTGATCCGTTACTTTGTGGTTTAGTACAAATCATTTCTCTCTTCAATAGTACTATTTATTCTTCTGTATTGGTATTAATCCTTAGCCTTGTGTCACGACCCCAAAACGTCCTATTTAAGAAAGACACCTCAATAAAATTGGGTACATGTCCTATTTCAGCAAGGCACGCCAATAAAATTAATAGTCTACAACCAATTATTAAGAAGAGGCCTATATTTTTTTCATAGTTTTTGCTTATAGTGTAGTAACTTAAAAAATATAAAGTCCTTAACTTTGCATTGTAATATTATTTCTAATATTTATATTATTAAGGATTAATTCAGGTTAATTAGATTTTAGCTATTTGTTTGCAATACAATCTGTAGGATGATGTTGTATAAAAATTTAATTACTAATATGAAAATGTGAGTAGGTTAATTCAAAATTCTACAATATTTCTACTATAAAGAGCCGGCAATTTTTTTTTATAAATTTTTTATTTTCATTTTTTATACTAATTTTAATATTATATAAGAAAAAATAAAATCTTAAAGTTTCACTATTAAATGAAAATTTAGTGGCTTCAAATTTTTGGGGACCTAAAACAAATGCTTCATTAGCCTCCTTTTGAGCCACCCCTGTTTTTCGGAAAAACGTTTCTGCCATTTCTTTTATATTTCATTTATACTAATGTCGATGCTTTGGTTTATGAATGTCATTCAACGTATTATGATTGACTTGATAGTAATCTTTATGAAGTGAATATAACTTAAAGCATGTGAGCATAAAATTGGTAGGTAATATATAATACGGAAAAGGGCCTAACATATCCTTAAACTATTAGAATTGGTACAAAAATGTCCTCCATCCACGTTTCGACCCCTAAATACCCTTGTCGTTGACCTATGGGGTCTAAAATGCCCTTATTTATAACGGTCCACGTCTAATTTAAAAAATCACTAATTAATTTACACGTGGCATCACCTAATTGGCCTAATTTTGAGTCCCACAATAAATTAAAAATTAAAAAAAAAACCTAATGAGGTTGTCCTAACCAAAACAATATTAAGATTAAATCACTATATATATAAAAAGTAAAACAATTACTTATATATATTGTTGAACTCCCTAACTTGAAATTTAAATTACTTAAATACCCTTATAGAAACCTAATTACCCTATTCAATTTTTAAGAAGTAAAAAAATTTCCCCAAAACCCACGCTAGAATACAAACGATGTGTTGTTTGAGAGAAAAAAACTGCCCAACACCACACTTGGATACAAATGTTGTGCTGCTTGAGAGAATAAAACACTAATTGAAACATGATTACAAACATGAGTCTGAAAGTTCTCATATTCCAAATGCCTGGTGAATATCATTGTGAAATTACTTTCAAAAAGAACAATTACATATATATAGAAAGGTTATATTTGCTATATGTGGCATCTGTTTTTTATTTGGATGGCGAAAGACATAGCGTCAAAGCAAGATGAATTAAGAAGAAAACAACAATAACACATGGTTCTACCTACTTAACCCTTTTCTTTTATTTGTTTAATTATTCCACCTGTTGTAGTTTTGGTTTATCTTATATCTAAAAATACTATAGATTTTTTTGGGATGATCTCATAATGTAAATTGTGTTGTGTGTGCGTGTTATAATTAGGAATAACATATGTTTCAAAGTTATAGGTGTAATTTCGTAGCTAAAATGCAATTGGCGTACATAGACGTCACATGTACGACATCATTGAGATTTCAAATAGTGATCAAATGATATAAATATATTATTTGTAAGAATTGTAAGAATTATATCTATACGTTAAAGTAATTATATCATTTTGAGATCAGACGAAATAAAATGTGAGACTTTTATTTGGTTATCATTTTGACTTTCGTTAAAGGTTGAAGATATAAATATGACGTCTTGACACACTTCACGGAAATATGGAAAATATTTCCTATCTTAGATGTTCTTATTCATGTTAATATCCGCATGTCACCGTGTGTGGTTACAGATTAATAAATTTAATTTATGCTCTTAAGCTCTTCTGCATGCATAGTAACATATACTGAAGCTTACATATGTTAATACACATATAGAATATGGGGGTCAAATATGTTCTCTACAAATTAAATTATTTAGCACTCTGGAGATTTGTGTTAAAATAGGAGTACTAATTAAGCTTATAGAGTGTTATGTGTCGGCATGTCGCATATGAGAGCCCAAGAACACTGGATCGACAAGACATGTTGAAAAAAATTTACTCTTTGGTAGAATATTTATCGTTTAGTATAAGTACATAAGCATAGATCGTTATTTTAACATGAGATGTTTGAGTTTCTTAACTTAGAAATATCTGCACCAACCCAACCTTTTATAATCATGCACATACGCAAATTACATCCCATAACTCAGATTGTTATCACTATGCCTCACACATAAGCAAGTGGTCCTCCTTAAGTTAGCAAAATTAACAACTTGACAGTTCACATAGTTATAAACAGTAAAACTTAACAGAATAGTAAAGATTTATTAATTACCAGTACTACAAGCACTAACATAAAGCCAGAGAATAACTTTTAGACAGCAACATGCATAGTTATAGACTTGGGTGGAGTAGTGTTGAGAGTCTCAAACATAATTGGGTCATCTTTTCACGGTTAGCAGTTAAGAGGTGCTTCAGTTAGAAGGATTGTGTGCTTCAGTTACTATTTGCCTTAAGTTAATGTTCTGTTCACAAAGTTTAGTGTTAGCTTTAAACGAATTTTCAAAATTCAGTGTTTGTTTGAAACAACAATTTTCATTTAGAAATTGTTATATTTCCTAACGGATTTAATATTGCCTTCAACGTAAATTTATTTTGTATTATTTTAACGTGTTACACGGATTACTAGGTCACACAATTGATAATACCTAAGACTTTACTAATAATAATTATTTCAATATATTAACTAAAATAAAAATAGTACCTCCCAGCACAGATGTTATATTTTTAAAACTATTGTCTATTCAAACAAGAACGTAATCAGAATCGAAATACATAATCTATATATTATTACAATTATACTTCTTTTTTAAATTTGTCCTCCTAATCATCTCACATTTTATTCAAATGACAATAATTAGCAAAAGAATGTGTACCTATTCATGATTACGCGACCTATATAGTTATTGTTAATGATTTTCTTTGAGCTTAATTGCTCCATATGGAATGATCTTATTGTTCGCTTAGGAAACCATATATTTTTTAATTGTAAATTGACTTTGATATTATTTTATTAAAATTATAAATTACATAATTTGGTATCCACGTGCAACGCACGTGTCGATATACTAGTGTATATATATATATATATATATATATAGTCTCCAAGTCTAAACATTTGGCTTTCATTTTTGGCGATTAAATATATTAAAAATAACATCAATTTTGCTTCAAACTTGATATTGAGAAAATAAGGTCAAAAATTTGCATTTGATGACAGCCAAGTCGTTATTATCTTTGCTTTCTTTCTCAAGAATATACTTTTAATAATTGCATAATTGAAAAAACATATGATTGTTGGTAGGGGTGTTCACAGTTCGGTTAAAAACCAATCCAAACCGAAAATCAAACCAAACCGATTAAATAAATAGATATTTACTTATGTTGGGTTTGGTTTGGTTTTAAATTCTTAAAAACCGATAATATTTGGTTTGGTTTTGGTTTTACTAAAAGCAACCCGAAGGAAAATCCCGAACCAAACTGACAAATTTTATACATAATTTTTATAATTATATTTATATAATATATTAATTTTTACAAATACTTTTAAATAATTTATATACTTTTTAAGTAAAATTTTATTTATCTTTAATAGGGTAATACCTTAACCCCATTTAAAAAAAAAAAATCATGAATTCAAACTCATTTATTCAAAGAGACAACTATGAGATTTACCTAGCTTTATTGTTTGTATTTCTTATAAATTTTATTCATTTAATTAAAATCATAAATCCTAAGACACACTTTCTCCATAATGCAAGAAACTATAGCTACCACAGTAAAAGGGTATACCAATTATAAGTTGGAAATGGATAGAAAATTCTCTCATAATTGTACAAAAAAAAACATGAGAGAGAGAAACACCGTTAGTTTTCTTAAAAACCGAATATTCGATCCAAACCGATGGATATGTATTATATATGATTTGGTTTGATTTTAATAATTTTAAAAACCGTCCATGAACACCCCTAATTGTGGGTTTGGAGGAAGAAGACTAAAAATGAAAGAGAAAAGGAGTGAGTCAAAGGGGTTGGGTGGGCTGGTGAGTGTCTGGGGAGGGAGGGGGGGAGTGTTTTTAAAAAAAAAAAAAAATTATTGTGGGACCCAAAATTAGGCCAATTAGGTCATGCCACGTGTAAATTAACTAATGATTTTTTTAATTAAACGTGGGCCGTTAGAAATAAGGGCATTTTAGACCCACCCCATAGGTTAACGGCGGGGGTATTTGGGAGCCAAAAGGTGGATGGAAGACATTTTTGTACCAATTCTAATAGTTTAAGGGTATTTTACGCCTTTTTCCGTATATAATACTAGTTCAACTTGATATGGATTAATGACATCGAGTACCGACTATGAGCCCGTTTGGCTTAACTTATATTTCAATTTTTTGAGTGTTTGGCTGGGCAGCCTATAAGCCATTTTGTGCTTAAAATAAGCCCAAAAAAATAAGCTGGCCTGTTTGGCTTAGCTTAAAAAAAACATATGCTTTTTTTAAGCCCATCCAAACGGGCTCTATATCTCAATCCGTTTTGAGGCGTAACACCGATTTGCATAAATTCGCATGTCTACACCATTCTAGACCTCAAATTTTTGTGTCAACAATATTTATGAAAAAAATATTATTTTTATTCAAATTATAAGTGAACGTAAGAAATCATTGCTTCTAATTAAAAAAAAGTTGGAGTATTAGCCTTTAGCCATATTGCTAATGCATATATTCTGAAACTTAGAAATGAATTGAATAAAAAAAAAGAAGGAAAAACAAATTTCTAGTCTAAAGCACGCAAAAGGTTCAAAAACGTTTATATAGTGATTCTTTTTAGTTTTGGTTGGCCTAGATAAGGAATTTTCACCTTCAATCTCAACCACTCGGGTACGCTGTCGTCCTAGATCTACTAATTGAAAATTCAAAAGAGCTCAATCAACCAAGTCGCTTATGAGTAAAAAAAATTGCCCTTTTTGAGAAAAAAAATACAAGAATGTTTATACATCTTTCTCTAGCAAGCTACCCTCATTGTCCTTTCCTTTAAAAAGATCTCAGTTAATATCATGTAAACTGACTATGTTTGGATTGGCCTATTTTAGGTGCTTTTGAGCCAAAAATAACTTTTAAGAATTTTTGTAGTGTTTGGGTAAAATAAAAAAAATACTTTTAAGCAATTGTTTTTAAGTCAAAATGACAAAAATAAGCCAAAAACCGTAAGCTAGAATTTCTAATTTATGGCTTTTGGCTTATAAATCAAAAGCCGTAAGCCCATCCAAACGGGCTCAATATGCCATCAGTGGCAGAGATGTGTTACGACTAATCGTTTTACTTATATAAATACACTATGTTGATACAACTTGAAAATAGTACAAAGTAATTTAATTTCGCGAGTGAAGCCTCAAAACGAGTATAATCCCAGACCTAAACCGCTACTTAAAAATTGAGTGTTAACAATAGACAGACACTGCTCGGGCGAAATCTTTGTAGATGGTTCAAATTAGGGAGAAATTTTATTTTGTGAGTCACACGTAACTAACATTACTTATGTGAGTCTAATTTATTATTTGACAAGTGGACTCATGGGTCTCACAAGCTTATTTTTAAACATAAAATAAAAATATTATTAAAATTTATATTTTTCCTTATTAGGATGCTTAGCTAAAAGGAAATTAAAAACTAAAAAGATCTCCGAATCTCGGCTTTGACGGCATCGTTTTTTTTTTTTTTTTTAAAGAAAAGGTTTTAACACAATACTTGGAGATCCTTTTTGAAACTTTTAGTTGCTGCAAGGTCTCTCTTTGCCCTCATTATAATTCTTAATTGAAGTTCGCATTTTAGGATCAAATCTTATTTAAAGCATGAGCAATTTCTACATTTATAAAAAAAAAAAAAAATTAACTTCTTTCTTGCAAACGATTAAAATGAGAAGAGAACTTTAACTTGTAGTTAGCTTTCATGTAATATCCAATTACTTTACTCAACTAAAATCATATTTAATTTTAGTATTCATTAAAAATTTATGCTCAAGTAACTGATAGTCTAATTTACTTTCCAAGAAGACCAAACTAAGACTGTGTTTGGGAAATTGAGACTGATCTTTTAGAGAAGTCAATTATGCCTTATTGGTGTTACAGAAATTGACGACCACAATTTATAAAGTAAGGAAAACTGACCACTCTCAATTTATTAAAGGGGTCCATGAGGCTCAAAGCACTTAATTTTGATTATGAATTTGAATATAGATTTTTTCAAAACTTCTTAAATAGAATTTAAATATTTGAAAATTACACGAAAAATACAAAGTAGCTAATCATTCAAAATATTTAGGAAATTTTAAGAAAAATATAGTCAAAGAAATAACAATTTGACTCGTCAAACAATAATATCTTTACATAAATTGCGGTCTTCTTCTTTTTCTGGTTCTTCTTCTAGTTGTTCACTCTTGCAAACACTGTCTGATCTGTTTCTTCTCCTTTTCGTTTCTCAAAATTCTGAGTATCCTGAATTTTCTTATTTATACCTTCTTTTTTCATAACATTGGTAATCACTGGAGATCTTTTTAGTTTTAGTTACCTTTTAGCTAAGCATCCCAATAAGACAAAATGTAAACTTTAATAATACATTTTTTATTTATGTTTATAAACAAACTTGTGGAACCTATGAATCCACTTGTCAAATAATAAACTAGACTCACATAAGTATAATTTCCACCACTGATCTATGTTCAACGACTAGACACCTTAATTCGTACATATAAATTACATACATACATGTACCTCTACGGGGGCGGATCCACCGTATAACATGTGGGTTAACGGAACCTAGTCACTTTCGTCTAAATTATGTATATGTATTAAGAATTCTACTAAATAGCTATAAATATTGGACTCTAAATCCAATTATTATTGTATATGAACTTGAGTTCATTATAGGACAAGTGAGGCTTGCTCGATTGGTAAAGCATCTCCACCCACGACCAGTCCAGGGGTTCGAGTCACTCTGGAGGGAAGTATGGAAACATTATAGATCCTCCAAAATGCGGGGTAAAAACAGAAAAAGGTCATTACAGGAACTAGTAAATTTTAAGTCTTGGTGTGCAATTTGCATGAAATATGATTTTCATCTTTAGACCAGTAAGTGAGGTTCCATAAATCCCAAGCCAGAAAAATAAATTATTTTTTAAAAAACGAAGAGTTAAATTCGATTTTCTCTCTTATTTACTACCACGACAAATAATCAAAGTATCACCATAGTCATTCCTTTTTCTACTAGTCAATCTCCGTCCTTTGGTTGGAAACCTTGTTTTGGGAGTTTGGGAGCTGACCGGGTCAAGATGACCACTTTTGGGAATTCTTAGTGTGCTGGTGAGTTCGTAGCGTCGTTTATACTTGGTTTGCATGTCTGGTTTGTGTCCGGGGGGTTTCGGGTGAGTTCCGAGCATTCGTCCAAACTTGGGGAAACACCAGATTTTTCTGGTGTAAGTTTTTTGGTTTCCTTCTTCGCGTTCGCTAGGAAGGGACTGCGTTCGTGTGAGCCTTCTCACTCGAGAAGAGGATCGGGTTTGGGTCGGCCCAGGCGCGAAGCCTCGTGTTCGCGAGACCTATTTCGCGATCGCAAAAGCCATTTTCACTGGACTGGGTCATGTGTCCTTGTGATCGTAAGGGAGTTCGCAATCGCGATGAAGGGTTTTTCTGAACAGTTAAATATTCTGAGAATACGAAATTAAGCCTCATTCTCAAATATTTTGGGTTCTAGAGCTCGGATTTTGCTGATTTCAAGTTTTTCATTCAACAGTTTATCTTGGGGGTAAGTTTCTAATCCATATTTAGGCTTATTTACGTGATTTCATCCTTAGATTGACCATTTAATCCATGATTTAGGAGGGAAAATAAGGGTTTGCATGAAGTGAGAGTTTTGAGTAATAAATGAAATTGAAGGACTAATTGTGGTTAGAATTCCATGAAATTAAGGATGGTGACTATTTAGACTATGGGTAGTGTGATTTTAATCTTAAATTTCAGTTTTACCCTTGGGGCTTGGTGTGGATTATTTTGGGGTAGTTTTTGAGTTTCCTCTTAAATATATCCATATGGGTATCATTGGGTTCGTAAGATCATGTAGGTTGCTATTTTGATCTTGGTAGGTTCAAATTCCCGATAAATGACCGTTTGACTTCCGGAGTTGGGATTTGGGCTCTCGAGTTCACCTTTTTGAACTTAAATCGTTTTGCGAATATTTGAACTTCCTTGTGTTCGTATGTTAACGTAGAAATTGGTTATTGTTAGACTTCGATCGTTCTAAGGCGACTCAGAAAGGGAAGGCTCAGATTGAACAGTTCATGACACCTGTTCGGCACCAAGGTAGGTTACAGCTTACTTTAGTTAGACTCTGATTAGAGAATTGTGTGTAGTTGTAGAAAATGGCGGGGATAACATGATAGGCCTTCGGACATGAAGCGGAGGTGAATTCCAATTAGGTTAGTTCCGTCAGCTATTATGTGGGCTTGTCGCCATATGTGTTATTTTCTATGATTATCACTTATTTGTATCTCTGTCACATACTGGCTCACTTATCACATGAAAGGGAAGAGTAATATTGATAATTAAACCATGAATAGTAATATGACTTGTACTTGTTGATTGTATACTGGTGATATTGTGAGACTGATATCATGCATGTCATGCTTTCCATATTACTCTCATGTTGTCCTGATGGTGAGGTGAGTGATTGAGACACTCCGAGGTCTTTGCTGGAGAACGAGCACTACAAAAAATGGGTAATTTAGGGAGGTTAAAAGTTGCAATTCGCAGAGGTTTAAGCCTCCGCTGGTAGCTAGAGGAGGCTAAAACCTCCGCGAATTGCAAATTTGAACCTCTGCAAATTACCCATATTTTTAGTGGAGAGTGATTAATAGCCTCCGAAGTTTCTGCCGGAGAGCATGAGTGATACATGGACTTCGCGGGTTCCCTATGGGTCATCGCTTTGAGGCATTGCCCTTAGCATATGTAGACGAGAGTGAAGCGAGAGAGGTGACTATTGCATTATATTGCATTCATCCACTCATATATTTAACTGATCATTTGGTGACCCATATCTATTTTTGGTTGATTTCATGATTCCTTGAAACTTTATTTGTATATGATACGTGACCATACCTGTTTGCTCTATGTGCTACTTGATAGTTTTCACTTCTTCATGCGTTATCTAATCATTGTTGGCCTATGATGCTTACCAGTACTAGTGTTGTACTGATACTACTCTTGTTGCACTTTTTGTTGAGTGCAGAGTACAATCCAAGCTCCAGTTCTACGCCATGTGGCTAATATGCGAGGGTGACATCCTTTGGTCATTCAGGGTGAGCTATTTGATCATTTGTGGCCCCTAAAGGACCCTCTTTTATTTACTCATATATTTGCATTCGACCGACAGTATGTAGCCTTCGGGCTCTTTCGGACTTGTATTCCAATTGTATTTAGCGTTCTTGTACCGTTTGACCAGATTTTGGAGATGTTGGGATATTTCTAGTTATGATAAGTATTTAAGACTTGATAACTTATTCCTATTTAATTTTCCGCTTATTTAACTTGTTTCTACAATTTGGGAATGTGGTTCGCCTACCCTGGGGATGGTGTAAGTGCCACCACAACTTGCGATTTGGGTCGTGACACGTCCTGCCTGAGGGAACTTTTTCACGCCTCTGTTACCTTTTAAGAGGCCTATGCGCGATAGAAACTGTCTACCTGAAACTGTACCTTTGTATCTATAGAATACAAGGATCTTAAAAAAACGGTGGCATCAACTTATTCAATTAGTGAAATAGGAATAGACCTTGAAGTTCAGGGTGTAGGCTGCGGTAATTAAGGCATCACCATTAGCATTAGAGAAAAAGGTAATCCGATTCGATGGCCACAATGTTGTGGGAGTGAGCGTCGACAATTTCCACATTATCCACTGCTTTTTTGAGTTCTAAAAGTACTTTGTCCGGCTTTTTCATCTTCATGGTTTCATAATAATAATCTCAACTCCAATGTCAAGACAGACATTCAATATTTTTAGTTCTATGTTACTGCAGTTTGCAAAAATGCAAGTGTTTTTGTGCATGAAATTAACTAATTAATTAATTACATTGTTTCTCTTTGTTTGGATAAGTTTGAAAATCGTGCTCTATTATTACACATGTTGATAAATGATTTGAGTATGAAAAAACTGGTTGTTAGTTGAAATTGTCTCAATGTATCCGAAAATGTTTTTGTGGTGATGACTACTTCAACCTGGGAGCTCAGTCATGCAAGTATGAGATTATAAAAGGCAGATTCATGTTTATAGTAAATACAATTATATTTTCAAGTGAGTGTATTTATATATATATCTCAGTCATGCAAGTATGAGATTATAAAAGGCAGATTCAGGTTTTTATAGTAAATACAATTATATTTTCAAGTGAGTGTGTGTATATATATATATATATATATATATGATATAATTATTTGAGTAAAAAATTATATGAAAATCTCATCTATACCGAACAACCGCCATAAAGGAGAGGACGATTGTAATAAACTACCTCGATAGTGAATTTTTTTTTATCAATGTATATAACTTAAATTATTAAAATTATTTTAAACAAACTATTTATATAATTACTAATATGCTAACGATTTTATAAATTAAAAACTTCTAACGGACTTTTTTCTAAAAAACTTTCATACTACTATTATGTAATTTCACACGTGACGACATGTTAATTTTATGACAACAATAAGAATGCTAAAAGTCTTACATGGGAAGTATTGCTTGGAACATCAATTCAAATCCAAACATGAATTAAATCTCTATATGTTTACAAGTATCAGTATTTCACTTTTGAGCTCCACTTTTCATTTTAAAACATTGTAATCATGTTGGAAGAATCATCACCAACTTAATCTCTTAGACAATGAAGAATCTATTATGTTCAAGTAATTCCAGAGAGTTGAAAGACGAATAGAGTGAAGTATAGAAAAATTCTTGAAATAAGTACAAGTGTTGCTCTAGAAATAAGAAGTGCTCAAGTAAAGAGTGAGGGCTCAAGCTGTAACGACGGTCGTTTTTGCTATTTTGATTGTTTTACCTTGTTGACCTTTCCCCTAGCTTCATTAGAGAATATTTCACTTGCGGGGATGGGTGGCACGATTCTCGAGGCATTCAGATGTGATTTTAGTGAGAAAATGCGATTTTTGGAAGCTTATAAGCGTTTGGTTGACCAAAGTCAACATCAGGGGTAAATGACTCTTTTCCAAAGTTTCGTCGATTCCATTAGGTCTGTAATGTCTATTCTGACCTCGTTGATTAGTTGGTTTGATTCCCGAGGAACTCGGGGGTATTTTGGTCTTTTGGTTGGAAATCTAGTTTTAAGAGATTTGGAGTTGACCTCGGTCAACACCGGCTCAAGATGACCTCTTTTGGAAATTTCGAGTGCGCGAGTGAGTTCGTAGCGTGTTTTATGGTTGAGATGCATATTTGGTTTGTATCCAGAAGGTTCCGGATGAGTCTCGGGTTTTTGAAATGAAATGGTGAAAAACCAGATTTTTCTGGTTTAGTGTTTTCTGGTTTCCTTCTTTGTATTCATGAAGAAGGTCTCGTGATCGTGAGAGACGGGGACCAGATGGGTTGCATTCGCATAGGGGAGAAAGGGTTCTGGGCCGGGTTAGTTAACTATCGTGTTCGCATAACTTTGGGTTGGGTCAAGGGTTGCGTTCGCGAAGAAGGAATCGTTTTAAAACCTCATTTCGAGTATAGACACCATATTCACATATTTTGAGCTCTAGACCTCAGCTTAGGGAGATTTTTGAAGAGATTTGCTAGAATCAACAAGTGGATAAGTTTCTAACCACTTTTTTTTAACCTTTATATCATTAATTAGTTGGGATTTCTATGATAGAAAATCATAAATTAAGGAGGGGATTTGGGAGATTATGAACCCTAAGTTAGAAATTGGAGATTATTGATTTAAGCATGAAATTGATGGTGGATTTGGTTCATTTTTGGGATGTAGACTCCATAGATGTTGGGTAAACTAATTCTGGGTTGAATTTCCCATTTTGCCCTTTCTGGCTCAGAATCCTATTTTGGGTGACGTTTTTGGTTCGTATTTAAGGCATACTAATATGGGTATCATTAGATTCGTATGACTTTCTAGAATAATAATTTGAACTTATTGAACCCGATTTTTCTATGAAATTACGGTTTTGACCTTCGGGGTTGGAATAGAGTTTTTGGGTTGATTTTCTGAACCTGAATCTTTTATAGGGTAATATGAGAATCGTTTGACTCGCATTCTTATGTATAATCCGTTTTTAGAAGATTGGGATCGTTAGGAGGCTCTACGAAAAGGCAAGGCATCGGTGTGATTTCGGACCCTGATTCCAGACATGTTGAGACTATGGGCCTTAACTTAAGCGTCATGGTTAGTTAAAATTGGACTAATAAGGACAATGGGGTAATGAAATGGGGTTCCAATACTTGTGAGGTGACAAGCACTTGTAGCAGATGCCGATTTCATGATAAGGGTATTTGCATAATTTCCATTGGACAGTTCGGTCTAAGTGTCATGCTTTGGGTATTAGCTGATAGCATAGACTGATTGTATATGTGATTGGGATATGAGGTCCCTTATTTACATACTTCTTTTATGCTTATTACCTGTGTCATTATGATTATGTGTTCTCATCAGTCCTAAATACTCGTTTAAAAGGGGAAAAGAGCTAAATATTGAGTCTTTATTGCTTCCCTGGGTTGCTTATTATGTTGCATGTCATATTCATGCTTATTGTAGTATCTCATGTGAATATGAGGGTACTTGTAAAATGTCCGATAGGAAATGATTTTGGATAGAGTGATGATGGTATTTTGCGCGAGATTGGCTATATGATAGGTAATGTGGGCCTCAGGGCTGGGTATTGTGATTTGGAGCCTTCGGGTGAGTGTTGTGATTAGAAGCCTAAAATAGTTGAGATTCGATGTGATCTGGGAGATCTAAGAATGCCAGGTTGGTATATAAACTTCGCAAGTCCCCAATAGGTCACGATTTGTTAATATTCAAACGTGTGTGTACCAGGAGATGTAAAAGGCCTTGCATTGCATTGCATTTCTTATCATTACATATCAAAGTATCTCATTGATTACTTGGTTGTAATTTGTTGAGTTGTTTGCCTGATTTACCTTAATTGCTTACCTGGAAACTTGACGGACTTATGGATTAGAAGCTTCACTTAGGCTTATAACCTGAGATTATTTATTGTGATTATTATTATTGTGGACTAATAGCGGTTGAGTGTAGAAGTGGTAATCGTAGGCCAGCCTTCGACTCCCTTTTCGTTAGGGTTGATCGACAATGATGTTGAGAATGTATTGTTCTTTTTACACACACTACACTTGTTGTACTTTTTTTGGTACGCAGATTTTGTGCTTGGTACGAGTACCGTTTGAGACTTCGCTGGTCATTGAGGAGCACATGTTGAGACTTCTGGGTTAGCTACTAGCAGACTCGTAGCACCAAACTCTCATCTATCCTATATTTCCTGTCCTTCCATTTCAGACAGTATTTGAGTAATATTCAGACTTGTATTCATATTTAGCAGTACTTATACTAGTGATACTAGATTCAGGGATTGTTGTAGTTTAAATTCCGTATTTTTATGATTATAGGGATTTTAAGACTTAAAATTGACTTGTATGATTTACTACCATATTACTTTCGTATTTTAATTTTTGTAAGTTACGTTGTGGATGTCTTACTGACTCTTGGGAGTTAGTGCCTTCACGGCTCTGTAAATTGAGTCGTGATAAATTGGTATCAGAGCTTTAGGTTAATCGATCTCAAAAGTACAAGAACAATGTCTAGTAGAGTCTTATGGATCGATACTATAAGCTCCGTATCCATCTTCAAGAGGTAATAGGACATATAGGAAAACTCCAATCTTTCATTCTTTATCGAGTGTACTTAATTCTTATGGATCCTAAGAATTTTTTTATTTCATTCTCTCACAGATCACGAAGACACTATCAGCCGCAGTCGGAAACAAGGAGTCCACACCTGCACCTACTTCTACTGTTGCTCGTGGGAGAGGTAGGGGTAGAGCCCACATTGCTACACCAGCCAGAAGTCAAGCACCAACTACTACTCAGGCCTATTCTAGGGATGTGACTCCAGACCTAGAGGAGATTTTGGAGGAGAAGCATGTTCAGGAGGATAAGGTTGGACCCGTACAAGTACCAACTTGATTCATTGCTACTCCTGTTCTTCAGGACTCTTTAGTGAGTATCTTGAGCTTATTTGAGTGTATGACCCAGGAGGTAATACTACCGGCTACTCAAGAAGGTTCTCAGACTAGAGTTGGAGCCCAGAATCCCAATTTGATGGTTGTTGCAGGGTATCGTACCCCAGGGGCACAGCCAACCGTTGTTGTGGCTCTTCAGTTTTAGGGTTTGCTAGATTCGGCAGTTGCTATTAGCCAGTTACTCAGCCTACTATGATTGTTGAGGGGCAGAAGAAGTGGGATAAGTTTAAGAAGATGAAGCCACCACAATATGATGGGCGTCTTGATAATAATACATATGAGTTTTTGGTTAGTTTCCATGAGCGTCTGCATAATTTGGGGTTGGTTGAGTCCAACAGAGTTAATTTTGTGGCTATGCAGATGCTTGGCCCCGCCAAGTAGTAGTGGAGGGTTTTCATTGAGACTAGACCGGTTGGGTCACCTTACATACTTAGACTAAGTTTTCTCGCATGTTTTTGGAGAAGTGGGTTCCCCGTAGCTTGGGGGATGAGAGGCGTAAGTAGTTTGATAGGTTAGAGCAACGTGGGATGTCCGCGACTGAGTACGAGATGATGTTTCACTCCCTATCTCGCCATGCTTTGATAAAGAGGATTAGGAAGTTCATCAGGAGGCTGTCGTATCACCTTTGAGTTGCGGCGACACAGGTTGTAAGTTCGGGAGGTACTTTTTAGGCAGTGGTGGATGCCACTAGGAGTGTTGACTCTATCACGCCTGGTGAGTTTGGGGATAGATCGGGAAAGAAGCTCCACAGTTCTGGCAGCTATGGAGGTACTTCATCTGGAGGTAGGGGTCATCATGGTAGGGTATATCGTCCTCAGTTCAGTAGACTAGTTCAGGCAATGATGTAGACTTCGATATGTGGTTCTTCAGGTCGTGGTGCTCATGGTTCGGGGCACAGGTCTCAGGGTTCTTACTCCCGATCTGGAGGTTAGGGAGGTTATTCTGGTTCGTCTCAACAACTTATGGCACACCGGGGATGTTTCGAGTATGGAGATTTAGGGCATTTAGCCAGAGAGTGTCCAGACTTAGACAGGGTAGGCTACACTGGGGTTCTCATGCTGCAACTAGGTTAGTGGCACAGCCGGCTAGAGGCGGTGCACAGAGTGGCATAGTTGGTTCCTATTCTGCTAGAGGTAGTCCTCAGATAGGCCGTGGTGGTGGTCGCAGAGGTTTTCAGGCAGATTGTGGCCGTGGTCGACGCTACGCATTCCCAGGTAGACTAGAGGCAGAGGCTTCTGATGCAGTTATTACAGGTACTATTTTGGTTTGTCGCCAGTCAGCTACAGTATTATTTGATCCAGTCTCTATATAGACTTATGTGTCTACTTATTTTGCCTCGAGTTTGGATATGCTATGTGAGTCGCTTGATTTCCCTGTTAGCATTTCTACTCCTATTGGAAATTCCGTAGCTGTAGACCGAGTGTATCGATCTTGTGTTGTGACCTTGATGGGGTATGACACTTGGGCTGATTTGATGATTCTAGACATGGTAGATTTTGACATTATTCTTAGTATGAGTTGGTTGTCCCCTTACTATGCGATCATGGACTGTCATGCCAAGACGGATACCTTAGCTATGCTAGGAGTCCCTAGGTTGGAATTAAAGGGTGATACTAGTCATGATCGTTCCTTAATGCTCATTGGATGGTTGAGAAAGGGTGCTTAGTGTATTTGGCCTACGTTCGGGATACTAGTGCTGATACTCCTCCACTTGAGTCGGTGCTTGTAGTGAAGGAGTTTCCTGAGGTGTGCCTGGCAGATTTACCGGTTGTTCCACCGGATCGTGACATTGACTTTTGTATTGACTTGGAGCCGGACACCAAGCCCATTTCTATTCCACCGTATCGGATGGCACAAGCAGAGTGGAAGGAACAGTTGCAAGACATGTTGAACAAGGGGTTCATAAGACCTAGTGTTTCCCTGGTGTTGTTTGTTAAGAAGAAGGATGGGTCTATGAGCATGTGTATCGACTATCAACAATTAAACAAGGTTACTATCAATAAAAAGTATCCTATTCCTCAAATTGATGATTTGTTTGATCAGTGTCACGTTGCATTGGTCTTCTCCAAGACTAGTTTGAGGTGTGGTTATCAACAGTTGAATATTAGGGCGGAGGATATCCCTAAGACAACTTTCAGGACCAACTATAGTCACTATGAGTTTCTAGTTATGTCTTTTGGGCTGACCAATGCCCCAATAGCCTTTATGGATTTGATAAACGGTGTTCTCAGACTGTACTTGGACTCTTTCATTATTGTCTTTATCAATGATATCTTGATATACTCTCGTAGTATAGCAGAGGACGAGCAACACTTGAGGATCATGCTTGGGATTTTGAAAGAGAAGCAATTATATGCCAAGTTCTCGAAGTGCAAATTTTTGCTCGATTCTGTGGCATTTCTGGGTCATGTGGTGATCAAGTATTATGGTGTATCCCAAGAAGATTGAGGCATTTAGTGATTGGATCGGGCCTATTTCAGTTACCGAGATTAAGAATTTCGCTGGCCTCGCTAGTTCTATCAGCATTTTGTAGACATTTTTTCATCTATTGCATATCTTTTGACTAGTTTGACCCAGAAAAATGTAACCTTTTGGTCAGATGAGTGCAAGGCGAGCTTTCAATAGCTTAAGACTTTGTTGACTACAGCTCTGATTTTGACTCTTCCCATGGAAAGAGCGGGCTTTACTGTGTATTGTGATACTTCGCGGATTGGACTTGGTTGTGTTTTGATACAGAAAGGGGAAGTGATAGCCTATGCTTTAAGGTAGTTGAAGGCGTACGAGAAGAACTACCCCACTTATGATTTGGAGTTGGCGGCAGTAGTATTTGCATTGAAAATTTGGAGGCACTACTTGTATGGTGTGTATTGTGAGGTGTTTACTGATCATAAGAGTCTTGAACATATTTTCAATCAAGGGGATCTTAATTTGAGGCAACGAAGGTGGTTAGAGATGCTCAAGGACTATGATATGTCGATTCTTTATCATCCGGGAAAGGCCAATGTAGTGGCGGATGCCTTGAGTTGTCAGGCGGTGAGTATGGGCAGCCTAACATGTTTACAGGTTGGGGAGCGACCTTTGGCTATGGATGTTCAGTCTTTGTTAAATAGATTGGTGGGACTTGATATTTCGGAACCTGGCAAGGTTCTGGCTTGTGTAGAGGCACGATCTTCCTTATTGGAGTAGATTAGGGCCCAGCAATTTGACGATGCAAAATTGTGCAAAATTCGAGATAAAGTGTTGAAATGAAAGGCACAAGAGGCAATTATTAATAATGAGGGGGTTGTGAGGATCAAGGGTGGAGCATATGTGTCCCAGGTTGGTGATTTGACGAGGTTGATCTTAGAAGAGGCTCAAAGTTCGAGGTATTCTATTTATCCAGGAGCTACAAAGATGTATCAGGACTAGACTATTGGTGGTGTAGTATGACGAGGGATATCACAGGATTTGTGGCTAAGTGTTTGAATTGTCAACAAGTGAAGTATGAGCACCAAAAGTGGGGTGGAATGACTCAGAGGATGCTTATACCAGAATGGAAATGGGAGAGGATTGCTATGGACTTTGTGGTAGGGTTACCATGGATTTTGGGAAGATTTGATGCTATTTGGGTCATTGTGGACCTTTTAACTAAGTCGGCTCATTTTGTACCAATTCAGACTACCTACGATCAGAAAAGTTGGCCAAATCTACATCCGAGAGATAGTTTTGTTGCATGATGCACCCATTTCTATCATTTCAGATTGAGGCACTCAGTTTACATCGCATTTCTGGCGATTCATGCAGAAGGATTTCAGTAGTCGAGTGGAGCTTAGTGCATCATTTCACCCTCAGACTGATGGTCAGTCCGAGCGTATTATCCAGGTCCTTGAGGATATGTTGCAGGCATGTGTGATTGATTTTAGTGGTCGTTGGGACCAGGTTTTGTGCTTTGCTGAGTTTGCTTAAAACAACAGCTACCATTCTATTATCGAGATGACACCATATGAGGCATTATAGGGTAGGAGGTGTAGTTCTCTAGTTGGTTCGTTTGATGCATTTGAGGTGAGACTTTGGGGTACAGACTTGTTGCAGGATTCATTGGACAAGGTCAAGTTGATTCAGGAGAGACTTCTCACAGCTCAGAGTAGACAGAAGAGTTATCTGGATCGGAAAGTTCGTGACTTTGAGTTCATAGTGGGGGAGTATGTTTTGTTGAAGGTGTCACCACTAAAGGTGTGATGAGGTTTGCGAAGAAGGGAAAGTTGAGCCCTAGATATATTGGTCCATTCAAGATCGTCCAATGTATTGGTGAGGTAGCCTATAAGTTGGCTTTGCCTCCTGAGCTGTCAGGTGTTCACCCCGTATTTCATATTTCCATGCTCAACAAGTATCATTCCGATGGTTCACATGTAATTCAGGAGGATATGGTGTTGATTGATCAGAACTCGAAATTTGAAGAGGAGCCAATTGCTATTTTGGATAAACAGATCGGAAGTTGAGGTCCAAGGAGATTTCTTAAGTGAAAATCCAGTAGAGGCATTGTCCGGTTAAGGAGGCCACTTGGGAGACCGAGTTAGATATGCGGATAAGATATTCCTAACTTTTCAGCGATTCAGGTATTTCTCTTCTCTTTCATGTTTGAAGACAAACATGTGTTTAAGTGGTGGATAATGTAACGACCCGTTAGGTTGTTTTGGCTATTTTGATTGTTTTACCCCTATTGACCCGACCCCTAGTTTCATTAGAGAAAATTTGACTTGCGAGGATGGGTGGCGCGATTTCTGAGGCATACAGATGTGATTTGAGTGAGAAATTGAGATTTTTGGAAATTATAAACATTTGGTTAACCAAAGTCAACATCGGGGATAATGACTCTTTTTGGAAGTTTCGTCGATTCCATTAGGTCCGGAATGTCGATTATGACTTGGCTGAGTAGTTGGTTCAGTTCTAGAGGGACTCAGGGGCATTTTTATCTTTTGGTTGGAAATCTAATTTGAGGGATTTGGAGTTGACCTCAGTCAACACCGGGTCAAGATGACCTCTTTTGAAGATTTCGAGTGCGCGAGTGAGTTCGTCGCGTGTTTCATAGTTGAGATGCATATTTGGCTTATATTGGGGAGGTTCCGGATGAGTCTTGGGTTTTTGGAGTAAACTGGTGAAAAACCAAAATTTTCTAATTTCCTTCTTCATGTTCACGAGAGGTGGGGACCAGATGGGTAACATTCGCGTAGGGGAGAAAGGGGTCTGGGCAGGGTTAGTTAGCCCTCATGTTCGCAAAGGGCTCTTTGCATTCGCGATGGGCTCGTCGAGTTCGCGTAGTGCTGGGCCGGGTTAAGGATCGCGTTCGCGAGGATGTCTATCACGACCCAACCAGAGGGCCATGACGGGGGCACCCGGGCTAACCCACTCGGGCACCTCTCATCGTACATTCACATTCACATCTAGGTGAGCTACATGGCTTATCAATAAACTCTATGCCTTAATAATACCATTTCCAATAGCTAAAACACTTTTATATCAACGTCAACAACTATGCCCATTTACATATACACAAGCCGACGAGGCTAACAAAATAATATACCAAAATATGAGCCGACAAGGCAAAAGACATCTACTATACATGACTGTCTACGTGCCTCTAAGAAGAGTATTAACATCATCACAAGGACGGGACAGGGCCCCGCTATGCTCATATATATATATACACACAAAAGAATAGTACCAAAAGCTGCAGCTCCAAATCAAATGGAGCTCTCTCTATGCAGTCTCTGAACAAGCAGTCTATGGGTCAAGTCTATCTCCCTGTCCACCTACGGGCATGACCCAGCTTCCACAAACAAAAGGACGTCAGTACGAATAATGTACTGAGTATGTAAAGCATAATCAATAACATAATGGAAGCATGAGAAATAACATAGATAGAAAAGTCATGGGATGAAAGAGCCATTTATACCGCTAGCGACGTTCATCATATTGACTTACCCTCTTTCTAATGGCAAACTTCCACTTCATACGTTTGTACATATAGTAGTATCATACCGGACCATAGAGGTTCGGTGCCTTACATACCCGACCATGACAAAGTTCGGTGTTATACGTCCCAGGCCCTACCAAGGCTCAGTGTTATCCGTACCCAATCGGAGTGGTGTGCGCGCGATAGATATCATACTCGGCCACATAAGCGCGGTGTTCTTAATAGTCATACTTTTATATATATATATATATATATAGACACACACACACACACACATAGGAGTACATACATATCCTCAACATCATCATCATCATCATTACTTCCATTATACCCTTCCTTAGAGGATCAACTATTATATGATGAGACCAATGGCATCATGAGGAAACCAAGAATCATAAGCTTTAGTGGTTCTAAGAATGAAGTCATCTTGGAAGACATTACGGAATTCGCATGAAGGTATACAACGATGGGATCATGCCTTAAGAAAGAAGGGTTAGCCTTACATACCTCTTTGTCTTCTTAACTATTTAACGTTCACCGCCCAAGCTTGAGAAATCCTCAATTAAAAGGATTCATACCATGGTTAAATCTTAAAGACACTATTGAATTCAAACTAGAACAACTCATGAACTAACAAAAATTTGGCAGCATTTCCCCTATTTCATCGACTTCCATCATATGGCAAAACAACTCCCAAACAATGATAAGAACATCCACAATATCATACTCAAGTAGTCATATTCAATTAAGTCTCCAAAATTCATTCTCATATTCAACTTACATCATCAACTTCACATCTACCCTTTGCAAAATTTCATACAACACTTTCTCATCACCATTACTACATTCCATAACAAGCTTACTACTCAGACATCATGAAAACTACATTTAGACCTCATCTTCTACTTTCTCTTTCTACCCAAGTTGTTCAACAACTAAGCATTCTTGATAACATGAAATAAGCATGAAAACTAACCTTTTATCTCATAAGAATGAGCTTTGGAGCAAGCTATCAACTTATATCGACTCGTTTGACATCCAATCTTCTTAGCACTTATATAGCACTCCATTAACCATCTAAGAGGCCCTATAGCATCCCCTCAAGACATTACTAAATGCGCACCAACTCAACTACTGCGAAAACCTTTCCAAACACGTCTTGCATTTTACTTCCTTTGACCGACTTAGTTCCATCGATTCATATAACTTCAAAATCTTATGGTACGCACCTAAGGCTATCAAATACTCTCCTTAATATCATAAGGACTTCATGTTCATCACAAGCTCGCGTTAGTCTACTCACAGTGCAACAAAATCCAAAATTTTCGGGATGTAACAATGTCTCTCATTCGTGAAGAAGGAATCGTACCTAGACAGATTTAAAACACCATTTTGATTTTAGACCCCATATTCACATATTTTAAGCTCTAGACCTCGGCTTAAGGAGAGTTTTGTAAAGATTTGCTACAATCAACAAGTGGGTAAGTTTGTAACCTCTTTCTTACCTTTATATCATTAATTAGTAGGGATTTCCATGTTAGAAATCATGAATTAAGGAGGGGGTTTGGGAGAATATGAACCCTAAGTTAGAAATTGGAGATTCTTGATTTAAGCATTAAATTGATGATGGATTTGGTTCTTTTTTTTTTATGTAGACTCCATAGATGTTGGGTAAACTAATTTTGGGCTGAATTTCCCATCTTGCCCTTTATGGTTCGGAATCTTATTTTTGGGTGATGTTTTGGGTTCAAATTTAAAGTATAGTAATATGGGTATCACTGGATTCGTATGACATCCTAGAATAATAATTTGACCTTATTGAACTCGATTTTCCTATGAAACTACAGTTTTGACCTTCAGGGTTTGAAATGGTTTTTTGGGTTGACTTTTTGAATGACTTTTTGAACCCGAATCTTTTATAGGGTAATATCGGCATCGTTTGACTCATATTCTTACATATGATCCATATTTGAACAAATTAGGATCGTTCGGAGGCTCTATAAAAGGGTAAGGAATTGCTATGATTTTGGACTCTTATTCCAGGCATGTTGAGAATATGAACCTTAACGTAAGCGTCGTGGTTGGTTAAAATATGACCAATAAGAGGGGGCAATGGGGTAACGAAACGGGGTTCCTATACTTGTGAGGTGACGAGTATTTGTATCAGATACTAGTGTCATGATAAGGGAATTTGCGTAATTTCAATTATGTAGCCCGGTTTGAATGTCATGCTTTGGGCATTAGCTGATAGCATAGATTGAGTGTGTCTATGATTGGGATATGATGTCCTTATTTACTTATTCTATGCTTATTACATTTCTCATTGTGATTATGTGTTCTTATCACTCCTAAATACTCATTTAAAAGTGGAAAAGAGCTAAAGATTGAGTCCTTATTGCTTAGCTGGGTTACTTATCATGTAGCATGTTATATTCATGATTATTATAGTATCTCACATGCAATTGAGGATAATTGTGAAAGGTCCGATGGGAAATGGTTTCGGATGGAGCGACGATGGTATTTTGCGCCAGATTGGCTATATGACAAGTAATGTGGGCCTAAGGGCCGGGTATTATGATTTGGAGTATACAGGTCTGAGTATTGTGATTGGAAGCCTAAAATGACTGAGACCAGATATGATATGGGAGATCTAAGAATGCCAGTTTGGTAAATGGACTTCACGAGTCCCCCATGGGTCACGATTCGTTAATGTTTGAACGTGTGTGTACCGATAGATGGATAAGGCCTTGAATTGAATTGCATTGAATTTCTTATCATTGCATATCATAATATCTCATTGATTACTTGGTGTGATTTGTTCAGTAGTTTTCCTGATTTACCTTAATTGCTTACTTGAAAACTTGATGGACTTGTGGATTAAAAGCTTCACTTAAGCTTATAACTCGAGATTATAGTGATTTATTATGATTATTTTTACTGTGGACTAATAGAGGTTGAGTGTAGAAGTAGTAATTGTATCCCTCGACTCCCTTTTCGTTCGGGTCGGTCGACGATGCTGTTGAGTACCCGTATTTCTTTGTACTTACGCTGCACTTATTGCACTCTTTTTAGTTTGTAGATTCTGTACCTGGTTTGAATACCGCTCGAGACTTCACTGATCATTGAGGAGGCCATTTTGAGACTTTGGGATGAGTACTAGCAGACTCGTAGCACTGGACTCTCATCTATCCTTTGTTTCATGTCCTTGCATTTTAGAAAGTATTTGAGTACTATTCAAACTTGTATTCATATTTAGCAGTTGTTGTACTAGTGATACCAGATTCAGCGATGGTTGTATTTTAAAATCCGTATTTTATGATTATAAGGCTTTTATGACTTAAAATTGACTTGTATGATTTACCTCTGCATTACTTTCATATTTCAATTTCTGTAAGTTGGGTTGTGGATGACTTACTGACTCTGGGGAGCTAGTGCCTTCACGACTCTGTAAATTGGGTCGTCACACAAGCAAGGAACAATAGAGTAATCAGGTGAGAGATAAGAGATGGCAACAATGAGAGTTGCTAGAGTGTGAGTACAAGAAAAATTGATTGTAAAAATTGTAAAACCGAAGTTGATTCTTACTTTGCAATAATAAAGTTCAAGTTGTGAGCACCCAATTGTGTCCAACAATTCTCAGCACGTGGTATCAAAGCCTGACGGATCAAGATAGGTAGCAATTCAAGAGAGATCCAACAAGTTACTGTCAGAGGCAACAAGTCAAGAGGATGTGTATGATTTTTATTCTAATTAAAATACCAAAGGTTATTTTTTGTTAATATTTTTAATGTTAGTGATTGTTGTAGCTTTATGGTAAAATTTTCTGCAAGATAGCATTTTGAGGTGGATTTTGAAGTGATGATTTGAAAATGTCAGTTTTGGTAATTGTTTAAAAATATAATCTTTTTTATTGTTGGAAGTAACAGTTGGGAAGAACAGTGATAAGGCAAATGCAATTAGGTCGAAACATTCAGTAACTGAGCAGCAAGGTCAATGAGAGGTTTGTTTTTAATTTTATTCTAGTTAAAGTCTATTATAATAATAATAATAATAATAATAATAATAATAATAATAATAATTATTATTATTATTATTATTATTATTATTATTATTATTATTGTTGGCCTGAGATGAGGTAAAGTGGTTGGTGAGGATTCATATAGCCGACACTTGTTTGCGTAGTTGTAGTTAAGAGTTGATTAAAAAAATCCTATGCTCTTCTTCTCCATCTTTTCCTCATAAAATTCCAGCCTAGCATTCCTCGTCTTTCGGTTTCTAGTTTAGATGAATGATTAACCTGAGTGCTTATTATGAAAATGATATATTTGTCTGCTAAATCCTACTTGCTTGCTTGATTTATTTTAGGAGAATGCAAGTCCCTTTGTTGCAGCTGACAATATAACTGAAGTTTCTGATTTTGCTAATCTTCATATATGCTGTGTGGATTAATAAATCTGCCTATGCTCCATGCCATTCTTCATTTGTCCATTTATGATTTTCTAATGTCCATCCTTTTGCATGTTCTCAATTGTCTTACTAATAAGTAGTTTGTCATTTAGAAGCGATATGATCTCTATATGGTCATTGTGGCTGAAAAGGGAAGTTCAGTTAAAGGCTTTTAGAAGAAATATAATTTCTTACAAACAAATCTACAATTTTTAGAATGTGCTATATTGACTATTAATAGTATCTTATGTTTCCTTTAAGTTTTGCTTCTTATTTTTGACTTTTTATTAAACAATAAATTAGGAATTTAAAATGTTTTTCCTGTCACGCCCTAGCTCGGGAACGTGCGGGCACCTACCATTTTTCCACCTGGGTAGGCAAACCCGTCCCTTAAATAACACCCAAAATAATAAATGAAATCAACTACCAACAATAATATAAGTAAGTCTGACATAAAAGTAATAATAAATGCGGAATAATACATGCCCAAGTGAATCTGGTCTAAGTCGTACAAGAGCTACTACATAGATGAAGTCTGAATACATAGTCTCATAGATAAATACTATCTCAAGGATAGAAATAAGACAAGTAATGAAAGAGTAGCCATCCGGGCTGCAGATCCTCCAAGTGCTCACCCTAAATGCAACTGAATCAGGCCTCAGGATCAGTCACGAGGGGTGGAAGTCTATCCAACAGTGTACTCTGCACTCATAAAAAGAGTACAACAAGGTAGCACGGTAAGAAATGCGGTACTGAATAAGCATCATAGGCCGACAACAGTTAGATCACGCATGCAAACAAGGAAATGGAAGGATAATCATGCTCACAGACGGATACAAGTCAACAAGTCCAAGTAGTACAATCAATTACCAAACGATGTCTCAAATAGTTCACAAATCCAAACATAACCAATAATCACCCAATAACCCGATATCACCGAATATCAATAACAATAAAAATGACAATAAGAACATATGATGTGTATGCAAATGGAATGCAATGCAATGATACACACATGCTCCGGGGAGACGATGTCCACCTCTTGACAGTCATGACCTATGGGGGACCGCTAAGTCCATGTACCGTCATTCCGTATCGCACAACCTAGAATGACTTCTCCATCCAATATCATTGCTAACCACTCCGTATCACACAACATAGAGATGGCTACTAATGTCGCGTGAATCATACTTACCTCCGTCATCACTATCTTCCAATATCAAGATCAAGACAGATATATCATGGATATGAGAAAGTATGTCATGCAATGAGAAATCATAAATAACATATGGATTTCAGTCAATTCATATAAGGATAACCATCATAGTACAAGTATTACAGGAATCCGTTCCTTTCAACCAGTCTCCCATAATACATAGAAACCACCATTTCACATAAGAAAAGCCAAGCATAACCTAAGGATTCTACGGGCCACGAGCCTAATCACACAAGTCACATAACAGTAACAACCTAAGAATTCCATCCCAAGCTTCACACCCGAAGGTTCACATGAGGTCTCCAACAATTCCCTCTTACTACATAGGGTCGCTAACCGAAGTCTAACCAAAAGGTAAGCCATACCTAACTGGAGTGTCAAATAGGAATCTCGAACAATCACGCGAGCGCCTTGCCTTTTTTTAGTGCCTCCAAACACTCAAGGTCTATTTATAACGTAATCTAGATTAGAAATCATAAAGAACAGTACCCATATTGCTAGGCTTTCAATTCGGTCAACTTAAGCCTATGAAATTTGGGGAAATGGGCCCACAAAGGCAAAACGAGAAATTAGAAAGTGAAACATTCAATTCAAGTCTAAGTGATCAAAACCCACCAATCAATTTCTAACTCAATATTAAGCTAAAATCGTATTTAAAGAGAAACCCCTAATTTTGGGTATGAACCCTAGCTCTCAAATTCATAAATTGGTTACTAATAGTGAAGGATTCATGCTTATATAGCTATTACCCATCAATTCTATCCTAATATAAGCTTGTTCCATCAACAAATCAAGATTTGATAATCATTCAAGAAAGAAACCCCAAAAACCTCTTTAATCCTTATGTCATTGGAAGACTCTAACGTGAATTATGGAGTTTCTAAGGTGGATTATGAATCATAAATAAAGAATACGGTTAGATGAACTTACCCCAATGAAGAATTGCCTCAGAATCTCTTGTTTTGCTTTCAAAATAGCTCTAGAACCGAGTGTAATGAATGAGGAGTGATAGGGTTTTAAAAAGGATTTAAGGCATTTAAGTCCCCATCTACTGCTATAGCGGTTTGCAGTTCGCTGCGGTGGAACCGCTGCCGCGGTGACATGACCGCTACGGCGGTCACCTCACTTTACACTAAGTCGCTATAGTGGCAGGGCCATCGCCACGGCGATACTGCTGCCATGGTACTGGTTCTGCTGCAGCGGACATCATTCACCAGAAAGTTACTGGTTTTGACCAGTCTCAACCCGAAATCTGACTATCACCCGAGGCCCCACAGATACAAGCAAACATGCAAACACACATAAAAATGCGCTACGAACTCACCTGTGACCTCGAACTTCCCAACGGGGGTCTTGTTGACCAACTTAACCCCCAATACCCCAAAACCAACTTTCCAACCCAAGTCCCAAAACGCACTCTAATGCATTGAGAAATGAACCGAACATACCCGCAAGTCACCCGGACTTCTCGGAATCGATGAATTTTCGAAAAAGGTCCGTTAACCCAAAAGTCAATTTTGGGTCAAATATTTTTCGCTTAAGGCTTATTATCACAAAACTAATCCAATATTCACCCAATGTCCTCGGAAATCATACCACCGTCCCCGAAAGTCTAATATAAGCTAATGAAGCTCGGAAAAAAGGTCAACTAGGTCAAAAGTACCGTAACGGCCAAACGGGTCGTTACATTTCCCCTGTAAGTAAAGATAAACTCAAGCATTTGTAATGCGTACTGTATTATTAAGTAGAGTTGATAAAAATGAAAGTCATATTTTTAGAGACTAATGGTGGAACATAAGATACTTTGATGTTAGACCGAAACTTTAACGTCAGCCATATTGGTTATGTTGGTAGAATCTTGGTTAAATTCCAATGAGATTATAGAAATGCTATCTTTGTCAAATTTTATAGTGGTGCAATCCCCTCCCACCCCCATGAGCACATGCGTGCTCAAAAAATGAAAAAGGAAAGCAGCAAAGGGAAAGAAAAGAATCTTTAATTTGTTGATTTTATGCAAGAAATCTTAAACTCTGAAAAGATTATGATGAAATCTGGAAATGGTAGAAGAATTTCATAGAGGTTTTAGAAATGGTTTTTTTGCAAATTTTATATGGATGCAATCCCCTCTACACCCCCATGCGCTCAAAAGCAAATGAAAAAGGAAAACGAAGGGAAAGAAAAGAATCTTTAGTTGACCAATAAAAAGGCTTTACACGAAATAGCATTGGATATATAGCAAGGACTTGGACATTTGTGTGCAAGAGGCTAGGCTATGACTTTCCGCAGGGGCGGACGCACCTTATGGCAACGGTGTCATCCGACACCGCGTCGTTGAAAATTCTAATCAGTATATATGTATATAATCTGAAAAACCATAATATGATTACATATAAAAGAACGAACGCTACTTTGCCGAAAGTGCTCCACGGCGTGCTGGTTAAGCGTCTACTTTTTGTAACATTCAACCCGAGTTCGAACCTTCTTGGTAGCGATGTTGTGTGATTAATTTTAAAAAAAAAATTAAGCGCTTGATAGCAAAACATTGGCTCTTAGCCACATCAAAGCTGCTCATAGACAGACTCGAACCCAAGCCCTTACCACCACAAATGATAAAACAAACCAATTAACCGAGGTCGTTCAAAAAATTAGTCTCTTTCTTTAAATGTCGACACCGCTCACAAAAAATTCTGCGTACGCCACTGACTTTCCGATGCAAGATCATAGTCAGTTATGATGGCTGAGAGATAATATTGGATTTAGGCTCCAAAAGAAGAGATTGGAATTTTAGGCTTCAAATCATATGCGAGAATGTCTAAGGTTGTCTCTGTTTTGGACGACGAAGAGCGATGGGTTTTGAGCAATCAAGTGATATTAATACTTGCAGACTAGGACGAGGCTAAAAGAGGAAACGGAGGAATTTATTCATGACTTAAAACTCAACAACAGGCAATCCTTCTAAAGAAGTAGTAGAAGATTCTCAAAAACTTGATATATGAATGGAAAAATATTTACAGCAATAAGCTCTCACATTCCATTAGGAGTACAACATATTGGATATCAAGTTATGAACTCTATGCAGTAGATTCAAACACTAGTGAAAATAAAATACTCTGCAAATATGAAGAGAAAAAAAAAGATAATGCATGACATACACTTCGAGGTGTTCAAACTGAATATTTACTATGAAAGCCTACTGTTTGCGATTTATTGGTGAGTTTTGAAGTTTGTGTGCAGATAGTTCAGGAGAGGGTACAGAGGTATGAAGGATAGGATCTGATCAACCTTGGAGCCTACAGAACTTATGCCAGGGTTAAATTCTGTACTTACATTAATAACATCTCTACTTTGTTGGTTGTCAACTTTATTGGACTCTCTAGCTCTTAGTATTGATTCTTCTGACATAAAATACTTTTGTTTCAGTTTGTTAAGATATTGCATTTATTAGGAATGATTTGATTAGGTTTTTGATTGTGTAATTATTCACTTACCAAAATTGCAATACTGCAAATCCCAGCCAAGCTTGAGGAAAATAATCAAGCTTTTCAGTGCAATTCTTTCACGAGGAGTTCAGGCGGTACAAATAGCACTTGCAGTACTTACTCGTAAATTACATTAGTTTTAAAGTTTATAGGATCAAATATGGTGTCTGGACTCTGTATATATCTGGCAAGTATATTAGTTGTCTGCTGCGGGCATTTGCTTGCTTTTCTTTTCTTGTCATTGCCTATGTTGGTCTCATATTTTAAAATGTTGGTAGTGTTCTTTCATAGAATGAAATTTTGCATGAAGAAATCATGTGGTGATATCTTATGTATGCTTTTTTTTTTTTTTTTTTTTTTTATGTTAAAGCTTGCGTATTGGAATTTTTAACGATTGCTATGATTGTTTTATTTATTGCCAGCAGGTTGAAATTTCTCGCTGTGATTTGTATGCCAAAAAGCTTTTCGCATTACTGGCATACCTATATTCTCACACAATACCACTTATATTCTCATGTTTATACTTGAAAACTAAAATATGTAAAGCACATGAGTTGTTATTAGAATCTTAAATTAAAATGGATAATATCACATTGCGACAATTGTTCTTGCCAAGTTGGATATCTCCATCGTAATTTAATGATATCAATGTGTTATTTCCACTGACCCTTGATCATTCATTTACTTTTACCCAGGTTATTGACACAATGCGCTATAGACTGCTACTGCTGGTGGATAAACTACAAAGAAGTTACAGAGTAAATATTTGTATAATCTTAATAAAATAATAAATTTAATTTATTTTTTTTGGATCGATTTAAAAGAAAATTAGGATAAAGGGAATGCTCGTTAACTTTCCGTTGCCAACCATTTACTACCAATCATTCCTTCTTACAAACGCACTCTTTAACTTTCTATGACTACAATACTCAAGAAAATTGGCATTTTCAGTCTCCGAGCAGTGCGTTTGAGATTACGAGCGGCAGCAATGGTGAAAAAGCGGTGCTTGGGAACACCGATCTTTATGCGCCTCTCAGCTCTTGATGAGTTACGATGCCTTATGTTTTGATGATTTGACAATCTCTAATGAACCACATATCTCAGGTGCTGTTATGTTGACATGCTCCTCGAAGAAACAGATGCAATCAGTCTCACTGCACAAGCTGCAAGATATATGAAGGACCATATATGTTTTCAGAAGGATCAGATGAGATGAGGTTCCCAGCAGGATATGTTCATATATGAAGGACCAGATACAGATTCAGAGGGACCAGATGAGATCAGGTCCCCAGCTATTTCTTGGTCAACTGTACAACCGTAAAGAGACTGATATTGCAGCCGAGCAGCTGAGTTGTTACAGCCCATTAAAGAACAGATGAGGGACTAGGTTCCTCCAGATGAGAGACCAGGTCCCTGGAGCGTTGAAAAGTCAACTCTACAGCTGTAAAGTTGTTAACACTGTAGCAGTACAGCAGTGTAGCAGCGCAACAACAATACAGCAGCAGAGGACCAGTATGTGTTGTCACCTTCTCACTCCCTTCCCTCTACATATACAACACCATGCTCAAATGAAGAAGCATTCTTGCAGAAATCTAATTTCCCCATCCTAAGTGCAAGTCTCTACCTCTCAAGGTTTTCCCCAAGAACAAAGCCTCAACAAGCCGAATGACCAGATCTAGAACTGAAGATGCTTTAGGTCCTTAGGTTGTTAAGTCCTTATTCTTTTGTGCTAAATTGTAAACCCACTCTTCTCTAAACGGAAGCTAGCTGTAGGTGTTATAAATTCTCAAGGTTGCTTCCACAAGCTCTTGAGTGGTACACTAGGCTAGAGTTAGTCTAGGTGTATTAGTATGTGGGTGGCTTGTTAAAATTGCGGAATAACGAAAGGAATCGAACAAACCCTAAACAAGGTTCATGAGAGATAAACGAGAGAAGAGAGAAAAATATTGTTTATTGAGTGATCTGTTAAAAAATGAATGAATGTTTCCAGAAGGACCTATTTGGTCCTTATATACAATGGGCCTTGACCCGGGAAATAATAATGAATACATTGGGCTACAAATAAGTATAAACACAGGTATAAGAATGGGCCTTCACGTCTGATCCACTATGGACTGAGTGTGTATATCACCAAGTATATCATGAATTCCAACACCCCCTACCCCCACCCCCACCCCTGCAAGTTGGATGGGCCTTGGACACCCAATTTGAGTAATATGGAATGATGGACATGTTCAGTAAGGGGCTTGGTGAAAACATCAGCCAACTGAGAAGTAGTAGGAACATGATGCAAAGCAACTAGTCCATCGCCAATTTTGGAGTGAATGAAATGAAAATCCACTTCAATGTGCTTGGTGCGCTCATGAAAAAACAGTATTGTTGGCAGTGTGAATTGCAGCCTGGTTGTCACAGAAAACAAGAACAGGAGGAGCAACCTCAACACCAAAATCTGACAACAACCCGATAACCCAAACCAATTCAGCAACCACCTTGCTAACTGAATTGTATTTAGCTTCGGCTGAAGAAAGAGAGACAACAGGTTGTTTCTTTGCTTTCCAGGAAAGAAGAAAACCACCCAATAATACACAAAAACCAGTTACAGACCTTCTTGTGTCAGGGCAAGCTGCCCAGTCACTATCACAATAAGCTGACAGAGAGAAGTCAGAAGAGTTGGAGAAGAAAACCCCAACATCAGATGAACCTTTAAGGTACCTAAGCAGATGCAGTGCTGCCTTCATGTTAGACTGAGTTGGTTTCTGGAGATATTGACTTAGGTGTTGAACAACAAAAGATAGATTTGGTCTAGTGTGAGTCAACAAATTCAATTTCCCTACCAAACTCATATATGTTTCAGGATTAGGAAGTGGAGCACCCATCTCAGCTTTGAGCTTGACTGATAAATCAAGAGGACAAGTGACAGAGCTCACAACATCACAACAGTATTCTTTAGGCGGATCTTTGATGAACTTCTTCAAATGTAATAACAGACCACTTGGGGAATAACAAACCACTATCCCAAGAAAGTTGTTTAGAGTCCCCAAGTCTTTGATTTTGAACTTGTTATCCAGAAAGGACTTGAGATTACATATTTTATCCAAATCATCACTAGAAAGGATGATATCATCCACTTATACAGCAAGGAGAACAATGAAAGAGGAGGACCTCTTGATGAAGAGGGAATGGTCATTAAAGGAGTGGGAATATCCCCTGGAACACAAAGCCTGGGATAACTTGGCATACCATCGCCTAGAGGCCTGTCTTAAGCCATATAAAGATTTTTGAAGGTGGTAGACTAAGAGGGAAGCAGTAGAGGAGCCAAGATCAGTAGATAACCCAGGAGGAAGCTTTATGTAAACTTCCTCATCCAAATCACCATGTAAAAAATCATTGTTGACATCTAATTGAAATAGAGGCCAATTTCTTTTGGTAGCAACAACAACTAGACACCTGACAGTGGAAAACTTGATGATAGGAGAAAAAGTCTCATGAAAATCAACACCCTCCACTTGAGTATCCCCTCTAACTACTAGCCTAGATTTATATCTTTCAACAGAACCATCAGGTTTGTACTTAATTTTATATACCCACTTACATCCAATGGGCTTCTTACTAGCAGGCAGAGGCACTATGGACCAGGTGTTATTAGCCTGTAAGGCCTCAAACTCCTTTCTCATGGCATCCTGCCAGGCAGGAATAGAAGTTTCCTGGTGATAAGAGTGTGGTTCCAGTGCAAGTGAATCAATTGAGTGATTAGTGAAAACAGAAGAAAAACTAAAGCCACATATAGAAGGGGGAAGGTCACAAACATATTGCTGAAGGTGAAGGGATTGGTATGGGACCTAGCAGATCTTCGAGGAGGAGGAGAAGGGGCAATAGAAAGAAGAGGAAAGGGAGGTGGAGTAGGTGTTGGTGTTGGTGGTATAGGCTGAGAAGGTGTATCAGGATGAAGGTCATCAGGAGGAAAAACAGTGTGAGTAGGGACATGAGATGAAACATGAGGAGTGGAGGCAAATGGAAAGGAGTTCTCGTGGACGATGACATCCCTAGATATGAAAGTAAGCTTGGTGGACAGGTTGTATAGCTTGTAACCTTTCTTAGCTAGAGGATAACCTAGGAAGACACAAAGGTCAGCTCTTGGTTTGAGCTTATCCCTGTGACATTTGGGGACAGTGGAAAAGAACAAACAGCCAAAACACCTTAAGTGAGAGTAAGAAGGAGGATGTCCATATAGCTTTTCAAAAGGAGTTTTGTCATTGAGAAGTTTGGAAGCAAATCTATTTATGAGATAAGTTACAGTGAGTACACAATCACCCCAAAATCCAATTGGGACTTTAGAATGAAACAACAAAGCCTTGGAGGTTTTAAGCAGATGCCTATGCTTTCTCTCTACCACACCATTTTGTTGAGGTATGTGGGGGTGGGATGTCTGATGGATGATGCCATGATCAAGAAAAAACTGACCTATAAGGGAACCAGAACCAAGCTCAAGGACATTATCACTCCTAACAGTTTGAATGGAAGTACGGAAGTGTGTTTTGACCATGGCAACAAAAGCATTAATTAAAGGAAAGGCATTGCTTTTGGATCCCATAAGATGGGTCCAAGTAGCCCTAGTAAAATCATCAACTATGGTGAGAAAATAGTTGCAACCATTGTATGTGGGACTATTCTATGGACCCCAAGTATCCACATGTATGAGCTGAAAAGGGAAAGAAGATTTGATAGAGCTATCCGGGAAAGAAAGCCTAGATTGTCTTGCTAAGGGGCAGATTGTGGATACAAAAGGTTGTGTAGATGAAAATTTACATGGAATATGGAAAATTCCGTTCATTCTCACAAAGAGCATGTGCCCCAACCTGTTGTGCCATAAAATTTCTTTATTCAACTCAGAGGAGACGGTACAAGAAGAATCAGAACCAAATGAAACAACAGAATTTACAAGAAAGGAATTACACACAGTATCTGAAACAGTAACAGAACCAGAATTGATGTGGGAACATCTAGAAACAACAATAGGAACTTTACAAGGGGTAGAAAAACACTGGTGAGGATTGCACAAGCTTGTGGAGCCCCTTTTCCAGCCTACCAAGAAACTGTGGCCTCTTCATTGAAGGGGCCTGTATGATACAAGCAATCTTGGTAAACAGAACAATGCAGTCTAACTGACAAATGAGCTTTGAAACAGACATAAAATTGTAATGAAAGCAAGGAATATAAAGAACATGATAAAGAGTAAAGGAAAGGAAACTAATTGAACCAGTACATGTTACTTTTACTTTGTAGCCATTGGGAAGTGTCACTAGATAGGGAATAACTAGAGGTTTAATGTCAAATAAAAGATCTTGGTTAGAGGTCATATGGTCAGTGTACCCAGAATCTATAATCCAAATGTATTTGTCTACTCTAGTGATCATGCATGCACCATAAGACACATTATCTACTTTATCAGGTAAGCGGGAAGTACCAGCAAAGTTAGCAGATTCCATGAGACTGGCATGAGAATCTGAGAGATGAGTGTCTTGGAGCATGAGCATAAGTTGAACAGACTGCTCCTTGCTCAAACCAGCAAGAACAAATGCTAGATCATTTGGAGAAGTATTGTGGGTTGAACCAGGATTAGGCTGAATACCCTCAGGACCAGAATTCTGAACCTCTACATTAGCATCCACTCTCTTTCCCTTTGGGGTGGGGAATTTGAAGTCAAGTGGATAACCATGCAACCTATGACACTTCTCCATAAGGTGCCCAGATCTCTTGCAATACTTACAGAAACGTGCAGACTTGTCATGATCAAAAGTAACCCTCTGATTATAATTCTTAGAGGGATAACTATGCTGAGTTTGGTGATTGGAAGGGAATTTCTTGTGATGATTCGCATGGAAAGAGGTAGACTCATTACTGAATTGAGAAGAGAAACTGACTTGTCTTTGTCTTTCATCTTGAAGAAGGACATTGTAGACAGAATCAAGAGATGGGAAAGGTTTCATCATGAGCAAATTGCTTCTAACCCCAACATAGGTGTCATTCAAACCCATGAGAAACTGGTACACCTTGCTTTCCTCATCCTCTTTCTCAAGACCAGGCTTTGCAGAACAGGTGCTAGTATTTATGTGGTTGTTAGACATAAACCTAAGCTCATCCTATAATTTTTTGAGTTTGTTAAAGTATGATGCAATATCAAAAGAACCCTGACTAGTGGAAGCTAATTCCTTCTTAAGTTCAAAAATTTTGGTACCACTAGGAGTACTATATCTCTTTACCAATTGGTTCCATATACTTTCAGCACTTTCAGAATATTGAACACTTTTAGCAATATCAGGGGTCAAAGAACTAGTTAACCAGGATATAACAAGGTTGTTGCACCTATCCCATTGCCTATAATGGGGTGAATCTTCAGCAGGTCTAGTGCAAGACCCATCGATGAAGCCTATTTTGTTTCTAGCAGATAAAGACACCATCATATTTCGTTTCCAACCCCAAAAACCAGACCCTGAGAAGGGAACAGACACTAAGGATACACCAGGTACATCAAAAGAGGTCAAATGCATAGGGTTAGTGTAATCGAGTGTAGTGACATTCGTATTCGAGGTCGTATTTGCAGTACCAGCTTGAGTACTAGGGATTACCATGGCGGCGGTCAAGTAAATCGCGAATTCACAAAACACAAACACAAAATCATCCAGATAAGGATGAAAAAACAAAATTATGACCTAAATATTAGTGGAAAAGATATTACCCGTTATTTCTCTAACTGAAAAACGAAATCACTCTTCAGACGAACAACAAATGCAAAACTAGGGCTCAAACCGAAGTAGAAACCACACCGAAGTAACACGAACAACCAGATCTGACGATCTACACCGGAAAACCACTAAAAACCCGTCGAAAAACCAGAAAGCCACCAAGAAATAACGAAAAACCACGTATCGCGATCGATCTAATAATTGTCTATAAAATTCGTTCGGGGTAACAACGCTAAACGGAGAATCATGTAGATAACCCGAATCTCCGCTCTGATACCATGTTAACATTGCGGAATAACGAAAGGAATCGAACAAACCCTAAACAAGGTTCATGAGAGATAAACGAGAGAAGAGAGAGAAATATTGTTTATTCAGTGATCTGTTCAAAAATGAATGAATGTTTCCAGAAGGACCTATTTGGTCCTTATATACAATGGGCCTTGACCCGGGAAATAATAATGACTACATTGGGCTACAAATAAGTATAAACACATGTATAAGAATGGGCCTTCACGTCTGAACCACTATGGACTGAGTGTGTATATCACCATGTATATCATGAATTCCAACATGGTCAGAGTTAGTCATGGTGTTGAATTCTCAAAGAGTGTCTTTGAGTGGTACACTAGGCTAGAGTTAGTCTAGGTGTATTAGTTTACTTGGCTAGGGGTAGTCAAGTGTGAAGGTTACGATCGGGCTATTGTAAGGGTGAGGGGTTATGGGAGTTAATTCCTAGCTTACAATCGATTGTAACTTAAAGTTGCTCGGTTAGTGGAATTGAAATCCTACTGCGGCAGGTCGTAGATTTTAATCCCTTGACCAAGGAGTTTTCCATGTAAAAAACATCTTGTGTTATTCTCTTACTGCACTGTCTGAGAGAACTGGTACCAACCTGGTCTCTCTATATACTTTGTTTGGTGGATGTGTAGCCTCTAACATCTCTAATCGCTTAGCTTTCGGAACTTTCCCACCTGCCTTTGCTACGCGTTCTCTCGCTTCTTCCTCTTCAAATTCCAACCTCAAAAGACTTAATTTTGTGGTATGAATATGAATTTTTTTGTTGTATTAATACCTAGTTTGAGTTTTTAAGAAAAGTTAGAGAAGAGTACCACAACTATTTATTGAAATTTTATTAACATCCCCAATATGAACTTTTAAAGGCTCATTAGGGAGTACTTTTTATTTACGCTTAATTTGTATATTCATTGTAATAGTCGATTAAGGATCAGCATAAAAATAGACTAATTTTGTTGAATTTTATTACGGAGAATGGATACATCTGGTCTAGTTGCTGATTGAGGTGTAGCTGATTGATTAATTGCATTTCATTTGTACATTCAGTGTGTAATAGTAGTTTAAGGATCAACATAAAAATAGTCTAATTATATAGATCAGAACGGATACAAGGTATATCTGGACTAATTTAGGATTGAAAGCATAGTTGATTGATTGTACTTAATTTGTATATTTTGCTTTAGTGCTCATCATAAGTTGCGTGCTTCTTTAAATTGGCAGGGTGATGAGAAAACTTTTGAGATTGCGGATGACATGTTTCGGAAGGATGGAAAAGCCTTTTTTGAGATTATTGGTGGGGACTTGCACTATTTTCGGGGAGATAGTTAGCACAAGAATAGGGGAGATATATGGCTCTACATATTGATGCTGTTGGTGGATAAGTTACTACAAAAATCAGACCAGTTTCATATCTCCATGGCGAAGTACATTCCATAAAATCATTCATGCAGGTAACTAAACGTAAAAATCCTTAACAATGTTATTACAGAACAAGTACTAATCAAAACGTCCATCATCAAATCTTAGGTGTCATTTCCATCTACATCCTCGTCTTCTTCATTCCAAGCAGGTTCCTCATAATTGTCGGAAAGAAGTGAAACTTGAGTTTAAAAAAATGACAAGATAAAATGTGGAAAAAATGTTGAGATATGCAAAAGTATTTTATTCGAAGTCTCCAAACTTGAAACACACAAGACGTCTCAGGTCTGTGTTGTAAAAGAAGTAGACCGCCCACCTAAAAAAATGAATCTTTTAAGGATAATAATAATAATAAATGATAGTAGATAAATATAAAAGTATGAAAAACCTGAAGAAGTATGGATTATCAACTTTAATTAATTAAGGTGTTTATCGGTCGGTTCGGGTGTCAACATTATTGGTTTTGCTTATTGGTTATCGGGTTGTAAGAATTGCAAAACAGATAATCGAACCAATAAGATATTGTTCACCAAGTTTTGGTTTATCGGATCTCAATCATTATTAGTTTATTTGTCGGGTTAACCGATAAGTAAATTAAACATTCAACCCGTAAATAAGATAAATGTCAAGATATACCAGAAGATATATGAATTGCACATTGCTTTAATCACCCACTCAATGCACAACGAACATAGATTTGATCCATTTCTTTAATACATTGGAGTTTCTGGTAAACATCAATCATGAAAGGCCTTTTGGTATGAATGATACAAATAGGATAATATAAGAATTAATTACCCTATGTGCAGGTATGTTTGGACAGTCTTGTTCGGATAAAAGAAAACTGAATGTAAGCACTAAGCAGTTTTTATGTTAAAGAGTTATCTATGAATAATCAAGACCTTTTCAAACATACTACAGTAACCCCTCATTATATATCTACAGGTAAAATTGTATATTTGATTTTTTTATCAGGTTATTGGGCTAACCGATAAAGAAAGTGGCATAACAGATACTCGAACCTTTATCGCGATTATTAATAAACACTGATCCATTAAAAACCCCACAAACCAATGACCCGAATTATTAACTTAATAACCTGATATTTATTACGGGTTATCAGTTTGACCCGAAATTTGCGCAGCCCTAACTCTAATGTATAGTATATCTTATGTCGAAGAAAATAAAGGAGCTTACATGGTGGCACTATATTCCAAAATAATTTTCTTATCATGTTCAAGGTAGTAAATTTGAGATTGTTGGGATTTCACCACCTTGTTCAATTTCTCCTTCAAAGTGGTAAAAACGTCTTTGCCTTCATAATCATCAGCCATCCAATTCTTATGCAACCAACAAATTAATTTGGATAAAGACCAAATACAATGAGAAATTAATAAACTCATAGAGATACTTACGTTATTAACTTGATATAGTGCTGACTCGGTGTCTTCTGTTAAACAATCCCGAGTCTCCTTTACGAAGTACATTTTGCTGTAAATTGAAAAAGTTGGATGGCTAATTAAGAAAAAAAAAAACTATCCACTATGTAGACATAGTAGGATGGCTTAATTACTCGACCAACTCTCGGGTCAATTCCGGGTACATGTCCTTCATTATTTCAAAAAAATGGTCTTGCCATTTCTCTTTTGCAGTTGTCCCTTAAACAAACAGAGGTATTAAAAAAACAACTTGCTACGTAAGGGGGAGTGAGAGAGGGATGGGGAATTAAATTGATCGTCAACAAAAAAGAAATATATATACTTACAGAATAAAGTATTGAGCTCTCCTTTGAGGCAATGGTAGCCCAACTTAATCTCTCTTAGGTAAGAGTTCAAGGTATGAAACTCAGCTGATCGAACACAAGGCATTTTGAATGGAAAAGTAGTGGTTTTGTGTGCAAGGGTGTTTCAATAAAATTAGTGGCCTAAAGCTAAATTTATTCCGAGACCTTAAGTATATACATATATCTAAAAAGTTAGTGTTATTATTTTCTTATAATTGTTGCCTTTTATTTCACATGGTATCATTAGTATTTATAATAGTGAGGATCAATTCTAGTTAATAAGATGTAAGCCATGTGTTTTAAACACATTACCATGGATGTTGTTGTAAAAACTTTATTTATTAATATGATTTGAGTAATTTAGTTCAAAGTTCTAAAACATTTCTATGAAAAAGTAGATAGCTTTTTTTCTTTCTTTTATTATATATATTTTGTACTTCTTTTTACAATATTCAATATTATCTAAGACAAACTAAAATCATAAAACTCGTCAGTAAAAAATTTTGGGGCCTCAAAAGTTTGGGAACCTAAAGCATAGGCTTTACTAGCCTCATCCTTGAGCGACCCATGGTTGTGCGTGAAGGGGGGTCTCTGCAGGTCTATATGTAGCAACTTTTCACTCTAAGGGCGGGAAAATCAATTCCGTTAGAGGAGTCGGTTATGAGATTCCTCCATCGAATTCACACGTTTGACCCTACGTATAGCCTGTAATTACTATTTCTATCTATGGACAATGAAATGTGTACCAGATATTTTTTACTTAGATCAGTTAAAAGCAATAGCAAGCAGTAAGTGATTATGTTAAGCAGGTATTGTTAATTTAGTTAAAAAGATTGATACTTTAACTTATTGGAATCAATTTAATCACATTGACTGAAGAATTAGAAAACACTAGAAACAGACGATCGGAATTCTTAATTCAGTAAGAAATGGAATTACGTTTTTGTTTTACCTCAAGCTGGTGGACATAAGCTTAATCTCTCTTAGGTAAGTATTTAAGCTAGGGGTGTCAAATGGCGGGTTGGACTGAAATTGGGCACGTTCAAATGTGTTGCGTTAATAAATAAGCTTGTGTTGAAATGGGTTGAAAATTCAGTCATAACCTAAGTCGTCCAATTCCTACTAAGTTTTAAATTATTTATTTGCTTTCTTATAAATTATAATTTGTTTGACCTCCTAATAAAACTTTTCTCCTAGTATTATAGAGGGTGTTTGGCTATGCTTATTAGTTGGTCAAACCAGCTTATAAGCACCTTTTAGCTTATTTATGCATTTGGTAAAATTAAAAGTGCTTATAACTCTAGTGCTTATAAGCCATAAGTTGGTCTCTCCCAACTTATTATTTTTCAGCTTATAAGCACTTTTAGTTTGACCAAGATTTTTACTATTCTATCCCTAATATTATTTTGTAATTCCTGAAATACCCTTACTATATTATGTTACATCCCGTATCTTGGAACTAAGGTTAGACTCATATCATTAGAGTTTTAGTGGAAAAACAGAAGATTTGAACGTTTTGCGAAAATGGTTGATAGGCCTACTTCGGGCAGTGATAACTCCTTTATTAGTTGGGAATTTGGGAAAGTACCCTCAATGAAAGTTGTAGTATGTAGAAATACCTTTCTAACGATATAAGGACCAAGCAAATCAGTGACCGGAGCAAGGAGATATGATCGTCTCAATATGGCTAATAGTAAGGCACTTAAAATTCGATAGAATCGGCTAAATTTTCGATACGTCCGTCTTCCAGTCAAATTTGGTGAAAATCCGTTGGGAATTGAGGAAACTTAAAACATGAAAGTTGTATCCCTTTGCAATATATTTCCAACGGTATATTGTGGAGCCCAAACAGAGCTCTTTACAAGACGTTATGTCCATTTTACCGAACACTGTGCAGAATCGACACCCGTCACTCTTTTAGACGCGTGGGGGCGCGTGTGATGGCCCCGCATCGCGGGCCGATCTCGCAAGTCTGAGTATTGAGCTGCAGAACATTGCACGATGGTCCCGCAGCGCGGACCCATCGCGAATCGGGTCAGATTCGGGTCAGAAAGTCGGGTTACGCGTTTTTAGTTATATATAAGGTTTGGGGTTTATTTACCCAGCACCCCATTCACGAAAAATTACCCTAAAGTTAATAAGAACAAGTCCCAAGCCTCAAGTACCATACAAGGTAATTGTTATCATGATTCTAGGTTGAATTCAAGTCCCTAATCTCTTTCTAACTTGAGTAAACCCTTCTAATCAATAGATTTGTGAGTGGAACATTATTATTGGGCGTGGAAACCCTAGAACTTGAATTCAAGAGGATTGAACGTCAAAAAGGTAATGTTTCTACACTCTAATTATTCATAATAGTGAATAGATGAGTTCTTGGGAGAATAGTAAATGGGTTTAGTAAATAGAATTACACGAACTATAGTAGGGTTTTGAATTGTTGACTTGAGATTGTTATAATGATATGGGTGATGGAGAATGATGTTAATTACATCTAATTGAGATTGTAGAATCACCTAGAAGTAATAGACTGGGAATTGGGTGAAGAAACACCATCAATGGAGATTGTGGAGCTTTATGCCCACTAAGTGTTTGATAAAATGCTTAGATGACCAAAGCATGAATATTATTGCTAATATAGAATCCCTTTGGCTTGTATTGATATAGATCAAAGTTGAAAGGGGTGACGAACATTGTATTACGCTCAAAGGATGGAATTAAGGTATGTGAGGCTAACTATCTACGTTAGGCAATGTTCATGATTCTCCCTACGCCTCATTCTTCATACTTGTCAGTAATTTGACTCAGAATACAGTTTAGCCCTAGTTTTATGATATGTTGTAGAACTGTTATCTTCTAGGGTTGCAGTTACAGAATTCGTCATGGTTATCAATTTGAATATCATGAACTCAGCACGTAATCTTTATTGACTTATGTATTGTTACCACATGAGTCTTAGTCTAGAAATTAAGTATGCTCAGAAACAGCCAGTGTTTTCAATTCAGTCCAGCATGTCTATTTCAGTTCAGCATTGTTCATTGTTGTTATGGTCTCAGTCCTTATTAATTAACCATAATTATACATATGTGATTTTGCCCGAGGGCACAACACAGTCTTGTGTATACGTATACATGGCCGAGGCCATTGACTGACGCACTACTAGGCCGAGGCCATAGCATGCATTTATTATTGGGTCGAGGCCCCACATATACAAACACAGATAATACAGATGATTCCGATACAGAGCAGGGAGTATTCATATCTCTACTTCCTTACTATTACAGTTACAGTTATCAGTTTCAGTATTTTATTGCTTCAGTTGCTTTACATACCAGTACAATTCAAATGTGCTGATGTCTCTTTTTATTGCTTGGGGCCTGCATCTCGCGATGCAGGTAAGGATATACAGGTTGACGATTCAGCTATTTAGGAGTGCACGTATCAGCTACTGGTGAGCCCCAAATTCCTTCGGGGCGTTGTCAGCTATCCAATTATTTCAGTTTATAGACAGCTATTATTCAGTACTCTTAGAGGCTTCATAGACACAGTTCAGACAGCCAGATATTTATTATGTTAGCCTTGTTGGCAGTCGTTCAGTTGTTTGGTTTAGCCATGTTGGCTACTTTCAGATATGTTCAGATTGACTAAGTATTTCCGCATTATGATATTTCAGTGAGACTTTTAGTTAATCAGCATGTGTTAGTTTTATTTTATAAATTAGTTATGTTTTGGTATCACATGTTGATTCAGCCAGCCAGTTGGTTCGCTCGGTCACATGCAGTCAGGCACCGGGTGCCGTGTTACGTCCAGGCCCAGGTTCGGGGCGTGACAAAGCTTGGTATCAGAGCCCTAGGTTCAAGTGTCTTAGGGAGTCTATGAAGCCGTGTCCAGTGGGGTCTCTTTTATATGTGTGAGGGCCCCACACATATAAACAGTTGACCACCAAGACATTCAGGATTTGTCTCATTTCTTTCTACTCTAGATCATGCCATGAAGCTTAGAGTAATAAGTAACTTCTCTACTTATCGAATTACGTACGTTTCGAATGCGCAGGCGACGAACAGGTAATTCATGGCCCAACTGAGGTTGATTATCCATAGGGGTACAATTGTGAAGTACTTGCTGGTAACAAATGAGACTTTAGGTGTTATTGAAATGTGAAGAAAGTGTAAGTTCCCCGAGAAAGGATGTTGTATAATGAGATAATGAATGGGAAGTTGAATGATAATGATGTTCTTAAGAAAGGAGAATGGGATAAAACAGGGAGATGATATCAGAGAAATTAGAAAAGGAGCTAAGTCTACAGGAAACATAAATCATGGAGGATCTCAAGGAGGTTGTGGCAGACAAGGTTTCTATCGGAAGTCATTAGGACCCACTCCATCTGCAGCTACTGCAGCTAGTATTGAGGTCTAGATATGATAAAAAAGGTCAGTTCAGCTAAAAATAGTGTTTAAGAGCACCAACCTCTCGGTGACATAACAGTGTGAGCCACTGAAGTTTTCAAATCTTATGTGCAACAAGTGTTATAGGGACACTAAGGGGTGTATCATTTGGGGCCTTGATATGTGTTTCAGTGGCTCCTCTTAATTCTTAAGCCCAGTCAGGTTGTAATACAGCTAAGCCCGATATTTCAGTTTTCAGTGAAGACTGCTTGGAAGCTTCAGCAGGTCGTCAGGATAAAGAGGCATTCCCAGTTATCACCACAGATGAAATTTTCGTACGAACTATGCCTGTTAAGAAAAGAGGTATGTATGAAATAATAATCATGAGCAGGCGATATTAAATTTTCGAAAATAATTTTAGTTTGTTTAAGTTAGTCAGATCAGAGTTAGAGAGTACGATGGTTGTAGGTTACTATAAGAAGTTATTATTATTATGAGATAAGAAGATGTGACAGTTCTCGCTTAAGCTATGTGAGTAAGTGTTTATCCCAGATGTGTATAGTCTGATACGAGTTTGAAGTGTATAGAAAGTTTAGGTTTAGTTGTTCCAATATTTCATATAAGATAGATGAAAGTTTCTTAAGTGTGATCCATAGTTCGGAAAAGATAGTATACGACCATAGAATAGCGTCAGATGACGAGGGAGAGTTAGAAATAACTTAGGTTATTCAGAGCAGAATAAGAAAATGTGAAGCTAGCGGGTGATTAACAGAAAAATAGTAAGTAAGTTTTGAGTAGATATAATGCATTAGCAATTTCAGCAGAACTAGTAGAAGTATGATTTGATTTCCTTAGTCAGATGAACACCTTAAGTGGGTGACAATTTGGATACATCCAAATGTGTGTTAAAAACCAAGGGATTAAATTAAATTCAGAGTAGAGTGATCAGTGGAAGAAGAAATCGGCTAGGCTGTAAGAAAGCAAACTAAAGAAGAATAGTCTTTAAGAGTTGTCAAAAAGGGTTTTCCCTAAGATTTATAGTGTGAGCAGAGTTAAGTCGTTAAGATAGAGTATGTCGGTTATGAATACATTAGCAACCCGTTCATGTAAGTAATTTAGCTTTTCCCAGTAAGAAATTGCTTAGGAGTGAGTAAAAAAAAGGGTTGTCAGTGTTGTAGAGTACAAAGGAATTACAGAAGATAAGGAAAGTTAATTGGATTCCAACGAAACAGAGGAATTTGCAAGTATAAGACGTTAGCCTTGGTCTAAGGGGGAGATGCATAAATAGCTTGTAAGTCTAGTGAGATAAATTGAAGACCCGAAGGGTTAGCATGATATATGAAGAACCTCAGTTCAGTTAAGTTGGCATAATGAGATAGTCTCCATAAGGAATATGCCTCAACTTAGAGAAAACCCGAAGTGAGTAGAATGATCGTCGAACGAATCGTGTCAAATTCAATTACTATTGATTAGGCGATTATAGAAAATCTATAAGATCATGCCCAGTTATATGTCACAAAGGTAGTGCCATTGCATGAGACTCTAATTTTTAGGGTGCTAGTCATAGACTTAGCGCACAACAGTACTATGAGTATTTTAGAAAGTATCTCAAAAAAACAAAAATCAAGTATGGGAAGTATAGCTCACGATTTAGGCAGACAAGAGAACTGTGGTGAAAGAAGTTCACCGCTTATCTAAACTAGGAATTTGATGTTCAGACTCCGAAGCGGGTGGAGTTATTGCCTAGAACATGGCATTCCTTCTTAGTCATTAAAGTTAGAGAGAAGCAGTTTGGTGATTCCTACTTGTTACAGATGAAAGAAGGGATTCACGAATATAAAGCCTTTGCTTTTGAACAAGGGGAAGATAAGGGTAACTTGAGATACCGAGGCAGATTATGCGTTCCAGATGTAGATGGACTCAGAGAGCTAATTATGTCAGAAGATCACCATTCTAGGTCTACCTCGTTCAGCTAGGAGGCATGATTTAATTTGGGTGATTGTGGACAGACTTACAAAGTCAGCGTACTTCTTGCCAGTTAAGACCATAGATTGAACAGAAGAGTATGCCAAGTCATATGTTAATTAAATTTCCAGATTATATGGGACCGTAGTGTCTATTATTTCAGATTATGGTGTTCAGTTCACAGCGAACTTCTGAAAATCCTTTCAGAAAGGATTGGGTACCAAGGTGAACCTTAGCACAGGTTTTCATCCTCAGACAAATAGTCAGACATATATGCTATTCAGATCTCATGTTATAATATTCATGTTAGTTCAATACTCAAATATTTATGTCAGCTTAGTACTCAGATATCAGTCCAGTACTCACGTATTCATGCCAGTCCAGTATTCAGTTAATCCAGTATTCAGTCAGTTCAGTATTCAGTTAATCTAGTATTCAGTTAGCTCAGTATTCAGTCAGCCCAGTCTTCAGTCAGTTCAATAGACATATAGTTTAGTATCTCAGCAATTTAGTAATCTTGTATTCATTCAGTTCAGTAAGCTTGTGTCCTCGATTTCAAGGTAATTAGGGTGGCACAGTTTGAAACCCTTTTAAGCGAAGGTGTAGATCACCGATTGATTAGTTTAAAGTTGGGGAAGTAGAGTTGTTAGGACCAGATTTGGTCTATCAGGCTATAGAGAAAGTCAAGTTAATACAAGAGCGTTTGAAAACGGCTCAGAGTCGCCAGAAGTCTTACTCAGATGTGAGGTGAAGGAACTTAGAATTTTCAGTTGATGATTGGGTGTTCCTTAAGGTCTCACCCATGAAGGGTGTTATGATATTTGGCAAGAAAGGGAAGCTTAGTCCCAGATATATTGGACCTTACAGAATTTCATGAAAGGTCGGTCTAGTAGCTTATGAACTTGAGTTGCCACAAGAGTTGGCTGCTGTTCACCCAGTGTTTCATGTATCCATGTTGAAGAAGTGTGTAGGAGACCCTTCGTTGATACTATAACAGTTAAGGATGGCCTCACCTATGAGGAGATCCCTGTAGCCATTCTTGATCGTCAGGTTCGTAAGTTGAGAACTAAGGAAGTAGCCTCAGTAAAAGTCCTGTGGAGGAGTCAGAAGGTTGAGGAGGCTACATGGGAAGCCGAGGAGGATATGAAGTCCAAGTACCTATTTTTGTTTAAAGAGCAAGCAGAGAACTCTCCTCTAAGAAGGTTATAACATATCACATGAGCGGGACAGGACCCCGCTATGCCCATAATTATGTACACAAAAGAATAAGTACCCAAAAGCTATAGCTCCGAATGAAATGGAGCTCCGCTATGTAGTCCCTGAAAATATAGCTATGGATCAAGCCTGTCTCTCTGGGCACCTGCGGGCATGACGCAGCGTCCACAAACAAAAGGACGTCAGTACGAAAAATGTACTGAGTATGTAAAGCATGATCAATATCAATATGAAAGCATAAGAGTCAACATATGAGATAGCATAACATGGGAGATAATAATATCGTCGTCATAGCACTTACTTGCTTTCCATAAGGACATTCCATTTCTATTGCGTATCCGTGTACATACATCCATAACCGTATTTATTTACCTTCACATTCATTTTTATAACATATTCGTACTCATATATATATATATATAGCTATAGCGTGCCCGACCATAAAGGTTCGGTGTTTCATACATACTTGGCCAACCAAGGCTCAAGGTCATACATACCTGGCCCTACCAAGGCATCAGGGTTATCCGAACCTTCTGCAGAAGTGCGTGCGCGTTTCATAATCATATACATACTCTATACATATTCATATACATATATTCTTACCCGGCGTCATAAGCTCGGGGTCTTATTATAGCCCTTCATAGGCACACATACATATAATAGATCATAAGCATCTTTAGCATCATTTTATTCTCATCATCATTACTATCATTGTCATTATCGTTACATCTACCCTATAGGCTTACTCGTCATACGAGGAACTTAGTACAATCGTAGCACATCGAGCATCGGGAGCTTACTAGCTCGGAGAATCAAATCGTTTGAAGGGAATCATAGCCTTATAGGAGATTTAGACGTTTGGCCAAAGAACCATGCCTTATGAAAGAAGGGTTAGCCTTACATACCTTTTCGTTCGACTATATAACACTTGCACGTTCCCTTCCACGCTTGCGTTTATACCTTCATCAAGGTCATACTATCGTTAGAATTGACAACTAGCATAAATGGCTAAAGCTAGGGAAAATCAGACAGCATCTCCTTTATTTATACAACATTCCTCCATATCGAAATTCAACTCCCAAATGTCAACAATACATTTACAATATCATAAGAATAGCCTTTAGTCATCTACATTATCCATATTCTCAATTCACTTCCAATTTTCCATATTCAAGATCATAACACACGATTTCGTCCATTCACATACAATGCCTATTTCATGATCTTAACGTCATTTATAACCCATTCATGTCACAACACAACAACAATCATGATTCAATTTAAACTATTTCTCAAAACGTCACTATTCATCTTTCATGACCCATTTTGCTATACTCTTCTAAAATCCAAGCATTTCAACTTCCAAATACCTTAAACAACATATAAATACGATAAATCTTACCTTAGATGTTGTAGGAACAAGCCTTAGTCGAAATACTCCACTTGAGCAAAAACCCTACTTTTTCTCCATTTGGATTTCTTGACTTGAATGATCTTTAATGGGTTTGCTTACACTTGATTCACTTATTTTGTGTTGTTGATCACTAAAAACCCTTGAAAACTTGTGGAATATATGTAGAGAGATGTTTTAGAGAGAAGGGGTGTCAAGAAGAAATGAAATGAAATAACCTTGGTCCCTTATTGGACAAAATCTGTCCCGACCAAACATACGGACCAACATACGGTCCGCATAAATTGTACGGGCCGTATGTTTGGACATACAATTGGTCCAAAGATTTGGGTTGATTATACGGTCCCAAACATACGGACCGTATAAATTATACGGCCAATATGTTTGGCCGTATAATCCCAGTGATACCGAAGTTCGTTTCGTCGTCTCGTTTGATCTCCAATCCTCATGGAACCTTCTTAACACTTGTTCAACACTTCAATACCCATCCAAGGGACGTTATCACTCTTCTCCAAGATATCATTAAGCCCTTACTAACTCGTCACTCGTAATTTCTTTCCGATGCTTATCAAATACTTTGCCTTCTCTTGGCAATCCTCTTGCCCCATCTCTAACATCTTTGAACTCTCATCTAGAATCATCGAATATCATCGCTCGCTCATGAAAAAATCGTATACTCATACTCCTTACTAGTTCATTCACTTGCGTACCAATGGAAGATTTTCCGAGGTGTAACAGATGCTGCCCGAATTTCGGCAGATTTTAAAAGGAATTAATTTGAGGGCTTAGGACAAGCATATGATGATAAGCCTAACGATAATATGAATTCTCTTGAATATAGATTTACGAGCTTGGGAGGATAAGCATTAAATAGTTAAAGTTAAGGCGACCAAAAAGGTATATAAGGCTAGTCCCTTTCTTTCTAAAGGCATGATTCCTTTCTTATGAACCTATACATGTTTTCCATAATGCCTTGTTCGCAAAAGCTAGAGATTCATGATTCTTAAAGTCTTATGATGTTAAAGAAGATTATGTTTTCATGATGATGATGATCCTATTTCTAGAAGTTTCAAAGTTTATGACTTTAATGCTATTAAGCTCTAAAGCTTATGGATTTGATGCTAAAATGAGTGTATTGAGCTCATTTCATGAATTCCTTGACATTCTTCATTGTTGCTAATCTCACTATATAGTCATTGTTCATTCAAGGTGAGACATAGCGATGATGATTTTTCCATAATATAATCGGAGGTTATCGATCTTACGTCACTCCAATAAAGTGGTAACTTTTATTTGGGCTCTCATGCATGCTACTTATATACGCATAGCCACCTAATCAGTTGGTATATCATAACATCGTCCCGGACGCGGGATATATGGGTATGGATCGGGTTGCATGTTCCGCAGCGAAATATATATATATATATATAGATCAGGCTGCACGTTCCACAACAATATAAAATATTTATGGATCACGCTACACGTTTCACAGCACTATTATGTTATACAAGTATGAGAAAGGCTTTATGAAAAGACTAAGCATGCATGATATTCGCCCTAAGAGGCAATCAGATACACATGTTATCCTTATCTCATGTTTTGTTCTATATTTCTTCTTATGTTGTTATTCATGCCTTACATACTCAGTACATTGTTCGTACTGACGTCCTTTCTTGTGGACGCTGCGTTCATGCCCGCAGGTAGATAGGTAAACGGATTTGACCCGTAGGTGATTCAGAGCTGCAGTCTATTGGTATTGGTCCTTATGGTCATTTGTATTCTATGTAGAGGCTCGTAGACATGTGTGTACAGTTAGATGTTTGATAACTCTACTGGTCCATATCATTGTATAACATTTTAATAGCCTTGTCGGCTGGTGATGATGGGCTTAATTGTTGAAGATTATATGGAGATGTGCCGTCATATTGTTATATATGTCTTTACAGATCATGATATCCAGGAGTTATCTTTATGGTCCACCCAGAAATGTTTATGAGATGTATGTTTAGAGGTGCTCGGTGTGTTAGCTCCGGGTGCTCGTCATGTCCCTCTGGTTAGGTCCTGACAAAAGTTGTATCAGAGCAGTTCGTCCTAGGGTGTGTCTACGAGCGCTGTCCAGTAGATTCTTGTTTATGGGTGTGAAGCGCGCCACACTTATAAACAAGAGGCTGCAGGGCATTTAGGAATGATTGACCTTTCTTTCTCATCTTAGATCGTGTCGTAGAGCTAAATTATAGGATGTGATGTCTCGTATTCTAACCCTAAATGTTTTGACTATGGATAAGTAGTTGATTATGCCGCTTTGAAGTAATTGATAAGAATTGAAATTGTTACTCCGGAAGGTATGTTTCCTGTCTAATTGGTATCGATAGACTTTGATATAAGAACCTGAGGTAAATGTTACGGGTATTTTGATCGCCCCGTGAGGCATTGGATGTGTTTTCTAGGCTGCGTACAAAAATGAGGCAGTAAGAAGTTTAGAGGAAACTCTGCCGAGATTTTTTTACAAATTGAATTGTTTGAATATCTAGGCTATAGAGAAAGGATGCAGGGAAAATGTGACAATCGGATGTTTGGTAAGTCATGATTGAATGAACCATTATGAGATGCTTTCAAAGAGAAGTTTAAGAATGATTTTAATTTAAGGGAAGAACCCTGGATGGGAAAAATGATTAGTAATTAAAGGTGTTGGAATGAGTGCATTCGAGATTTCGGAGAATTGAGATTTATTGAAGATATAGGGAAAGTTGACATTAAGAATTCAAATGCAGTATTATGATTTATAGATTGGTGAGTAAGAGATAACGAAAAGATATTGATATGGGAAAGGAAGTTAACGAGTAGGGGAAAGTTTTACCCTAAAAGTTTATATATACATAAGACCAGGACGATTTGATGACAGGCGCACAGACTCATTTTATAGGACTTTCCTATATGATGTGAGTTTACATTGGAATTCAGAAGTCACCAATCATTCATCTTCAAGGTGTCACACCCTAATCTTGATAGGGCATGATGGGCACCCGACCCCATACTCAGGGCCGAGCGAACTCCTTTTAGCTCTCGTTATGTTCATAACTTCACTGGACTCTTGAGTTACGAAATGAAATGCATAATAAAAACTTGTCAAAGCCATTCTTTTCGTCGTTCTCAAATCAAGTAAAATCTGTAATCATATGGAATTTGTAACATAATGCATAATGGTACGACGGCTTGCAGAGCCGCTTACAAGACTGACATGCTATACACGTGACTCTATCTGCAAAGTCTCTAACATAAATCAAGATACCATAATCATGAATACTCTGACTCGGAAACACTCCGGAAGGAAATGGAGCTCGCCAATCCAGCTGGTACATCTCCTAGCAATGTCCTCTACTCATCTGTATACACCTGCGTGGCATGAAACGCAGCCCCCGAAGAAAGGGGGTCAGTACGAGCAATGTACTGAGTATGTAAGGCATGAATAATAACATAGTAAGAAATGTAAAGTATGAATAATAACGGAATGGAAACATAGAGCATATCGTAAGATAAAAGAGTAACCTGTACATATGAATGCCTTTTTGGCGGTGCCATGCATGCTTAGTGCTGCGGAACGTGCAGCCCGATCCACGTATATACATATATACATATATCCATAGTAATACTTTCTTTGAAAACATTTCCTTTTCATATATATAGAAAATGGAACATATCATATTGCCGAGGCGTCGGCTCCGATCCATTTAGCCACATATGATATTGCCGAGGCGTCGGCTCCGATCCATATATCCTGCGTCCGGGATGATATCATGTCGTATACAGATACATATATCGTGTGCATATCCCAGCGTCTATAGGGCTCTGGCCCCTTTTTCCCATCTTCCCCATATACATATATATATATATCATGTTCATGTATCATGTGCATATATCTTGTTCATGTATCATATACATATATCATATACATATATCATGTAAGCAGCATGCAGGAGATCCCAAGGAAAGTTATGTCTCTATCGGAGTGACGTAAGGTCGGTAACCTCTGATTATATTATGGAATAATCATCATGGCTTTGTCTCACCTTGAAGGAACAATTATTATAAGATGAGACTAGCAACGAATAATATCATTAAGAGAACCTAGAATAAGATCATAAATCTCATAAGGCGTCACTTCATGTACTTTGGAATCTTTAAAATAGTCGTCATCCATGAATAAAATTGGGAAATCAAGAAATAGCTCAACATTCATATATCGTCATTGAAATCGTAAACTTGGAACCTTTAAACATGGAATCGTTCCCATAATAATTACCGTAGAAAGATATTCTCATTTTTGGCATCATTGCCATCATGATAAAAACATGTCCATCCTTGTTGTTATAAGGGCTTTCAAAATCATAAACCTCTAGTTTGGGGAAAATACGGCATTTTGGAAAACAACTATGAATTGTTAGGAAAGGAATTATGCCTTGGAGTCATAAACATCTAACTTTTGAGAACAAGGAAGATATGGAAACATTTATGAAGCCATAACATCGGAATCATGCCTTTGAAAGAAAGGGACGAGCCTTAACATACCTGTTCCACCTCCTATTAGCTATGCTTATTTGTCCAAGCTCGCTAGTCTACATTCAAGCGGATTTACACAATCATTAGACTCATCGTTATACGCTTATCTTAGTCCTTCGAATAAATTCATTTATAATCTGCCGAAATTTTGGCAGCATCTCCCCTGTTTATATGCCTAGCCAGAATTAAAATTCAGCAACCAATCAACAACAACAACAATACCAACATCAACAATGCTATTAACCATATCAATATATTCCATAAATATCCCACACGATGTTTTTCAACATACGACAACAACATACACTTTCTTCCATCCCAATCAAGGAGTACAATCTCATTAACACACCGACAATGTTAGATACCATTTTTACATGAATAGATCAGTCCATCCATATGGCCACAACATGTTCAAAACGGCCAATGAACACGACAATTATAACACAACACTTTATGACCTTTCCTCCGTAACTATTTTCACTTTTCCGGCTTGCTAAGCCTTCAAATAAACTCAATATAGGAGATAGGATGAAAAAACATACCTTATACTTGAAGAAACTCAGCCACACCAACTCTTTCCAACACCAAGCCTAAGTTGAAGCAATAACAATCACCTTTCACGGACTAGTTTGGCCTAATCTCGTTAAATTCTTGATTTATCGGACTATAATGCTTGGGAGATGTTTTGAGAGACTTCTAGGACTTTTTGGAATGTTAATATGCTGAAAACAACGAGTTGGTGGGGGTATTTATAGCCCCCCTAGGTCGATTCCACCGACTTACCCATGTGGGACCCGCAGAGCCATTTTGGAAGTTTAGAGTCCTGATCTTCAAATGGCCATAACCTTTGGTCCCGATATGCTGTGAGGGCCCATGACCTACGGTTGGAAAGCTCTTTCAATTATCTACAACTTTAATTCTTTGTGTTTTTCCAAATTCCAAACATATAATAGAGTTTTGGCCCCTCCAAGTCAGGTCATCCGAAAACGTATCTTTAAATCATTCTTTTGGAGGGCTTATGCCCGTATTTGGCTTAAGGGTCCTTCTTAGGACTTTATCAACTTTCCATGAACTACTCATATATCCCTTTAAATGTCCTTTATCAAACTCCCGACGTGTGGGCCCCGCTTAGCTTACAGTAACGAGGGCTTTTTGTCAAATGACATATGAACCGATTCACCCCATTTGGTCTCCACACATCATATATACATATGACTACACTCTTATGATATAACCTTCCTCCTTAATCCCTGTATAACTTTACTCTTGTTCGGGCTTACACTAAGCTGTCTTCAATCTAGGTAGCGCGAAACTTTCCGGGGTGTAACATCCTTCCCCCCTTAGAAACATTCGTCCTCGAATGTTGAAATATTGCCAACCCACGACACCATCTTTGATTCCTTAGAACTGTTATTCTTCCCTTAGGGTCCGATTACCATTTGTTTAGACTCTAACTTGGCTCAGTTTCTTCTCATCTTCCCTTAACTCCTTCATTGCCTTCAGTCAACTTCTTTCGCTTCGTCACCTTCACGTACATGGTTGGAAATTAACTAGCATCTTGATCTCATCCGTCTCCATTATTATAGTCTTGACTTATCGTGTCGTAACTGTTCATCGGCTCGTAAGTATTTCTCCTTTTCCTCGTTCCTTGTTTCCCTTGTTAGCAACACACTATATTTCTCATATACGGTACCCTTATTGTCAATTCATTTCTACGTCCTTTCTTTTCCTTCACGATATGCCAACAGAACTCGAACTCTAGCCCCGAGCTAATAAATCTCCTTTTCTGGAGCTTGAAACATCATAGCTCCTTTCAAGTCTATTATGTTCTTCCCCCCTTATTAAGGAGATCCTTATACGCTAATAGTCTTCGAGTACCCTTGTCTTCGATGATTATCTACCGCCCTTCACTATCTTCTTAAGGTCGGGGTTCCGTCATCGTATGGTCTGACTTGTCTATCTTCTTGCTACTTACACTCTCATATTTAACTAGAATACTTATAAGGGTATCCAATTCCGATGCCTTCTTTTTCGTCTTTCCATACCCCTGTCTTTTATGACTAACGGTGTCCTGGACTCACAAGTTCATGGGGACGTCGAGATTCACTATGTCCTTTTATGAAGTCGTCGGTTATACCTTACTCCTTGTCTTTCTTTTGGACTCTGCACATAACATATTGAAAACTTCTTACCCTAAGTTCTTCTTTCATTTACGCCTATATCGTCATTCTTGTCCATATTGCCATATCTTTCCATCCACCATTAGTCCTTTCGCCCATTTAGCTCACTTACTCATAATTCTTCTTAACTTCGCGTTTGTGTTGCAGCTGTGCATCCATGTTTTTCGAGCGTCCTTCTACTTTTGCTCTTAGCACAGAATTCTTACCGTTTACACTCTCTCTGTCCTCATTCATCGAACCTTTATTTCTATCCTCGTTCATCGAACCTTTATCTATCTTTATGATGCTACGGCCGAGCGGTCTCCCATGCACGTTCCTTGCATTTTATTCCATTTCCTCTATGATCGAATCTCTAGGTCTTCACGTGAATTCCTATTCCATGTCATTCATTTTCTAATTAATTGTGTCGACTCGTCATGCTCGTTCTTTCCTCGATGAGTATTCGGTTTCCTACCACCAATTCGTTAAAGTATCCTTCTTATTCCCATGGTTACTTTACTCCTACGTGCTCTCCTCTTCCTTTGGCCAACCCATTAGTATACCTTTCCTACTTTCATCCTTAACCCTCCTTGGGTTTCTTCCTCCTCGAGCACCTTTCTTCTCTTGTCATTTGTAGTATCGGCTCTGAAGTTCATGAAATATTCCTTTAAACGCACATATCTGTTCTATTCTTAAGTAATCCTTTCAGGAAAGCTCCTCCATGTCCGAGGCAACCATATCAATATGGCTACACATTTATCCCTCTATATACCTTTCAAGGGCCGAAAATCTCCTAGCATCATCGCAGGGCTTATTCATTCTTTCTCTTACTTAACTCTCTTTGTCGTGGTCACCATTCTCTTATCCCCACTTATTGAAATCGGTTCTCGAACCCCACACGTTCCTCTCTTGTTTCATATTACCACACTCTATCCCTTTCACATGCCTACCTTCGAATTTTTACCCAAATAGTCTCGTGCCTTGCCTGTAGTTTCTCTCGGGGGCTTCACTCACTCATGTTTCTTACCTTTCACCTTTTTCCGACATTTTGATCTCCTTACCTTCCATCTACTCACTTTCCTTCTTTTCCAAATATCGTTGTATTAGGACTTTCCAATCTTAACCGGTAGTGGAAGCAGCATCAGCTTACCTTGTAACACTTGTACCATATCTTTTGTTTTGTCCCTTGAACTCCGTTACCTTGTTCGATTGATGCCTTCCATACACCGCAACGTTGGTTGCCGGGTTACACATACCCATCGATATAGTCATAAATAGGATACCATATGCATACCTATATATATATATATATTTACTACCATCTCGCTTACAAAATATTTCCAAATGCTATTCAACCTCATCCTAGTTCCAGAGCTGGGATGCACTTTCTTTCTCTTCACCGGTCTAGTCTGCCTCGTCCTACGCGACCTCCTAAGGTTTCCAACCATTTCGTATACTCTAATTTCCCTTAGGCTACTCTAGCTTCTCCTTTGCCTCTTATGTCTAAATCTATAGGACTTTTAGTACACTTCCCAGGGGGGTCACCCATCCTAATATTTCTCTCACCTTAGCACGCTTAAGCTTGAAACTTCGATGAAATCCAGTGCATTAATGCCGATATAACTGCATCCACCTCTCCGCATGACCTTCATTACATGATCTGGAGGAAGTTGAAGTCTCACAGATTCCGAGACATTCTCGTAACACGTCTTTCTCCTTAACAATTACTATTTTAGCCTTTTCAATCCCCAATATTCACCTTTCACCTGTGTGTATGGCTACCTTTCATCCTGGATTTCCAGATTCCTGATGGTAGGGAACACACTTTCGTCGCCATTACTTATAAATACTCGGTTATCAGCCTATTTGGATTTCCACTCACCATTCTTATATAATAATCTACAACAAAACTCATTTGTCGACTTTCCCTGAATCCCCCAATAGGCCTTGCTCCTACTAAACCTCGAATGTAACCCATTTTAATCCTTCAGACTGCTAATCGTCTTTCTCACAATTATTGTTCATGCCATGCCAAGTCCATAACTCCTCTAAAACAACGCATCCCACTTATTGTCTATTTACGATATTTCCTTTCCGCGCTTCTTCCTGTTAGGTGTACCTAACTAAATGACCTGATTTTGAAAAATCATGGCAGAGTCTCCTTTACAATTCTTACTATCCAAAACCTGCATCCAGCAATTACCAGCAATGCCTCACAGGGCATATATATATACGACATATTCCAGCCACCCAGGGCTCCCAATTTCAAGTAAAAGAACAAAAATATCAGAACTTACCTCTGTGACTTCCCATATCATCACTCACCTTCTCCCGTCGATACTGGGCGTCTGCTGAAATCAAAGGTTAGTATAAGGAATCTCATTTCCTATAACTTGGCTCTATCGCACGATCTAAGACAGAAAGAAGGTCAACGATCCCTAGATGCCCTGCAGCCTCCTGTTTATAGGTGGGGCCGGCTTCACACCCATAAATAGGACTCTACCGGACACGACTTTGCAGACAACCCCTAGGACGAACTGCTCTGATACCAATTTTTCACAACCTAATCTTGATAGGGCATGATGGGCACCCGACCCCATACTCAGGGCCGAGCGAACCCCTTTTAGCTCTCGTTATGTTCATAACCTCACTGAACTCTTGAGTTACGAAATGAAATGCATAATAAAAACTTGTCAAAACCATTCTTTTCGTCGTTCTCAAATCAAGTAAAATTTGTAATCATATGGAATTTGTAACATAATGCATAATGGTACGACGACTTGCAGAGCCGCTTACAAGACTGACATGCTATACACGTGACTCTGTCTGCAAAGTCTCTAACATAAATCAAGATACCATAATCATGAATACTCTGACTCGGCAACACTCCGGAAGGAAATGGAGCTCGCCAATCCAGCTGGTACATCTCCTAGCAATGTCCTCTACTAATCTGTATACACCTGCGTGGCATGAAACGCAGCCCCCGAAGATAGGGGGTCAGTACGAGCAATGTACTGAGTATGTAAGGCATGAATAATAACATAGTAAGGGATGTAAAGTATGAATAATAACGGAATGGAAACATAGAGCATATCATAAGATAAAAGAGTAACCTGTACATATGAATGCCTTTTTGGCGGTGCCATGCATGCTTAGTGCTGCGGAACGTGCAGCCTGATCCACGTATATACATATATACATATATCCATAGTAATACTTTCATTGAAAACATTTCCTTTTCATATATATAGAAAATGGAACATATCATATTGCCGAGGCGTCGGCTCTGATCCATTTAGCCACATATGATATTGCCGAGGCGTCGGCTCCGATCCATATATCCTGCGTCCGGGCATCCCGCGTCCGGGATGATATCATGTCGTATACAGATACATGTATCGTGTGCATATCCCAGCGTCTATAGCGCTCTGGCCCCTTTTTCCCATCTTCCCCATATACATATACATATATCATGTTCATGTATCATGTGCATATATCTTGTTCATGTATCATATACATATATCATGTAAGCAGCATGCAGGAGAGCCCAAGGAAAGTTATGTCTCTATCGGAGTGACGTAAGGTCGGTAACCTCCGATTATATTATGGAATAATCATCATTGCTTTGTCTCACCTTGAAGGAACAATTATTATAAGATGAGACTAGCAACGAATAATAGCATTAAGAGAACCTAGAATAAGATCATAAATCTCATAAGGCGTCACTTCATGTACTTTGGAATCTTTAAAATAGTCGTCATCCATGAATAAAATTGGGAAATCAAGAAATAGCTCAACATTCATATATCGTCATTGAAATCGTAAACTTGGAACCTTTAAACATGGAATCGTTCTAATAATAATTACCGTAGAAAGATATTCTCAATATTGGCATCATTGCCATCATGATAAAAACATGTCCATCCTTGTTGTCATAAGGGCTTTCAAAATCATAAACCTCTAGTTTGGGAAAAATACGGCATTTGGAAAACAACTATGAATTGTTAGGTAAGGAATTATGCCTTGGAGTGATAAACATCTAACTTTTGAGAACAAGGAAGATATGGAAACATTTATGAAGCCATAACATCGGAATCATGCCTTTGAAAGAAAGGGACGAGCCTTAACATACCTGTTCCACCTCCTATTAGCTATGCTTATTTGTCCAAGCTCGCTAGTCTACATTCAAGAGGATTTACACAATCATTAGACTCATCGTTATACGCTTATCTTAGTCCTTCGAATAAATTCATTTATAATCTGCCGAAATTTCGGCAGCATCTCCTCTGTTTATATGCCTAGCCCAGAATTAAAATTCAGCAACCAATCAACAACAACAACAATACCAACATCAACAACGCTATTATCCATACCAATATATTCCATAAATATCCCACACGATGTTTTTCAACATACGACAACAACATACACTTTCTTCCATCCCAATCAAGGAGTAAAATCTCATTAACACACCGACAGTGTTAGATACCATTTTTACACGAATATATCAGTCCATCTATATGGCTACAACATGTTCAAAACGGCCCATGAACACGACAACTATAACACAACACTTTATGACCTTTCGTCCGTAACTATTTTCACTTTTCCGGCTTGCTAAGCCTTCAAATAAACTCAATATAGGAGATAGGATGAAAGAACATACCTTATACTTGAAGAAACTCAGCCACACCAACTCTTTCCAACACCAAGCTCAAGTAGAAGCAATAACAATCACCTTTCACGAACTAGTTTGGCGTAATCTCGTTAAATTCTTGATTTATCGGACTATAATGCTTGGGAGATGTTTTGAGAGACATCTAGCACTTTTTGGAATGTTAATATGCTGAAAAAAAACGAGTTGGTGGGGTATTTATAGCCCCCCTAGGTCGGTTCCACCGACTTACCCATGTGGGGCCCGCGGAGCCATTTTGGCAGCTTAGAGTCCTGATCTTAAAATGGCCATAACTTTTGATCCCGATATGCTGTGACGGCCCACGACCTACGGTTGGAAGGCTCATTCAATTATCTACAACTTTCATTCTTTGTGTTGTTCCAAATTCCAAACATATAATAGCTTTTTGGCCCCTCCAAGTCAGGTCATCCGAAAACGTATCTTTAAATCATCCTTTTGGAGGGCATATGCCCGTATTTGGCTTAAGGGTCCTTCTTAGGACTTGATCAACTTTCCATGCACTACTCATATATCCCTTCAAATGTCCTTTATAAAACTCCCGACGTGTGGGCCCCGCTTAGCATACAGTAACGAGGGCTTTTCGTCAAATGACATATGAACCGATTTAACCCATTTGGTCTCCGCACATCATATATACATATGACTACACTCTTATGATATAAACTTCCTCCTTAATCCTTGTATAACTTTACTCTTGTTCGGGCTTACACTAAGCTGTCTTCAGTCTAGGTAGCGCGAAATTTTATGGGGTGTAACACAAGGGGGTTTCTGAGGATTTGATAGTTGGTACTATTCTGAGAATCATTATAGCTAAGTTACTTCGGGTATTAGTGATGACCTTTAACTCAAGAATGAGAAATGGATAGGGAAGTTGGAATGTAATTATGATTGTCTTCTGGATTGCTTATATAACTTCTAAATGTTATATTGCGTGGCCGACGAAGGAAGTAGAGATTTTATCAACCTTAGGAATATGTGGTGTATTTCTAGCTAATCCTTATAAGAAGGATTCACCTCAATTTTTTTAGACGGGTGTTGTGAAGGTTATTTGACGATAGAGAAATTAGGTGTGATGTCGGCTTATTTGTAAGGAAAGAAGAGAGTAGGTGTACAAGTGAAGATAAAATATCGCAAGGATCGATTTGGTTGCTACAAGAAAGTAAAGGATGTGAGGTTGATTATTTTAGACAAAGAGGCAGGGTACAAGTATGAGTAAACATTTTTAAGTAAAGTTATATCGCTGGGATTCACAGTTAGGACGTAGAAAGATATGCTAGGAAGACCTACAGATTTAGACCAACGAAAAAAAAAGAATATGAGAAACCAGAATAGCCGAGAGAAATTAGGAGTATATGAGTTTTACAATTAGAATTCTCTGGCTAGCTGAGCAAAAAGAGAGGAGAGATGCATTAAAGCCACAGATTCAGGACAAAATCAAATGGCAACGGGATATCTCGAAAGAAAAGGTGTTGAAAAGCGATAAAAAAAGATAAGTCACGAGTGGCTACATCGAGTATTATGTATACCCTTATGATTGATGTTACGACATGTTAAAAATATTGATTGTGCTGTATGTCAAAATTGAGGTAGCAAGCACTACAAAGAGAATCAAGATTGGGTTTTCTCGAGAATTAAAGCCGGATAGTAGTAACGCGACCAACAATGTAAGAAGGAGAATTAGGAAAAAGAAGGTTATGATATCATGAAGGGGAGAGAAACTTGGACAAGGAAAGCGTATACCCATTGAGGGTCAGGTAATATATATTTGAGGAAGTAATATATATTTGAGGAAAAGGTTAGGATGAAAGCAGGAAAGCAGATGATAGGATCAAATTTAAATAAATCAATGGGAGATAGAGTAATGTTATACGTGACAAGGGATGAACATGAGGACCTTAGAACCAACCTATACATCTTCATAATTAGAACCAAGGAGGTTGTAAATAATAAATAAAGGTGCATCCTTGAGAAGAAATAAATAGATCTTATAAGGGTGACGAGGGAATTTTAAACTCCTGACATTTAACTAGGAGAATGGATGTGAACCCATGATATGTACGCCTATTTAAGGGAAGAAAGTACCTCAAGAAGAGATTTTCAGCGTCAAAAGAGATTCTCACTCGTAACGGAACACTCCAAGATTTCCTAACCTAAGAGTAAAGGATGACTAATGGAAACAGGCGTTTTACGAGTAAAGGAAAACAAAAGAAACTATAAGGACTGAAGGAAGGAGGAGGTGTCAATGAAATGGTTAAAGGGAATTATGTGGTCGCCGACAACAAGGAGAAGGTTAGTGAATCAATAGGCTTGCCCAAGGGAAAGCAAATTGAAATTATAAGACAATGGTTGTGTGAAAGATGCAAAGATCCGATCATGAAGAAAACTGAGAAAATTCGAGACATATATCTATATATGTGTGCACAAGTTCTAGTATCATAAATGAAGATGAAGACTCGACGAAAGAAGAAAGGAATGGTATACTTAGTGAGGATTTCACGATAAGAACAAGAACCAACAGAACACTAGAAGGACTATAATGCATAGCTGTGATGCAAACAAGTAGTTAAGAAACATTACGGGACAAAATGAGCTAAGCTATTGAAAGTACGAGTTGTGGGAATGGATGGTGTGGAATATAAACTTTTAATGGTATAGTATAGATATAAATTGGAATTGGGAACCCAGAGCAAGGAGAATTTCAAGGACATTAAGAAGATAGTTGTGGAGAAAGACTCGGGCTAAAAGAGCGTGGTATTGTCGGACACTCCATAAGGGGCCTAATGAATTCCGATGTCCCCATTAATTCATTATCCTAGGCAACTACTAGTCATGAGAGGTAGAAGTGAAAAGATAATAAGGAAGGAATTTGAATTGTATCCGATATGTATAAGCATTTTGATTTGATACAAGAACTCAACTAGCAAAAAGGAAAACAAGTTAAACTATGCGATGAAAAGAACTCCAGCATTATATGGAATAGAGGAGTTGAAGGATTGCTAAGATCGGCCAGATGACTATCAAAGACGGTTAACGCTCAAAGGTTACGGTATATGAGAACATCCTTTAAAAGGGGGGAAGAACAAATTCAGTTCTAAGATGAGCTACAATATCCCGAAGCTCAAGAGAGGGACATATGTGAGATTGAAGGAGTCAAATTTCGAGATGAACCGATATGTCAAGAATGTGCTAAAGAAAAGTGGGAATGGATTAAATGCAGGTATATCATGAGACAAATCTAAGAAGGAGAATGAGTTTCGTCAATGCGACATGTTATGTCTCCGGACTATGGTTCAAATCGCTCGTATCGGAGAAATTTTGTTACATTTAAGTGTGCAATAACGAACTCTGAGAGGTAACGAAAGGACTGAGAAGGGTTTGTAAGCTGACTAAAGAGTAAGTATAAAGGACAATCTGCATTACAAAAAGGGAAATCTTAGCACTAGAAGAGATCAAAGTTTTAACAAGAGAAATAATTATAGGGAGTTCAATGATCTTCAAAGGAAAGGAGATAGTGTGCCTATGGATAGCGAGATAGCAGTGCTACCTGAGACTAGAAAGTACCTCGCAAGTTGTGGAGTCACCAGTCGCCAGTCATATCAAATGTGAGAGTATATGTTATAGAACCATATAGACAATCGTCATGATGCAATGGCCGACAAAAATGGTGTAAGGACAACGATAGGGAGTCAAAGAAGAACATAGGTTAATTTAAGTCTCAAATGATCACCGGTACAAGAGAATCAAGGACTTAAGAAGAAAGCATACTCGTATCAAATGGAAGTTATGATTAAGTATGATCTTATCTTAGTTCCATGTTTATGAGTTTATATTGCAATTATGCTAAAACGGAGGAGAGAAAATTGTAGGAAAAGTTCAAGTATGAATAGGATGATAGTGTAAGGAATTAAAAGGAGATGATATGGTATGTATATAAGGTCAACGAGTACTAAAAGGGATAATCTAAAATTGCACAAAAGAAGCAAGCAAGGAAAGGTGCCATAGTTGAAGAAGAGAATTTGTCTACTAGTAGAGAAGTAATAAGCAAGGCAAAAGAGTACAACAATTAAGAATATTTGTAAGATCGGCGGAGAGCCGTAGCGATCATAAGCTGAGACACCTTAATGAGAACACGACGATAGTTGGATATTAATTGACCACCGGTTACATACACGAGGACATGAGGATATGAAATTAATGGGTGAGTTTGACAGAGAGTTAAGGGAATATGAAATAATATTAATGAGCCCATAGTATAAGAGCATGGAGATAAGAAACTAAAGGAGGACAACCATTTCAAGAAATTAATGAGAGCATCGTAAAGTCACAAACTACAACATTCGAGGACGAATGTTTCTAAGGGGGGAAGAATGTTACACCTCACACTTTCAGAGCATGAGCATGCCACATACTTCACCATATTAATGGAGTATCGGAGATGTCCCATGAATTTTTGGGAGGTACAAGCCATGGGAAGTACGTAATAATGAATCACATGATGAATTATGATCTCGTAAGTCGTAACCGGGAAGGACAACCTTGAAACCAAAGGAAATGACCATTATCAAGTATTATTAATGACAAATTTCATGTATGTAGAGTTTCGGAAGATTCCGGGACCAAGCAAATTGAAGAAAATAAGTTTGTCAAAAATTTGAAAAAAAGTTGGCAGAATTTTAGACAGAGTCAAATTTGGAGGGGTATATCTCTGGGTATATATGGAGTATTAAAGTGTTTCAAAATCCTAAAATGAAGTTTGTCAAGTCTAGTTTCCAACGCAATAAACCGCTCATCAAAAGTACATCGGAGTAAGGAGTTATGGCCTTTTTAAGATGACCCTCCAAATTGCCAAATGGCTTCCGCGGGTCCCACTTGGGAATGTCGGTTCCACCGACTTTCAAGGGGTATAAACCCCCCCCCCCCAATCAACCCCATTTTTTCAGCATTTTACACTCTCATATGTCCTAGAAGCCTCTTAACACATCCCCCAAACATTTATAGCCCATTAAATCAAGGATTTAAGAAGATTACACTAAACTAGTCCATGAAAGGTGATTGCTCTTGCTTCTACTTGATGTTGTGGTGAGTTTGGTCTTGAAGAAAGTTGGTGTGGCTAAAGTTATTCAAGAATAAGGTATGCTCTTCATCCTACCTCTTATGTTTAGTAAATTTGAAGGTTTAGTCCATGAAAGGTGATTGCTCTTGCTTCTACTTGATGTTGTGGTGAGTTTGGTCTTGAAGAAAGTTGGTGTGGCTAAAGTTCTTCAAGTATAAGGTATGTTCTTCATCCTACCTCTTATGTTGAGTAAATTTGAAGGTTTAGCAAGTCTTAAAAGTGGAAATAGTTATGGAGGAAAGGTCATAAAGTGTTGTGATTTAGTTGTTGTGTTTATGGACTGTTTTGAGCATGTTGTGGCCGTGTGGTGGGCTGATTTACATGTATATGTATGTTATCTAATTTTGTTGGTGTGTTGATGAGATTATGCTCCTTGATTGGGAAGAAAAGAAGTGTATATTGTTGTTGTATGTTGAAAAACATCGTGTGGGATGTTTTATGGAATATTTTGGTATTGATGATGATGTGGTTGATATTAGTATTGTTATTGTTTTTGTTTTGTTGGTATTGTGATTTCGGGCAAGGGATATAAACAGGGGAGATGCTGCCCGAATTCCGGCAGATTTTTAAAGGAATTAATTTGAGGGCTTAAGACAAGCATATGCCGATAAGCCTAAAGATAATATGAATTCTCTTGAATGTTGATTTATGAGCTTGGGAGGATAAGCGTTAAAAAGTTAAAGTTAAGGCGACCGAAAAGGTATATAAGGCTAGTCCCTTTCTTTCTAATGGCATGATTCCTTTCTTATGAGCCTATACATGTTTTCCATAATGTCCTTGTTCCTAAAAGCTAGAGATTCATGAATAGCCACCTAATTAGTTGGTATATCATGACATCGTCCCGGACGCGGGATATATGGGTATATATATGGATCGGGCTACACTTTCCGCAACAATATAAAATATTTATTGATCGGGTGAAAAGACTATGCATGCATGATATTTGCCCTAAGAGGCAATCGGACACTGAGGTTATCCTTATCTCATGTTTTTTTCTATATTTCTTATTATGTTGTTATTCATGCCTTACATACTTAGTACATTGTTCGTACTGACGTCCTTTCTTGTGGACGCTGCATTCATGCCCACAGGTAGACAGGTACACGGATTTGACCCGTAGGTGATTTATCAGCCGATTGTCAGGAGCACTCCACTTAATTCAGAGTTGCAGTCTATTGGTGTCGGTCCTTATGGTCACTTGTATTCTATGTAGAGGCTCGTAGACATGTGTGTACAGTTAGAAGTTTCATAACCCTACCGGTCCATATCATTGTATAACATTTTAGTAGCCTTGTCGGCTGGTGATGATGGACATAACTGTCGGACTGAATAGTCTTCTCAGACTGACCATCAGTGTGGGGATGAAAGGATGTACTCAGGTCCAAATGAGTACCCAACTTTGTCTGAAATGTAGCACCCCCTTTGGGAGGATGCCACTTATGAAACAAAAGAAATTTCATAATTTCAACGTTCAGAAGAATGTTTTTAATAAGATATTTGAAATAATTTAGTAGCGGAAATAGGCCCATGTGAACAAGTTTCAAAAGTGCGTACCTAATTGTATCGCATGGATCACGTACAAGTCCCCAAAAGTATACAAAATGAACATGATCATACAAATGTGATCTTCATCTAAGCTTCCAAATAGTCTACTTCAAATGACCATCCTTAAATCTCCCTCGGAACATCACCTACGATAGTAACGAAGTATTGCTCAACATAAGCTTAGTGGCACATAAACTTAACTAACATTTCATATAAAAAAGTATGCTATGTAAGGAGTACAAAAATAAACTCTAGGAATGAGCATATCAAAATCATCATCAAGTACTTAATCAATGTACGACATTTCAAGAGAACCACCAAACCGTAAGATAGTTCAAGATAATAATATTTCAAATACCAAGTGTCAAGAAAGCTTTCTAAGCTAAAACGTCATTCAATTAGTTAATTTAATACTGAGCTACGTATCAAAAAATGAGTAGAAGAATTAAATTCAAGGAATAGACTTATCAAAGTAAGCCATGTACAATATTCAAGAGAATCTAATATGGACCCAAGAAGTAGTTCCAAATAACAATATTCATATCTCTAGTGTCAAGAAAGCTTCCCAAGCTAATTTCAGAAAGTCATTCAGTTAGTTAATTTCGTCCAACACATACGCCATGCCATCGCATCAAGCATAATCAAATAACAAGAAGGACCGAAGCCCAAAGCAAGAAGGGTCGTCACCCAATAGTCAAGAGAATCATGAGCCATGTTGATAGGTGGCTTTTCACTCATACTCGAGAATGGACAAAAGTCCATCATCAAGATAAAATGTAAATCCAAGGTCAAGATGGGCAAGATCCGAACAATACCATGAGGTATGTCATTATAAGTGAAAAAGTCACTATCACAAGAAGGATAATGTCCCGACATGAATGCAATAATGCTCAAGCAATTTGTATATGTGGGCGAATTAAGTCGTCTTACAAAAATACTTCACATAACACCAATGTGATTTTAACATACTCATAACTCAATTACAAAATTATACCCTAAATGATAACGTTGTCATGTTGAAGTGTCTCAAAATATTCTTTCTCAACCAACAAAGCAAGTAAACTATTAAAGTAGCAACAAAATCAATATAACAATTTAATGTAGATACTATTTCACCAAAATTCAAGCTTCTCGCAACATCTCAAACAATATAAATTGAAAGAAAAGTTCAAGTTTAGGTGCAAACCTTGGAGCTTTAGTGCTTCTAAAGCTCAAACAAACATCAAGAAGTTATAAATCCCCAAAGCAACGATGAAGTAAATATGTCAACTTCCTTAGCCAATTTCCCTTAGCTTTTGCAAGGGTATATATATACCTCAAATACACAATAAAATATTTATTTAAGCTCAAAGGTTTCAACACATCAAAACCAAACATGATACCAGTGAAAATCACCCTAAACTATCAAAACTGAAATTCTGGACAGTACTACTGTCTTGTATTATGGCTCAGTTTCAAAGGGTTAAACGGCGCAAATAGACTTTGTGGTCTGAATGAAAATTGTGTATATATGTCTTGGGGTTGTAGATAAATTTAAATCACCATAGTATAAATTTTGTACAAAAATATATGCCCAAAATACTAACAGTAGTACATGGAGGGTTTGTAAAACAGAATCTGGGCAGCACCTTCCCTGTACTTCAGCACCCCTTTTCGAGTACATACAAGCAAAACTATGTTTTGGAACCTGAATAAAAGTTGTAGATATATGAAATAGGTTTCCAGATCATCTTGGTTCACTTAAAATGAAATTTTATACAAGGAAATATGCTACAAATACTAGCAAATGTCCAGTTCAAAAAAGGGTTTGATAAACTTACCCCAAAAGTGTGGAGTAGCTTGTGGCTCAATCAAAACAAGTCTTGTTGGTGATTTAGTGGGAGAATTTGATGAGAGGAGAGGAGTTTTGGGGTCTCCTTTTTCTAGAGAAAACAAAATTTGAGGAGGTGGAGAGATATGAGCCCTAAAAGGTATTATATATTCCTTGGATAAGGATTGAAAGAAAAGGTGGCTGCCCAACTTTTATATTTGGATAAATATGAAAGGGTGGCTACCCAAAATATTAAATATCTATTTCATTTCTTAATTTGCTAAGATAATAATAGTAGGAGTAGTTTACATAACTACACCATAACACTTCAAACACGTTCGAAATATCATCAAATTCACGTTCGGGAAGTGTGAAGTAAAATATACCCTTACTATCAAGAGATGGTCAATCGAAAATTCAAGAGTTAGTTTTAAAAAAAAAATTGGGGTGTTACATGAAAAGTCTTCTAGAAGTTGGAAGTAAACTAGTGATCTCGATCCGAAACAATGGAAATAGGGACCCGGGGCAATCACACAATATCACGAACATAGATCCTAGCTAACCTCTCCGCAGTATAAGTAACTTGAACTGGAATTAAATGAGCGGACTTGGTCAACCAGTCCACAATAACCCACACATAATCAAACTTCCCCAGGGTTTTCGAAAGACCCACAACGAAATCCATAGCAATCCTCTCCCACTTCCACTCGGGAATGGGCATCCTCCGGAGCACACCACCAAGTATCTGGTGCTCATACTTCACTTGCTGACAATTCCCACACTTAGACACAAAATCTGCAATATCTCTCTTCATCCTCCGCCACCAGCAGTGCTGTCTCAAATCCCGATACATCTTCGTGGACCCCGAATGAATGGAATACCTCACACTATGGGACTCAATCAAGATCAAATGAATCAAGTCACCAACATGAGGAATGTACATGCGTCCCTTGATCATCAGAATCCTCTCACTATCAAGAATGGCCTCCTTGGCCTCACCCCTTAGAACCTTATCTCGAATCTTACACAACTGAACATCCTCCAACTGATGAGTCCTGATCTGCTCTAATAGGTATGATCTAGCCTCAACATAAGCTAAGACTCTGCTTGTGTTACACCCCAGAAAAAAAATTCCGTTAACATACAGAGAATAGACTAACGAAGGGCACGTCGTATACGATGTTTTGGTAAGTAAGAAATAACATTTGATGATTCTAAATGAGATTTCAAAGACGTTTGAGGTAGGAGACGAAAGTTGTTAAGGAAAGCAAGGTATATGTTGTGTGTCGGGCAAGATTTATGAGTATCGAATTAATGATGGCTTAATGATGTTTTGGAGAAGAGTTATAATGCCCCTTAGATTGTTAATGAAGTGTTAAACAAGTGCTAAGAAGGTTCCATAAGGATTTGAGATCAAACGAAGTGACGTGAACAAAATCGGAGAAAAGATAGATTATACGACCAATTATACGGTCCGTATAAGGGTCCGCAGAATCGTCACAGTGAAGGTCCCTCACTGATGGGATTATACGGTCACTTATACAGACCGTATAATGTGTCGTATAATGGTCGCAAAAGTGAGATGTTGATGGGGTGATTTCATGGTCACTTATACGGACCATATAAGTGTCTGTATAATTACCCGACGGGTCAGATTTTTAAGTCATTAATAAGAAGACCCAAGTTCATTATTTCATTTCATTTCTCACCCAACACTTCAAGAATTCTCTAGAACCCTCTCCACTCTTCATACACAAGAACCTAAGAGAAATCCATGATCAACTTCATCAAACCAACAAAATCAAGTGCAAGAAACACATTAAAGTTCATCTAAGCCAAGAAATTCCAATGGAAGTGAACTAGGGTTTTGGTGCAAGAGAAGTATTTACACTCAAGGCTTATTCCTACACCATATAAGGTAATTTTTATGATATTTTCATGTTGTGTAAGGTATTGAGAAGTTGAAACACTTGGATTGTAGAAGGATATAGAAAATGGGTCACAAAGATAGGAATAATGAGATTTTGAGTAGCAATTTCGAGTGAATCATGAATATTGATATGTTGTAATTGTAAGTATGTTATAAACGAAATTTAGAACATTGGATAAGTATTATATGTGAGAAAATGCAATAGTGAACTATGACCATGGTTATCGAGGAATTGAAGTGAAATTGTGAAATGTGGATAATGTAGGTGAATGATGATTGTTGTCTATAATATTGTGAATGTTGTTATGGATGCTTGGGAGTCGATATGTGATATGAGGAAAGTTGTATAAACAAGGGAAATGCTGTCCAATTTTCTCTAGCCTTAGTAAGCACGTTCTTATAATCGATTAGCTAATGTTAATACGAACTTTCTTGAAGGTAGAAACGCGAGAATCGAAGAAGAACAATCAACCGATAGAATTGTTAAACGAAAGAGGTATGAGGTTAATTATGAGTCCACGACTATAAAGAGCTACATACGCATATGATAAAGAAAAGAGATACGATACGAGCATGATAATGATGATGATGATGGGCTTAAGTATAAAGAAACCTAGAGTAACATACGATGTCCATGAGGTTAATGATCCTAAGTATGGTTCCATCGATGCTTTTTCTTGTGTACACTCACCTTAAAATGTTAGTCCCCTCAAGGTGAGACATAATGATTATGATTATTCCATAATGAAATCAGGGGTTCACGACCTTATGTCACCCCGATATAGCCATAGTTGCCTTCAAGTTCTAATGTATGTTTAATAATAAATGTATAATGACGCTAAGCTTATGATATGCCTATGAGATGTATAATAATGATAAGTTTATGTTGACTATATGACGATACGTTTCCACTGGGCCTAGTTGGCCGGGCATGTCATCGCTAGGGCGGGCTGCCTACGATTCCATCGTGCCTAAATGGCCGAGCATATCACCGCTAAGGCAGGATGCTATGTTTACACTGAGCCTAGAGGGCCGGGTATGACACCACTTGTGGGCGGCATATGATGGTTACCCGGACGCGGGCTAACGATGATGATATATATGATACGATGATGTATACACTATGATGATACATGTACTATGATTATATATGAGATATGCATGAAATGTATCCACCCCTAAAAGATACGCAGGTTATATCTTCATCTTATGTCTTATGATTTTCTCTATTATGTTCATTTCATTCATGCCTTATATACTCAGTACAATGTTCGTACTAACGTCAGTTTTCTTTGGACGCTGTGTTCATCCCCACAGGTAAGCAGGGAGGTGTTCCAGACTCGTAGGAGCTAGCAGACTTGAGAGCACTCCATTGTTCCGGAGGTGCCATTGATTTACTCTTTTGTGTATATATATATGTTTTGGGCATGACGGGGTCCTGTCCCGTCCATATGTCTAGTACTCTAGTAGAGGCTCGTAGATACGCATGTGTGGGTAGTATGGTCTCACGATTTTTCCCACGTGTATATATATATATTTTGATAGCCGAAGGCCTTATGTATATAAAAGTAATTATGTTTCAAAGTGAAAAATGGTTTTCCCATGATTTGAGTATAAGATTAATGAATGAACGCTTGATGTGTACGATGGGTAATGGTATGAGCGGTGCTCGGTGGTTAGCCCTGGGTACCCGTCATGGCCCTATTTGGGTCATGACAAAAGTGGTATCAGAGCTGTTCAGTCCTAGGAACTGTCTACGAGCCGTGTCTAGTATAGTCTTGTTTACGGTGTGTTGTGCCCCACATTAATAAACAGGAGGCTACAGGACATTTAGGAAAAATGACGATCTTTCATCTTAAGCGATCGTGCGATAGAGCTATGTTATAAGACATTCTCCTCCTTAATAGTGTGCTATAATTTCAGAAATGCCGCCAAAAGGAAGAGCTATAGCCGCCCAGAAGGGCAAGACTACGATGAAATGATGGGTAGAAAGAGAGCCGCCAATGAATGTAAAAGAGGGCGAATCACATAATGAGGCTCCATCTAATACTTCTCCCACTCCGCCTATTATAGAAGAACAGGAAGGGGCATCAGCTCCAGCTCTTATGCCTCCAGTTCCTCCACCGGCCACTTCGGGTCAACAAGTGACCGAGGCTATTTATCTATTGACACAGTTAGTTGCCGCCCAGGCACAGCGGCAGAATATGGGTCCAAGTGATTGGGCAGCTAGTACCAGAGCCCGTGATTTCATGAGTTTAAATCCTCCGGAGTTTTTCGGGTCAAAGCTGGATGAAGATTCGCAAGGCTTTATTGATGAAATGTTAAGGACATTAAAGATTATTCTTGCCTCCGAAACTAAATCTGTGGAGTTGGCATCTTATAGACTCCGAGATGTAGTGGTATTATTGTACAATAATTGGATATTATTAAGAAAAGAGAATGCGCCTCCTCCCGTTTAGCAAGAATTTGTAGATGTCTCCATTCTCCACTATTTGCCACCTGAGGTCCACCGAGCTAGAGCGGATAGGTTCTTAAATCTAAAACAAGGAAATATGAGTGCCCGAGAGTATAACCTTCAGTTTAATTCATTGGCTAGATATGCCCCTACTATGGTGGCCGACATGGAGGATAGAGCGCACAGATTCGTGAGTGGATTAGTTCCACATTTGTTCAAGGACTGCTTGATGGCTTCGTTGCATGATGAGATGGATGTTTCCCGCATTCAAGCCCATGCCCAGAATTTAGAAGGACAACAACATCCGCAAAGGGGTGATCGTGATATTGATAGAGGGCAAAGCAAGAGGGCCAGATCTATGGGGGCAGGTAGTGATTATAGAGGGGGATCAAGGAAGGCATATTCTAGACACTCAGGCCAGTCGGCGACTAGTGCACCTCCAAGATTTACAGGTAGGAGATTTGACGGCTCCATTCCTTCAGGACAGGGTCAGAGTTCGAGAGCTTCAGGTTCTCAGTTTGGGGGTGATCATAGTCAGAGGAGACCACCAGTGCCGCGATGTAGTCAGTGCGGTAAATTACATTCGGGGCCATGTCGCCAGGGCACAGATGCTTGCTATGTTTGTAGACAGACTGGACACTTGATGGGTGATTGCCCCTCGAGGTATGGTAGAAGTGGGGTTCAACCCACAGGATCAGCAGCTGGTTCCTCTTCGGTGCGCCCGGTAGGGCAGACTCCCCAGACCCTAGCAGGTCGAGGTAGAGGCAAAGGGAGAGCATCTACTCCAGGTGCCACTCAGCCCCGTATGTATGCTTTAACCGGACGACAGGATCTTGAGTCTTCCCCGAATGTGGTTACAGGTACATTATCCGTATTTTCCTATGATGTGTAAGCGTTGATAGATCTGAGTTCTACTCTATCTTATATTACTCCGTATGTTGTTGGTCGTATTGGGGTGAAACCTGAGACAATTAAACCTTTTGAGGTATCTACTCCAGTTGGTGATCCCGTGATAGCTAGACAAGTGTATAATAATTGTGTAATTGTGATATGCGACCGCCAGACTAAAACTGATTTAGTTGAGCTGGAGATGTTAGATTTCGATGTGATTATGGGTATGGATTGGTTGGCCTCATGTTATGCTAATGTTGACTGCCAAATGAAAGTAGTTCGATTTCAATTTCCGGGATAGCCGTGCTTGAATGGAAGGGTAATACAACATCTCTAAGACGTAGGTTTATTTCCTACCTTAAGGCAAGAAAGATGATAGCTAAGGGCTATATTTATCACTTAGTCCGAGTTCATGATACCGAAGCAAAGTCGCCAACTTTCCAATCCGTTCTGGTAGTGAATGAATTTTTGGATGTATTTCCAGATGAACTTCCAGGCCTTTCTCCGGAAAGAGAAATTGATTTCGCTATTGCCGGACACCAAGCCTATTTCTATTCCTCCTTACCGAATGGCTCCAGCAAAATTGAAAGAGTTAAAGGCACTGTTGAAGGATTTGCTTGAGAAGGGGTTTATTAGACCCAGTTCATCACCGTGGGGAGCACCCGTCCTATTCGTGAGAAAGAAAGATGGTTCCTTACGGATGTGTATCGATTATAGGCAGTTGAATAAGGTGACGATAAAGAACAAATATCCTCTTCCTAGAATCGATGATTTGTTTGATCAACTACAGGGTGCCAAGTGGTTTTCCAAAATAGACTTGAGGTCATGTTATCACCAAGTAAGAGTTAAAGAAGAGGATATTCCCAAAACAGCTTTCAGAACGAGATATGGCCTATGAATTCTGGGTGATGTCGTTTGGGTTAACTAATGCTCCGGCAGTGTTCATGAATTTGATGAATAATGTATTCCGGCCTCTCTTAGATTTATTCGTAATAGTATTCATTGACAATATTCTGGTAATCAGAACATGCTGACCATTTACGTATTGTCCTTGGAATTCTTCGGACCCGAGAATTGTATGCAAAATTCTCAAAGTGCGAGTTTTGGCTGAATTCTGTGACATTTTTGAATCATGTTATTTCAGATGATGGCATCCGAGTTGATACTTAGAAAAGTAAAGCTGTGAAGACTTGGCCAAGGCCGACGACGCCTACAGAAGTCCGTAGTTTTCTGGGATTGGTAGGTTATTATAGAAGGTTCGTAGAAGGATTTTCCTCTATTTCATCCCCATTGACGAAGCTAACCCAAAAGTCAGTTAAATTCCAGTGGAATGATACTTGTGAACGCAGCTTCCAAGAGTTGAAGGACAGATTAACCACAGCCCCAGTCTTGACACTCCCAGAAAGGCCAGATGGTTATGTTGTATATTGTGATGCTTCCGGTGTTGGGTTAGGATGTGTGTTAATGTAGCACGGTAAAGTCATCACCTATGCTTCGAGACAGCTGCAGAAACATGAAAAGAACTACCCAACTCATGATCTCGAATTGGCTGCAGTTATTCATGCATTAAAGATGTGGAGACACTACTTGTATGGGGTACATGTCAATATTTATACAGATCACAAGAGTCTTCAATACATTTTCAACCATAAGGAGTTAAATTTGCGGCATAGGCGGTGGTTAGAATTATTGAAGATTATGATGTGAGCATTTTATACCACCCCGGAAAGGCAAATGTAGTAGCTGATGCACTTAGTCGCCAATCGATGGGCAGCCTATGTGAAGTTCCTCCAGAGAAGAAAGAAATAATTCATAAGCTCTATCAACTAGCTAATCTTGGAGTACGTTTAATTGATTCAGGTAGTGCAGGAATTGGTATTAATAATCCCACAGTTTCGTCCCTGATTATGGAAGTAAAAGAGCGTCAATACGAAGATCCTCAGTTGAGCCATTATAGAGACACACTTCATGAAAAAGAGAAGTCTCCATTTGAAACTTCTATGGATGGAATTCTTAGATACCGAGGCAGACTATGTGTTCCGAATGTTGCAGAATTGCGCCATCGAATTCTAGAAGAAGCTCATTATTCTTGGTATTCTATGCACCCAGGTGCAACGAAGATGTATCATGATCTCAAGTTGATATATTGGTGGGATGACATGAAGAGAGACATAGAAGAATTTTTAGCTCAATGTCCAAACTGCCAGCAAGTGAAAATCGAATATCAAAAGCCAGGAGGATTATTGCAAGTAATGGAAATCCCTACTTGGAAATAGGAAGTGATCAAAATGGATTTTATTGTGGGGTTACCTCATTCCCGAGGCAAGTATGATTCCATATGGGTGATCGTGGACAGACTCCCGAAAGCAGCTCATTTTCTTCCTGTTAGAACCACATACTCAGCAGAAGATTATGCAAGGCTGTATCTCAAGGAGATTGTGCAACTCCATGGTATTTCGATATCCATTATCACAGATAGAGGAGCACAATTTACAGCCAAGTTCTGGAAATCTTTCCAAGAAGGTCTAGGTACTCAAGTAAAGCTTAGCACGGCATTTCATCCGCAGACTGATGGGCAAGCTGAACATGCTATTCAGACCTTGGAAGATATGCTACAGGCATGTGTACTAGATTTAAGTGGTAGTTGGGATGACCACTTACCTCTTATTGAGGTTGCATACAACAATAACTACCATTCCAGTATCCAAATGGCTCCGTATGAAGCCTTATATGGAAGGAAGTGTAGGTCCCCAATTGGATGGTTTGAAATAGGAGAAGTACAGCTAATAGGCCCTGAGTTAATTCAACAAGCAGTAGAAAAAGTCAAGATGATCCGAGATAGATTATTGAGAGCCCAAAGTCGCCAAAAATCTTATGCGGACAACCGCCGACGAGACTTAGAATTTCAAGTTGATGATTGGGTATTCTTAAAGGTGTCACCAATGAAAGGAGTGATGGGATTTGGTAAGAAAGGAAAGTTAAGTCCTCGATACATTGAACCCTATAATATTATCCGTAAGGTGGGTCAAGTAGCTTATGAATTGGACTTGCCTCCAGAACTTGAATTAGTCCATCCAGTTTTCCATGTCTCAATGCTCTACAAGTGTGTTGGAGATCCTACGAGGATTGTTCCAATAGATGATGTTCAAGTGATAGAAAAGCTAGTCTATGAAGAAGTGTCTATTGCCATATTAGACAGGCAAGTACGGAGACTTCGAAATAAGGAAATGGCCTCAGTTAAAGTCTTATGGCAAAATAACAACCCATAAGAAATGGCTTGGGAAGCAGAAGATAGTATGAAATCCAAATACCCGCACTTATTTCAGCCCCCACAAGATATCCACGATGAAACATCGAGATTATGAGGTATGTATGTTTTCTTTTTATGCATATGGGCCGTGTGTGGCCAACTTATATTGTTATTGTGTTGTGGCCCTGTGAGGCAATGTTATTATGGGCTATTGTGACAGGATAGTAGTGCCATATTATAGGGGAAACTCTGGCAAAATTTTCGTAGAATTCCCGAGTGCTTAACATTCGAGGACGAATGTTCCAAAAGTGGGGAAGAATGTTACACCCTGGAAAAAAAAATTCGTTAACAGACGGTGAATAGACTAACGAAGGGCACGACGTATACGATGTTTTGGTAAGTAAGAAATAACATTTGATAATTCTAAATGAGATTTCAAAGACGTTTGAGGTAGGAGACGAAAGTTATTAAGGAAAGCAAGGTATATGTTGTGTGTCGGGCAAGATTTATGAGTATCGAATTAATGATGTTTTGGAGAAGAGTAATAATTCCCCTTAGATTGTTAATGAAGTGTTAAACAAGTGTTAAGAAGGTTCCATAAGGATTTGAGATCAAACGAAGTGACGAGAACAAAATCGGAGAACAGATAGATTATATGACCAATTATACAATCCGTATAATGGTCCGCAGAATCGTCACAGTTAAGGTCCCTCACTGATGGGATTATACGGTCACTTATTTGGATCGTATAACATTATACGGACCGTATAATGTGTCGTATAATGGTCACAGAAGAGAGATGTTGATGGGGGTGATTTCACGGTCACTTATACGGACAGTATAAGTTTATACGGACCGTATAAGTGTCCGTATAATTACCCGACGGGTCAAATTTTTTAGTCATTAATAAGAAGACCCAAGTTCATTATTTCATTTTATTTCTCACCCAACACTTCAAGAATTCCCTAGAACCCTCTCCACTTTTCATCCACAAGAACCCAAGAGAAATTCATGATCAACTTCATCAAACCAACAAAATCAAGTGCAAGAAACACATTAAAGTTCATCTAAGCCAAGAAATTCCAATGGAAGTGAACTAGGGTTTTGGTGCAAGAGAAGTATTTACACTCAAGGCTTATTCCTGCACCATCTAAGGTAAGTTTTATGATCTTTTCACGTTGTTTAAGGTATTGAGAAGTTGAAACACTTGGATTGTAGAAGGATATAGAAAATGGTTCACAAAGATAGGAATAATGAGATTTTGAGTAGTAGTTTAGAGTGAATCATGAATATTGATATGTTGTAATTGTAAGTATGTTATGAATGAAATTTAGAACATGGGATAAGTATTATATGTGAGAAAACGCAATAGTGAACTATGACCTTGGTTATGGAGGAATTGAAGTGAAATTGTGAAATGTGGATAATGTAGATGAATGATGATTGTTGTCTATAATATTGTGAATGTTGTTATGGATGCTTGGGAGTCGATATGTGATATGAGGAAAGTTGTATAAACAAGGGAAATGCTGCCCAATTTGCTTTAGCCTTAGTAAGCACGTTCTTATAATCGATTAGCTAATGTTAATACGAACTTTCTTGAAGGTAGAAACGCGAGAATCGAAGAAGAACAATCAACCGATAGAATTGTTAAACGAAAGAGGTATGTAAGGCTAATCCTATCCTTCTAAGGCATGACTCCTATGGCATGAATCTTCCTAATTTTCCATAATCTTCCTAAATAACGGAAATTATGAGTCCATGACTATAAAGAGCTACATACGCATATGATAAAGAAAAGAGATACGATACGAGCATGATAATGATGATGATGAGCTTAAGTATAAAGAATCCTAGAGTAACATACAATGTCCATGAGGTTAATGATCCTAAGTATGGTTCCATCGATGCTTTTTCTTGTGTACACTCACCTTAAAATGTTAATCCCCTCAAGGTGAGACATAATGATTATGATCATTCCATAATGAAATCGGGGGTTCACGACCTTATGTCACCACGATATAGCCATAGTTGCCTTCAAGTTCTAATGTATGTTTGATGATAAATGTATAATGAAGCTAAGCTTATGATATGCTTATGAGATGTATAATAATGATAAGTTTATGTTGACTGTATGATGATACGATTCCACCGTGCCTAGTTGGCCGGATGTCACCGCTAGGGAGGGCTGCATACAATTCCTCCGTGCCTAAATGGCCGGCCATGTCACCGCTAAGGCAGGCTGCTATGTTTACACCGAGCCTAGAGGGCCGGGCATGACACCACTAGTGGGCGGCATATAATGGTTACCCGGACGCGGGTTAACGATGATGATATATATGATACGATGATGTATGCTCTATGATGATACATGTACTATGATTATATATGAGATATGCGTGAAATGTATCCACCCCTAAAAGATACGCAGGTTATATCTTCATCTTATGTCTTATGATTTCTCTATTATGTTCATTTCATTCATGCTTTACATACTCAGTACAATGTTCGTACTGACGTCAGTTTTCTTTGGACGCTGTGTTCATGCCCACAGGTAATCAGGGAGGTGGTCCAGACTCGTAGGAGCTAGCAGACTGGAGAGCATTCCATTGTTCCGGAGGTGCCATTGATTTACTCTTTTGTGTATATATATATGTTTTGGGCATGACGGGGTCCTGTCCCGTCCATATGTCTAGTACTCTAGTAGAGGCTCGTAGATACGCATGTGTGGGTAGTATGGTCTCACGATTTTTCCCACGTGTATATATATATATTTTGATAGCCGAAGGCCTTATGTATATAAATGTAATTATGTTTCAAAGTGAAAAATGGTTTTCCCATGATTTGAGTATAAGATTAATGAATGAACGCTTGATGTGTACGATGGGTAATGGTATGAGCGGTGCTCGGTGGTTAGCCCCGGGTACCCGTCATGGCCCCTAGTCGGGTCATGATAGCCTGGAACTGAAATATCAAGACGAATAAAACTATTGGCCAGAGTCTGAACCTCCAGGGCCAATGGACACTCGAAAACAACCAAACGGGCTAAACTCCCAATACTCGTGGCCTTGCGACTCAAGGCATCAACAACAACTTTGGATTTCCTTGGATGGTAAAGATAGAGATGTCATAGTCCTTCAGGAGCTCCATCTATCGGCGCTGCCTTGAATTAAGATCTCTCTAGGTGAACACGTGTTGAAGGCTACGGTGGTCGGTGAAAACCTCACAATGGATGGCATATAAGTAACGCCTCCAGATCTTCAAAGATAAAAACCACAACTAGCAACTCCAAATCATGGGTAGGGTAGTTCCTCTCATGGATCTTCAACTAACGGTAAGCATAGGCTATGACAGTACCCTCCTGTATTAAAACTGTACCCAAACCTACATAGGATGTATCACAATAGACTGACAAATCCTTACCCTTTATGGGTAATGCTAGAATTAGGGTTGAAGTCAAAAGGGTCTTGAGCTTTTGAAAGCTCTCCTCACAATCATCCGACTGCTGGAAGGAAACATCCTTCTAAGTCAATCTGGTCAACGAAGAAGCAATAGAAGTGAAACCCTTCACAAATCGACGATAATAGCTGGCTAATCCCACTAAGCTATGAATATCGGTCACAGTAGTGGGCCTCGCCCAATCTCTAACAGCCTCAATCTTCTTGGAATAACTATGATCCTGTCCTTAGACAAAACATGGCCCAAGAATGCCATGGACTCAAGCCAGAACTCGCACTTCAAAAACTTGGCATAAGGCCTCTTCTCCCAGAACAATCCAAAAACATTCCTCAAATGGCACGCATGCTACTCTCTACTGTTGGAATAAGCCAAGATATCATCAATGAATACAATCATTAAGGAATCAAGATATGGCTTGAAAATGCTATTCATCAAAGTCATAAACGCAGTTGGGGCATTTGTAAGCCCAAAAGGCATCACAAGGAACTCATAGTGACCATAACATATCCGGAAGGCCGTCTTCGGAACATCATCGGCCTGAATGTTTAGCTGATGGTAGCCTGACCTCAAATCAATCATAAAACATATAGAAGCACCATGAAGCTGGTCGAACAAGTCATCAATACGAGGAATGGGATACTTGTTATGAATGGTGACCTTGTTCAACTGACGATAATCAATGCACATCCTCATAGTGTCATCCTTCTTCTTCACAAATAACACAGGAGCACCCCAAGAAGAAACACTCAGTCTAATAAACCCCTTACTTAATAGATCTTACAACTTCTCCTTTAGCTCCCCCAACTCAGCAGGCGCCATCCTATAAGGAAGAATGGAAATAAGACACGTGCGCGGATCCAAGTCAATAAAAAAAATCAATGTCGCGGTCAGGCGGCATACCCGACAAATTAGAAGGGAAGACCTCGAGAAACTCACTCATAATAGGCACAGACTCAAGGGGCAGAGAATCAACACTAGTATCGCGAACATGGGCTAAATAAGCCAAACACCCCTTGGCCACTAACTTCTTCGTACAGACATAGGAAATGATCATCTTCGGAGCGGGACTTGGAGTACCCCTCCACTCTATTCTAGGAATCCCAGGCCTGGCTAATGTGACTGTCTTGGAGTGACAGTCCAATAGCGCATGATATGGTGACAACCAGGTCATACCCAAGATAATATGAAAGTCTACCATATCCAAAATCATCAAGTCTACCCACAAATCATACCCCATGAAAGTAACTAAACAAGACCGACAGACTCGATCAACAATAACAGAGTCTCCGACCGGAATAGATACACAGATAGGTACACCTATACAATCACAACGAAAATCAAAATCAACAGCATGATAGATAGACACATAGGAATGAGTAGACCCTAGATCAAACAATACCGAAGCAGGTCGATGTTGAACAAAAATATTACCTAAGATCACAGCATTAGAAGTCACCGCCTCTGGCCAACCCATGAAGGAATAGCAACGACCGTCACCACGGTAACCTTTAGAAGCCTGCAGAGTAACTCTACCTAATTGGTGTCCACCTCTAGTCTGATAAGAGCCACCGCAGCCTCACTTAGCACCGCCTCTAACTCATGAGCCAGCTCTGCCACTAGATGGTACTGGAGCCCTCGGAGTCTGGAACGTGGAACCCTAATGGGACCCACTCTGCCCTGACCTAGGAAAATCTCTCATAAAGTGATCGGGGTCACCACACACATAGTATGCTGTAGGAGCTGGAGGTAGATGCGCTGAAGCTGATGAACTGAAGGGACCGGCACAGTCCACTGTACGGGAGTAAGATCCTCCATAAGACTTCCCAACTTCATAGGTACTGGGTCAAGTAGGGCCACTCGAAGAAGCCTGTAGTGCTGACCAGATAGGGCGGCTGGGGGCTGACAAATAGGGCCTGGATGACTGTCCCCAACCCTGTAACTGGATCGACTGAAACTATCATAATGACGTGGCTTCTTCTTACTACCCTCCCCAAAGATTGAGCCTTTGCTGAATCGACACCAATGGCATGATCAACAATAGCCTGGAAAGAAGACCCTATGGTCACAGGTTGAAGACAAGAATATGAATCAGGTACACAAGCCCATTCACAAATCTACGGACTCTCTCATCCTCTGAGGGAATCATCTGGGCAACATATCGGGCCAAAAAAAGAAATCTAGCCTCACACTCAGAAACAGACAACCCATAATGTCACAAATAGTGAAACTCATCCCTATGCGCGTCCTTGAAAGTACGTGGGACATACTTCTCCAAGAAGGCCTAATGAAACTAAGTCCAACAAAGAGAGGGCACACCCACTGGCCTTCTATCAATAAATGCTCCCCACCACGTCTTCAGATCCTCGCGAAGCTGGAATGACATTGTAACGACTCGTTTGGTCCTTATAGTTCTTTTGGCACTTTCACCCTCTCCCCAGCATTAATTATCTCCCTTTTTTACTCGAGGGGACCGTTGACACACTTCTTAAGGTGTCTAGACTGAATTCGGGTAACTTTGGTGAAAATATAGGCTTAAAAGTGAAAGTGGTTGAGCCGAAGTTGACATTTGGGCAAACGAACCTTTTTCAGAATTTTGCCAATTTCGAGAGGTCCAAATAGTCATTTAGAACTTGTGTGTGCATTTGATTTGGTTCCCAATACATTCGGATGCATTTCCGGACATTAGATGGGAAATGGGAATTAAGGTATCAGTGGTTGACTTGGTCAACGAGACCTCCGTTGGGAATTCCGAGGCCACAGGCACGTTCGTAACACATTTGTATGTGGGACTATGTACCTAGTATGTGAGCAGATGGCCTCAGGAGTTAGTCAAAAAATCGAATCGAAGGAAAATATTGGGCAAAGTTTCTGGTGTCTGCTACCCGCTTTGGCGGCACCATCACCGCAGTAGCGGCACCGCTGGAGTAGTAGCGCTGCCGTCGAAGCGGTCCTAGCCATTTTGCCTTGACTGCTGAAGCGGTCAGGTGGCCGCTGGGGCGGTCCAATTACCGCTATAGCGGTGACGGGCAGTGTCTGTTTATTTAATGAGTCTTAGACCCTCATTATTTCATATATCTAGATATTAAGGATTGGGAAAGCTGTTCTTGGAGACAAATTGAAGGAAATCTTGGAGGTAAAACCTTGTCTAATCCTTTACTTCTCTGTAATCACAATCATATTAGATTTTCCCCTTCCCTTTCCAATCCCTTAGAGATGGAATTTGAAGGAGGGTTTTGGGAGATTTTTCTCTAAGATTATACTTGATAAATTGATGATGTTAATAGTAAAATGTGATGAATCTAAGCTTAGTAAGCCCACATCTTCAACTTTTAATGTTGATTTTCGTATTTGGAGAATTAGGGTCCGTACCCAATTTAGGGGTTTTTACTAGAAATTAGATTTGGGGATAGTTCTTAAGATAAATCAACAATTAATGATTGGGTTATGATTACCTAGGATTCAATTTGGTATTTTAACCACAAATTTCCCGTTTGCCCTTGTGGGCCCGTTTTCTCAATTTCTAGGATTAAATGGACCTAATTGATGTCATAGCAATATTGGTATCATTCTCCATGATTTCTAATTTAGAATTCAATTATGCTTAGAATACTTTGGTTCTGAGCTTCAGAGGAAGGGCAAGGCGATAGAGTGACTTGTTGGTGTTGCGGTTCGGCAGTCCAGGTAGGTTACGGTTTACCTTTGGTGAGACTTCGTATAGCAAATCACATATTTAGATTATAATGTCAGAGACAGCATGTGAACCTTCGGGTGTGGAGTTGGGATGGATATTGCCTTAGGTTGGGCCCTGATGTGTGTTAGGACTAGCCACCCCGTTATGCGTGTCGATTGTTCAATTGTGTTGGCTTGATGCCATATGTAGTTGGTAGATATAGAATTCTTCTCGTTGTCCTAATTTGGAATAGGATTGACATACCCGTTTTTGGTACATATACTTGATATATTATGGGCGTACCCACTGTTGGTACTTGAGTTATTGATATATGTTGGCATACCCATTGTTGGTATTGTGATGTGATGCGTTGTTGGCATAACCGTTGTGGTATTGGTGATATTGAATTTGACTGTTGATGATTGACATATGCATTGCACGAAATCTCTCATATTTATCATGCATGGCCGATATCCGGTGATGATCTGGTACCGTTGATTGGGCAAAATTGATATTTGATAAACCGTTTTACTTCAGTGATTGTGAAAAAGGCCGATGTCCGTAGATCCATTTCGGAATCATTGTTTATATGAAATTGACACTTGATAAACTCTTTTACTTGAGTGATTGTGAGGAGGCCTTTGTCCGAGGTTCAATTCCGGAATTGTTGATTTGTGAAACTGATATTTGACAACTCTTTTGAGTAATTGTAAGGAGGCTGATGTTCGCTAGTTATATTCGGGCATCGTTGTTGCATGGCAGATTTCGATGTTATTCCGGAATCATTGTTAGTGCATGGGCTCTGCGGGTGCCCCAGGGTGGTGCCGGTGAGACTCCCCTTGTGACTAATTAGCCAGGGTCCTGTCTATCTGTTTGGCAAAGATTCGAGACGGTGGCACTTAGACTTAGCGAGTCACGCCGGGTTGTTCTACCGAGACATCGATATTTTCGTTCGGAGTGCATATGTACACCTCATTTGCATAGCACGACATGGTATCACATTCATACCATTATTGCACTGCATTGCATTATGACTTGAGTGAGATGTCGTGAGGACTGTATTGTGACTATTGTGTTGTTGATGATTGGACTGTGATGATTCTATTGTGGTGATTGTTTCAAGATTAGATATACTCAGACTTATTATATTGGGGTTAGATACTTACATAGGTGGTGACGGATACTCGGTTACGATTATAGTGTTTCATGCGTGATCGGTTTACTTGTTTATCAGCGTTATTTTCTGAATTGTGTTAACTATGCTTAGTCGGCCTATGATGCCTACCAGTACTGTTGTTTGTACTGACCTGCACATGCTGCATTCTTCTATGAATGCAGAGTATCAGCCTGGATCTACTTCTCTAACTCGTGGTTGATCGACTCATCAGCTTCTACTTGAGTTTTCCAGGGTGAGCATGGTGTACGCTGACCTCGAAGAATCTTCTATTTCTTATGTATTACTTTTCACTCAAGACATGATTTGATATGGTTTTGATATGCTTAAATACGACCACGATATACGGCCCGTAAACTTGAATACGGACGTAAACTGGGTTTACGATCAGTGTGCACTTCAGTCACTGTTCATTCCAGATTAGATTTTATGTCATTAAAAAGAGACCTAAGCTCATTCAATTCATTTCATTTCCACGATGTTTCTCTCTAGAAACCTCTAGAATGCTCTCCACTCTTCACTTACAAGGAAATCAAAGGAAATCCATGATCAATAACACCAAGTCCATGAGACAAACTGTATGAAACCTAGCTAAAGTTCTTCTCTCTCAAGAAAACCCAAAGGAAGTGAAGTAGGGTTTTGACGCTAGAGGAGTGATTCCATTCAAGGCTTGTTCAACCATCATCTAAGGTAAGTTTCATGACTAAACCATGTTGTTTAAGGTATTGGAAGGTTAAGATACTTGAATTGTAGAAAGACATAAGAAATGGGTCATTAATGAGTGAATAGTGCCATGTTTGGATGGTAGTTGGACTGAATCATAAATGTTGGGGTGTTGTGAGTATGAGTACGTCATAAATGATATTTAGGCCATGGAATAAGTGTGATACATGAGAAAACGCGATAGTAAGCTATAACCATAAATGTGGAGAGAAATGGTGGATTGTGGTCAATATATATGAATGATGATTGTGGATTGCATTATTGCGAATGTTGTTGTGAGCGTTTGGGAGTTGATATAGAACACGGGAAAAGTAGTGTAAACAAAGGAAGTGCTTCCAAATTTTCCCTAGCTTTAGAAAGCCCGTTCTTATAATTGCTTAGCTAATAACGATATAAATTCTCTTGAAGGTAGAACGTGTGCATTAAATGAGAACACGCAAGCGATAGCTTAGTTAAACGTCAAAGGTATGTAAGGCTTATCCCTTCCTTAAAAGGCATGAATCTTTCAAACTTTCCATGATCCTCTTATATGATGGAACTTATGAGTTCTTAAATATACTAAATTACATACGAGCATGATAATGATGATAATGAGTTAAAGTATAGAGATTCGATAGTTCATGATATGATGATCCCATAATGCTGATGGTGTCATTATTGTTAACACTCACCTTATGCACTATTTCCTTCAAGGTGAGGCAAAATACTCATAAACGTCCATAATATAATCGGGGGTTTACGACCTTACGTCACCCCGACATAGCTATAGTTGCCTTCAAATGTGTAATGCATGCCCCTAACGCTAAATGTGAAATAATGCTAAGTCATGACATGTTTATAAGATGATCAATACTGCTAGCTTATAATATGCCTATGCTATGTATGAAAATGCCAAAGCTATGATAAGATTATGATACGTTCATGAAATGTGCAATAGTGATGGGTTATGATTGATTATGTGAAGATGAAATTCCACCGCGCCAGAATGGCCGGGCATGTCACTGCTAAGGCGGGATGCATATGGTTCCACCGTGCCTAGATGGCCGGGCATGTCACCGCTAAGGCGGGCTGCGATGTTACACTGAGCCTAGAGGGCCGGGCATGATCACCACTAGTGGGCGGCATATGATGGTTACCCGGACACGGGATAACAACGAGATATGTGATGTGACGAGATATGTGATGTGACGAGATATGTAATGTGGCGAGATATGTGATGTGATGACATATGTACCATGATTATGTAAAATATAATATATGTACAAAATTTATTTTCTTATGACACTCTTGCAGGTTATATCTTTCTGTTATGGCTCATGATCCTCCTATTATATTTATTTCATTCTTGTCTTACATACTCAGTACAATATTCGTACTGACGTCCGTTTTCTTTGGACGATGTGTTCATGCCTACAGGTAGACAGGGAGGCGAGCTTGAGCCAGACTCGTAGGAGCTGTTAGGCGATTGAAAGCACTCCCTCTTCCCGGAGGTGCTTGGTTATTCTTTTGTGTATATTTGTATATGTTGGGCTCGACGGGGTCCTGTCCCATCTATGCGTTTTGTACTTCAGTAGAGGCTCGTAGATACACGGTGTGGGTTATGTGGTCTGATAGGGTCACTATGGTATAATTATATATATATTATCTTGATAGCCTAAAGGGCTTATGTATATAAAACTATTTATGTTTATAAATGAAAAATGGCTTTCTTACGATTTGAGTGTAAAATCGATAAAAGAGTAGTTAATGAGCATGATGAGTAGTAGAGCGAGCGGTGCTCGGTGGTTAGCCCCGGGTACCTGTCGCGGCCCCTAGCTGGGTCATGACAATTACTTCCCATTTCCAAGTAGGGATCTCCATTTCTTGCAATAAGCCTCCTGGCTTTTCATGTTCAATCTTTACTTGTTGGCAACTTGGACACTGTGCTACGAATTCCGCTATGTCTCTCTTCATGCCATCCCACCAATATATTAACTTGAGATCATGATACATTTTGGTGGTACCTGGGTGAATAGAATACCGAGAACAATGTGCTTCTCCTAGAATTCGTTGGCGCAATTCCGCCACATTCGGCACACATAACTTGCCTCGGTAGCTGAGAACTCCATCCATAGAAACTTCAAATGAAGACTTCTCTTTCCCATGAGATGTGTCTCTGTAACGACATAATTGAGGATTTTCATATTGCCGTACTTTCACTTCCATGTCCAAGGATGAAATTGTGGGATTATTGATACTAATCCCCACATTACCCGAATCGATTACATGTACTCCAAGATTAGCTAGTTGGCGGAGATCATGAACCATCTCTTTCTTTTCCAGAGGGACTTCACATAAACTGCCCATTGATCGGCGGCTAAGTGCATCGGCTACTACATTCGCTTTTCCGGGGTGGTACAAAATGTTCACATCATAATCTTTTAACAATTATAACCACCGCCTCTGCCGCAGGTTCAACTCCTTCTACTTGAAAATGTATTGAAGACTTTTGTGATCTGTATAGATATCAATAGGCACACCATACAAATAATGCCTCTATATTTTTAAGGCATGAATAACCGCAGCCAATTCGAGATCATGAGTTGGATAATTCTTTTCATGTTTCCGTAATCGCTCGAAGCATATGCAATAACTTTACCACGCTGCATCAATATGCATCCTAATCCGACACCGGAAGCGTCACAATATACCACATAGCCATCTGATCCTTCTGGAAGTGTTAAGATCGGAGCTGAGGTCAATCTGCCCTTCAACTCCTGGAAGCTGCGCTCACAAGCATCGCTCCATTGTAATTTAGCCGACTTCTGGGTTAGCTTCATCAATGGGGCTGAAATAGATGAAAATCCCTCTACGAATCTTCTATAATAACCTGCCAACCCAAGAAAACTATGAACTTCTGTAGGCGTCTTAGGCCTTGGCCAAGTCTTCATAGTTTCAATTTTCTGAGTGTCAACTCGAATGCCATCATCTGAGATGACATGGCCCAGAAATGTCACAGAATTTAGCCAAAACTCGCACTTCAAAAATTTTGCATACAATTCTTGGGCTCGAAGAATGCCAAGAACAATTCGCAAATGATCTTCATGTTCTGTTTCCGTGCGAGAATACAACAGAGTATCATCAATAAATACTATCACAAATAAGTCCAAGAGAGGCCTGAATACATTGTTCATCAAATTCATAAACACGGCCGGAGCATTAGTCAATCCAAATGACATCACCCAGAATTCATAATGGCCATATTTCATTCTGAAAGCTGTTTTGGGAATATCTGCTTCTCTAACGTTCACTTGATGATAACCTGACCTCAAGTCTATTTTGGAAAACCACCTGACACCTTGGAATTGGTCGAATAAGTCATCAATCCTTGGAAGAGGATATTTGTTCTTTATCGTTACTTTGTTCAATTGCCTATAGTCGATACACATTCGTAGAGATCCGTCTTTCTTCCTCATGAACAAGACTGGTGCTCCCCACAGTGATGAACTGGGTTTAATAAACCCCTTTTCAAGCAAATCTTTGAACTGCGCCTTTAGCTCCTTCAATTCTGCCGGAGCCATTCGATAAGGAGGAATAGAAATAGGCTTGGTATCCGGCAACACATCAATGGCAAAGTCAATCTCTCTTTCTGGAGGAAGGCCTGGAAGTTCATCTGGAAATACATCTGGGAATTCGTTCACTACCGGAACTGATTGGAAAGATGGCGACTTTGCCTCGGTGTCATGAACCCGAACTAAATGATAAATATAACCCTTGGCTATCATCTTCCTTGCCTTAAGGTAGGAAATAAACCTAACCTTTAGAGATGCTGCATTACCCTTCCATTCAAGCACGGGCTCTCCTGGAAATTGAAATCGAACTACTTTTGTTCAGCAATCAACATTAGCATAACACGAGGCCAACCAATCCATACCCATAATTACATCGAAATCTAACATCTTCAACTCAATCAAATCAGGTGTGGTCTGGCGATCACATATCACAACTACATAATTTTTATACACTTGTCTTGCTATCACGGGATCACCAACCGGAGTAGACACCTCAAAAGGTTTGATTGGCTCAGGTTTCACCCCAATACAACTAGCAACATATGGAGTAATATAAGAAAGAGTATAACCCGAATTTATCAGTGCATATACATCACGGGAGAATATAGACAATGTACCTGTAACCACATCCGGGAAGGACTCAAGATCCTGCTGTCCGGCTAAAGCATATACACGGGGCTGAGTGGCACCTGAAGTAGATGCTGCCCCTCTACCTCTGCCTCGGCCTGCTGATATCTGGGGAATCTGCCCTACCGGGCATGTTGAGGAAGAACCAGCTGCTGAACCTGTGGGCTGAACTCCAACTCTGCCACTCGTCGACGGGCAATCTCTCATCATGTGCCCCACCTGGCCAGAAGTATAACAAGCATCTGAACCATGGCGACATTTTCCAGAATGTAATCTACCGCACTGGCTGCATCGCGGTACTGGGGGTCTCTTTTGGCTATAATCTTCCCTGGACTGGGAATCTGAGGCCCTCGAACTCTGACCCTGTCCTGAACGAAAGGAGCGATCAAGTCTCCTACCTGCGAATCGAGGAGGTGCACTAGTCACCGACTGGCCGGAGTACCTAGAATATGTCTGCCTTGATCCCCCTCTATAATCACTGCCTGCTCCCGTAGATCTGGCCCTCTTACCTTGCCTCCTGTCGATATCACGGTCACCTCTTTATTGTTGTTGTCGGCCATCCAAATTCTGAGCATGGGCCTGTATTCGGGAAATATCCATCCCGTTTTGCAAGGAATCCGTCAAACAATCTCTGAACAAATGTGGCCCTAGGCCGCTCACAAATCTATGTACCCGATTGTTACACCTCAGAAATTTCTCCGTGAACGTACAATGAATAGACCAACGAAGAGTATGAGTGTACGATGTTTTACTAAGAAGGGGATGAATACTTATGAGTTTTGAAAATGCGAAGTTGCAGATTCGCACTTCATCCCAGTTGGTCGTAAAATAGAATACGGCCCGTAAAGTGGTTTACGGACCATAAACTGCTATCGTCCTCCAATATACAAAATTTCAACTTTCTGCCAAATGTCTACATGGTTAAATACGACTCAGAATACGGATCGTAAATCGAAATACGGCCCGTAAACTGTGACCGTAAACCACTATGACTCCAGCAAACCTTTCTGGTTCTGTTATGCTTAAATACGGTCGTGAAGGACGGACCGTAAACCAGAATACGGCCCGTAAACTGGGTTTACGGCCACTGTGCACTTCGACTACTGTTCATAAAAATCAGATTTTAAGTTTAGTATAAGGGACCCTTTTTCATTCCATTCATTTCATTTTCACTCCACACATCAAGAAACATCTAGAATACTCTCTAATATTCATCCACAAGAGAAGCAAAGGAAAATCAAGATCAACAACACTAAAACCATGAAATCAAGAGTGTGAAACTCATAAAAGTTCATCTACACCAAGAAATTACAAAGGAAGTGAATAAGGGTTTTTGGCATAGAAGAGTATTGCTACTCAAGGCTCATTCCTACCACATCTAAGGTAAGTTTTATGACTTTCTCATGATGATTGAAGTATTTATACGTTGAAACACTTGGATTATAGAAGAGTGTAGTAAATGGGTCAAAAAATGTGAATAGTGTCATAGTTGAATGATAGTTGGATTGAATTATGAATGTTGAAGAGTTGGGAGTATAAATATGTTATAAATGACGTGTAGACCATAAAATAGGTGTGATGTATGATAAAATGTGATGATGAGCTAAAACCCATAAATGTGGAGAAATTGGAGAAAAATGGTGGAATGTGGTAAATGTAGATTAATGACGATTGTTGATACGATATTGTGAGTGTTGTTGTGAATATTTGGTAGTTGTAATGAAACATGGGAAAAGTAGTAGAAACAAAGGAAATGCTGCCCAATTTTCCCTAGAAAATAGTCACGCGTTCTTATAGTCGATTAACTGACGTTGATGCGAATTCTCTTAAAGGTAAAGACGCGAATATTGAAGAGGAACGATCAAGCGGTAGAATAGCTAAAGGAAAAGGTATGTAAGGCTTATTTTTTCTTTCAAAAGGCATAAATCCTTCAAGTCTTATATAATCCTTCTACAAAATGAAGCCTATGAGTCCTTCAATATATTGAATTACATACGAATATGATGGTGATGATAATGAGCTAGAGTATAGTGATTCAAGAAATTGTGGCATGATGTTCCTATAAGGCTAATGATGTTATCTTTGTTAATACTCGCCTTATGCTCTATTTCCTTCAAGGCGAGGAACGATACTCATAAACGTTCATAATATAAGCGGGGGCTCTCGACCTTACGTCACCCCGACATTGTTATAGATTGTTCATAAGCCTCAATGTATGTCCTATGACCAATGTTTCGAGAAACTACGAGTCTATGTTCATAAAGGATTTCATGTGAGATAAAGGTAAGAGATACGCTATAGAAATGATAATGGAAATGATGAGCTTAAGCCCAAAGATTATAACGACTATCGTACGATATTTATACGAAATTCATGCTACGAATATGATGTGATTTTCATAGATTGTCTTTAAATTTAAATGTGTGCATTAATGAAAGGTTACGATAAGCTTATAAGATGTATGTGATGGCAATGATAATGATGAGATATATTGATCCTTGTATGATGCATATGATATGGTCGAGCCACTACGTGGCCGAATATGGAAGATATGTATGTGATATTGTCGAGCCACTACGTGGCCGAATACGGATACTGTCGAGCCACTATGTGGCCGAATACGGATATTGTCGAGCCCTACGTGGCCGAATACGGATAATGTTTTATGTGTATGAGAAGCTACGACACTACGATTATGAATTATATGACATAATGATGTATACGCTATGATGGTTCATGTACGACGATTATGTATATGCGATATATGTATGAAATGTATTCACCCTTAAAGGTCGCGCAGGTTTTTCCTTCACCTCATGACTTATGATTTCTCTATTATGTTTGTTTCATTCATGCCTTACATACTCAGTACAATATTCGTACTGACGTCTGTTTTCTTTGGACGCTGTGTTCATGCCCGCAGGTAGACAGGGAGACGGCGCAGACCTTTAGGAGCTATCAGCAGATTTGCAGAAGCACTCCATTATTCCGGAGGTGCTAATCGGGTTTATACTTTTGTGTGTATATATATATATATATATATATATATATATATATATATATATATATATATATATATATAAGTATTTTGGGCACGACGGGGTCTTGTCCCGTCCATATGTCTAGTACTCTAGTAGAGGCTCGTAAATACGTATGTGTGGGTTATATGGTCTCACAAGGTCACTACTGTATACACGTAGATATGTGTACATTATCTTTTGATAGCCAAAGGGCTTATGTATATAAAATTATTTATGTTCTTTAATGAAAATGATTTTCTTATGATTATGAGTTTATGAACGAAAAAGGAGGCTTAATGAGTATGATGAGTAGTAGAATGAGCGGTGCGCGGTGGTCAGCCCCGGGTACCCGTCACGGCCCCTAGCTGGGTCGTGACACCGATCTCCCATGTCGGCCACCATAGCCGGGGCATATCTAGCCAAAGAATTAAATTTCATGCTATACTCCCGGACACTCATATTTCCTTGCCTCAAATTTAGAAATCTATCCGCTCTAGCTCGGCGGACCTCGGGTGGCAAATAGTGACGAATAAAAGCATCCGCGAACTCTTGCCAGACCGAAGGAGGCGCATCCTCTCCTCTTGATATTACCCAGTTGTTATATTATAAAACTGCCACAGATGCCAACTCCACGGATTTAGTTTCGGAGGCATGGACAATCTTCAATGTCCTCAACATCTCAGCTATGAAAACCTTACGGGTCTTCATCCAGCTTTGACCCGAAGAACTCCGGAGGATTTAGACTCATAAAATCATGGGATTTGGTACTTGCTGCCCGATCACTTGAACTCACATTTTTTCGTTGTGCCTGAGCGGCAACCAATTGTGTCAATAAATGGATGGCCTCGGTCATTTGTTAACCCGAAGCAACTGGTGGAGGAAATGGAGCTGGAGCTCCTCCTTGTTCTTCCACGTTAGGCGGGGTGGATGAAGTATTAGATGGGGCCTTATTTTGTGACTCGCCCTCTACTATATTCATCGGAGGCTCTCTTTCTACCCGCCTCTTTGTCGTAGTCTTGCCCTTCTGGGCGGCTGTAGCTTTCCCCTTTGGCGGCATTTCTGGAATCACAACACACTATTAGGGAGGATAAAAATCTTGTGCACGGCTCTATCGCACGATCTCATAAGAAAAAAAATGGTCATTTTTCCTAAATTCCCTATAGCCACTTGTTTGTTGATGTGGCGCGCAACACACGCTAAATAAGACTCTACTAGACACGGCTCGTAGACACTTCCTAGGAATGAACTGCTCTAATCCCACTTTTGTCTCGACCCAGCTAGGGGCCGCGATGGGTACCCGGGGCTAGCCACTGAGCACCACTCATTCTGCTACTCATCTTACTCATTTAATGCTCTTTTATCAATTTTTATACTCAAATGGTAAGAAAATCATATTTCATAAGGGAACATAATTACTTTTATATACATGTGCCTCTCGGCCATCAAAATAATATATACATATAATAGCATCTCGTGAGACTATCTAACCCACACTGCGTATCTACGAGCCTCTACTGGAATGCTAAACATGAAGATGGGGCAAGACCCCGTCATGCCCAAAATACATATACATGAATGCACACAAAAGAATAATCAAGCACCTCCGGAACAATGGAGTGCTTTCAATCGGCAGACAACTACTACGAATCGGGGTCAAGCTCTCCTTCCTGTCTACCTGTGGGCATGAACACAGCGTCCAAAGAAAACGAACGTCAGTACGAACATTGTACTGAGTATGAGAGGCATAAACAATGAAATAAGACAATGATATAAAAGAAGTATCAATATGGAACAGCTGTATCTGACTGTCAAGTGTAAAGGAAATAGTGCATGCTGGCTTACTCATAATCATCATCATGTCATGTATGCATAAGTATATATAGGTTGCCCGTCCATGTAGGTACGGTATGATAATCATAACATTAGCCTGCGTCCAGGCCTCCCGCGTCCGGGGTATCATCTCATGCCGCCCACTAGTGGTGTCTGCCCATGCCATTTGGCCATGGTGTATAGTATAGCTGCCCGCCTTAGTGGTGACTGCCCGGCCAAATAGGCGCGGTGTTATATCATCATCATACATGCTTATGATAATATGCTTATCATAACATACTTATCATAATACATGCATAAGGCTTAAGAACAACTTTACTTTATCGGGGTGATGTAAGGTCGAGATCCCCCGATTTCATTATGGAGCAATTATTGACATCCTGCCTCACCTTGAAGGAAGTAGCATATAAGGTGAGTGTAAGCAATAGATAACACCATTATTATTATAGGACTCATCACATCATATCTCTTATCTTATATTGCCACTCATTGATATGGGCTTTTAGCTATCCGGAACATAGGAACTCATGAAGAGGAAGGAAACTCATGCTATAGGATTCATGCCATTAGAAAGAAAGGACTAGCCTCACATACCTTTGATGTTTAACTAAGCTATCGCTTGCTTGTTCTCCTTCGATATCACGTTTCTACCTTCAAGAGAGAATTCGCACTAACGTTAGTTAATTCGACTATAAGAACGCGCTACTATTTCTAGGGAAAGTTGGGCAGCACTTCCTTTGTTATACTACTTTTCCCCATATGCTATATCAACTTCCACACGCTCACAACAACTTCACAATATTGCAATCAACAATCATCATTTATATACATTGACCACAATCTACCATTTCCCTTCAATTTCTCCACATTTATGGTTATAGCTTACTATCGCGTTTCCTCATATATAATACTTATTTCGTGGCCTAAATATCATTTATAACGTATTCATAATCACAACACTCCAACATTCATGATTCAACCCAACTACCATCCAACCATGACACTATTCACTCATGAATGATCCATTTCCTATGTCTTTCTACAATTTATGTATCTTACCCTTCCAATACCTTAAAAAATATGGTATAGTCATGAAACTTACCTTAGATTATTGTTGAACAAGCCTTGAATGGAATTACTCCTCTAGCATCAAAACCCTACTTCACTTCCTTTGGGTTTTCTTGAGAGAGATGAACTTTAGCTAGGTTTCATACACTTTGTCTCATGGATTTGGTGTTATTAATCATGGATTTCCTATGATTTTCTTGTAAATGAAGAGTGGAGAGTATTCTAGAGGTTTCTAGAGAGAAGTATCGCGGAAATGAAATGAATTAATGAGCTTAGGTCTCCTTTTTAATGACTTAAAATCTAATTCGAAATGAACAGTAGTAGAAGTGCACAGTGGTCGTAAACCCAGTTTACGGTCCGTATTCTAGTTTACGGGCCATATTTCGTGGTCGTATTTAAGCATAACAGAACCAGAAAGGTATGCTGGAGGTCATGGTGATTTATGATCACGTTTTACGAGCCGTATTTCAATTTACGGTCCGTATTCCAAGTCGTATTTAACTATTTGAACATTTAGCAGAAAGTTAAAGTTTTGTATGTTGAAATACAACATGGAAGTTTACGGGTCGTATACCACTTTACGGTCCGTATTTCATCGATGAGACAAAAGTGTAAATCTGCAACGTTTTGACATTTTTTCAGGACCCGTAAGTAGTCATTGTGGAGCATAACCTATCTCTTATTACAATTTCCTTTGAAATCCTACTCAAGGTCGTCAAACGTTGTTCCCTTCTTATGAAAGCATCATATACTCGTATTCTTCGTTAGTCTATTCATTGTACGTTCACGGGGAAATTTCCGAGGTGTAACAGCTGGCACCTGAGGGCGTGCTACAGTCAGAGGGCATGATAGAAATAGAGGCCGCGGGGCTGCCCCAGCCAGGGGTAAAGCTCGTCGGTGGGCCAGCGACGAGAGAGGTCTCCATCTCCCGAGCCCGAATACCAGCCGAGTAGAGACCAGACCGTAGAGGATGTTGTGACCCCAGCACAGACACAGCCTGAGGTTACTTCTGACCAAGACATGCATGACAGTATGGCCAGGATCCTATTTCATCTTGATGCCCTGCAGGCGGCCGCCGGTGTTACTACTCCCGACGGCAGTTCACAGACTAGGGTTAGGGTACAAACCCCTAAGCAAGGACCCACATGGGTAGCACATCCCATTGCAGCTATGGCTCTTCGTATTGATACTATTCCTGCCCCTGGTGAGGATATTAGGCCCATGGATGGCACCGTTATGACTGCTGTTGATCAGGACCTGGTGGGGAGGTTCAGGAAGTTAGAGCCGTCGAGGTTCTCTGGTACTTCGTCTGAGGATGCCTATGAGTTTATTCTTTATATGCATGAGTTGCTGCACTGTATGGGGAGAGTGGAGACCCACGGCGTTGATTAGGTGTCCTACCAGTTTCGCGGTGACTCGAAAACGTGGTAGAGGTATTTTGTTGCGTGCAGACTTGAGGGTTCTCTCCCTTTGACTTGGACTCAGTTCTACCAGGCCTTCCTTGAGAAGTATGTGCCTCGGTCTTTGAGAGAGGCTCGTAGGGAGCATTTTCTACACCTTGAGCAGAGGGGCATGTCCTTGGAGTCTTATGTGACCCGTTTTCTCTATTTGGCCCTATACTTTACTCCGTTGATTCCTACTTAGGCTGATAGGATCAAGCGCGTTGTCAGAGGACTAGTGGGCTCTCTACAGATTCCTTGCCTTCAGATGGAGTCTATAGGGGCTTTCTTCCAGTCCATTATTGAGCATGCTTCGATGGTTGAGGGCACCAAGGCCCGTGCTTTTAGTGGTAGTGACAAGAGGCCATGTTAGACTGGCAGCTTTGGGGGTTCTAGTACGAAGGACGCCGGTCAGTTATTGAGACCACCTCAACCCTATTCTGATCGTCTCGTACATTCAGCATTACCAGTTTCCTGTAGTGGGCCACCTAGACAAAGAGCTCCTGAGAGCTCGTTCTCTGGACCAGTGGACAGGACTGCTTCATCCGGGTCTTCAGTTTTCGTGTTTCAGCACTCGACTCCTCTTACTTGTTTCTCTTGTGGAGAGGTTGGGCATATTGCCAAGAGATGTCCCCAACCTAGGTGAGATTATCAGCCCCTGAGGACTCATGTATCATCCGGTGGTCTAGGAGGGACTTCTCAGAGAGGCGATGCTTAGTTAGGCTGCGGTACTTCCCCTGGTTCTAGAGGTGGGTCCCAGCCAGCTAGAGGTGGTATTCAGAGTGCGAGAGGGGGATCCTAGACTGGGCATGGCGGAGCCCATTGTTACTCATTTTCTGGTAGGCAAGAGGTAGAGGCCTCAGATGCTGTGATATCAGGTACCATTTTTGTCTGTCATAGAGCAGTATCTGTGTTATTTGATCCTGGATCCACTTATTTGTATGTATCTGCATTTCATGCCGTTGGTTAGGATTGACCCGTTGATAGCATAGATATACTTGTTCATGTGTCTACTCCAGTCGGAGATTCTGTGGTTATTGATCGAGTCTACCGGTCTTGTTTAGTTACTTTTATGGGGTATGACACCTGGGTAGATTTGATGATTCTCAATATGGTGGACTTTGATATTATATTGGGTATGTCCTGGATTTTTCCTTATCATGCGATCTTGGACTGTCACGCCAAGACAGTCACTTTAGCCATGCCAGGCATCCCTCAGCTTGAGTGGAGAGGTACTCCTAGTCCCGCTCCGAAGAAGATTATTTTCTTCCTTTGGGCGAAGAAATTAGTAAGTAAGGGGTGTTTAGCGTATTTGGCGCACTTGAGTGTATTCCTATTATGAGTGAATTCGCGGAGGTATTTCCATCAGATTTGCCGGGTATGCCACCCGATCGTGACATTGATTTCTATATCAATATGGACTTGGGTACTCGTCCTATTTCCATCCCACCATATCGGATGGCACCAACCAAGTTGAGAGAACTTAAGGAACAATTGTAGGATTTATTAAGCAAGGGGTTCATTAGACCGAGCGTCTCCTCTTGGGGTGCTCCAGTGTTATTTGTGAAGAAGAAAGATGAGACCATGAGGATGTGCATTGATTACCGCCAGTTGAACAAGGTCACTATCCGGAACAATTGCCCTATGCCTCGTTTTAAGGATCTATTTGACCAGCTTCAGGGTGCTTCAATCTTTCTCTAAGATTGATTTATGTTCCGACTATCATCAGTTGAAGATTAGGGCGGTGGATATTCCGAAGACAGCTTTTCGGATGAGATATGGCCACTATGAGTTTCTAGTGATGTCTTTCGGGCTTAACAACGCCCCTGCTGCATTTATGACCTTAATGAATGGCATCTTTAGGCCGTTCCTTGTTTGTTTGGTGATTGTGTTTATTGATGACATTTTGGAGCACGAGAGCCATCCTCGTACCGTCCTTGGGTTGTTGAAGAAACATAGCCTATTTGCGAAATTTTCTAAGTGAGAGTTCTGGTTAGATTCTGTGCCATTCTTGGGTCATATGGTGTGCAAAGAGGGAATTATGGTTGACCCACAGAAGATTGAGGCTATGAAGGGGTTGGGCGAGGCCCACTACTGTTACCGAGATTCGTAATTTTGTGGGTTTCGCTAGTTATTACCGTCACTTTGTGAAGGGTTTTGTAGCCATTGCGTCGTCCTCGACAAGATTGACTCAAAAAGATGTTCCCTTCCAGTGGATGAATGATTGTGAAGAGAGCTTTCAAAAGCTCAAGCTTCTTTTGACCACAACCCCAATCCTAGCCTTACATATGGAGGGCAAGGACTCCGCACTCTATTGTGATGCTTCCCGTATAGATTTGGGTGCGGTGTTGATGTAGGAGGGTAGAGTGATAGCTTATGCTTCCCGTCAATTGAAGGTTCACAAGAAGAATTACCTTACCTATGATTTGGAGTTATTGGTCGTAGTCTTCGCCTTAAAGCTTTAGAGGCATTACTTGTACGGTGTCTATTGTGAGGTTTTTACCGATCACAGTAGCCTTCAGCATATGTTTACCCAGAGAGATCTTAATTCCAGGCAGCGCCGATGGATGGAACTCCTGAAGGATTATGACATCTCTATTATGTATCACCCTGGTAAAGACAATATGGTGGCTAATGCCTTGAGTCGCAAGGCAGTGAGTATGGGGAGTTTAGCTCGATTGTTTGTTTTCGAGCGTCCATTGGCCATGGACGTTCAGACTCTGGCCAACAGTTTAATTTGTCTCGACATCTCGACCCCGGGCAGGATTTTGGCTTGTATAGAGGCGAGATCATCGTTATTGGATCGGATCAAGACTCATCAGTTTGAGGATTCTCAGTTGAGCAAGATCCGAGATAGGGTGTCGAGAGGTGAGGCCAAGGAGGCCGTGATTTATTTTGAGGGCATTCTGAGGATTAGAGGACACATATGCGTTCCTCGTGTTGGTGACCTGATTTAGTTGATCTTATCTAAGGCCCACAGCTCTCTCTATTCCATTCATCTAGGAGTGACTAAGATGTAACGTGACTTGAGACAACACTATTGGTGGCGTCGTATGAAGAGAGATATAGTTGATTTTGTGGCTAAGTGTGGAAATTGTCAACAGGTAAACTATGAGCACCAGCGACCCGGTGGGATGTTTTAGAGGATGCCCATTCCCGAGTGGAAGTGGGAGAGGATTACCATGGACTTTGTCACGGGTCTTCCGAAGACCCTTGGCAAGTTTGATTCTATTTGGGTGATAGTGGATCGATTGACTAAGTCCGTTCACTTTGTTCCGGTTCAGGTTTCTTATACTGCGGAGAAGTTAGCCAAGATGTACATTCGGGATATTCTGAGATTACATGGGATCCCTATTTCTGTTGTATCTAATCGGGGTGCTATCTTTACCTCCCGATTTTGGAGGGCATTTCATGATGAGTTGGGTACCCGATTGGAATTTAGTACAGCTTTCCATCCCCAAACCGATGGCCAGTCTGAGCGGACCATTCAGGTGCTCGAATAAATGTTGAGAGCGTGTGTTATTGACTTTGGTGGTCATTGAGATCAACACTTTCCCTTGGTGGAGTTTGCATACAACAATAGTTATCATTCGAGTATTGGTATGGTGCCTTTTGAGGCCCTATATTGTAGGAGGTATAGATCTTCGATTGGTTGGTTTGATGGGTTCAAGGCTCGCCCTGGGAGCACGGATCTATTGAGAGAGTCCTTTGATAGAGTGAGAGTTATTCAGGCCAGACTCATGGCGACTCAGAGTCGGCAGAAGATGTATGCGGACCGGAAGGTTCGGGATTTGAAGTTTGCCAATTGTGATCAGGTTCTATTGAAGGTTTCATCCATGAAGGGTGTTATGAGGTTTGGTAAGAGGGGCAAGTTGAGCCCTAGATACATTGGACCATTTGAGATCGTGGATTGTATAGGTGATGTAGCTTATAAGTTAGCATTGCCGCCAGGCTTAGCTGGAGTTCACCCGGTTTTCCATGTTTCGATGCTGAAGAGATACCATGCCGACGGTACCTACATTATCCGTTGGGATTCTATATTGCTTGATAAGAATTTGACTTATGAGGAGGAGCCTATCGCGATCTTTGATAGGCAGGTTCGAAAGTTGAGATCCAAGGAGATTGCTTCTGTGAAAGTGCAATGGAAGCACCATCCTGTGGAAGAGGCTACTTGGGAGACTGAGGCTAATATGCGTAGAGATATCCCCAGTTGTTCACTGATTCAGGTATTTTCCTACTTTCCTTCTTTTCTTTGCTCGATGACAAGCAACGGTTCAATTGGTATCTGACGTAACGACCCATTTGGTCGTTACAGTTCTTTTGGCACTTTCGCCCACCCTCGAGCATTGATTAGCTCCGTTTTGACCCAAGGGGACCATTGACACGCTTCTTGAGGTGTCTAGACTGGATTCAGCTAACTTTGGTGAAAATATAGGCTTAAAAGTGAAAGTGGTTGACCCGAAGTTGACTTTTGGGAAAATGAACCTTTTTGGAATTCCGTCAATCCTGAGAGGTCCAGGTAGTCGTTTAGAACTTGTGTGAGCATTTGATTCGGTCCCCAATGCATTCGGATGCATTTCGGGACATTGGATGTGAAATGGGAATTAAGGAATCGATGTTTAACTCAGTTAATGAGACCTCCGTTGGGAATTTTGAAGCCACAGGCGCGTTCGTAGCGCATTTTTATATGGAACTAGGTATCTGGTATGTGAGCAGATGGCCTCGGGAGTTAGTCGAAAAATCGGATCGAAGGAAAATATTGGGCCAAGTTTCTAGTGTCTGGTGCCCGCTTTGGCGGCACCATCACCGCTAGGGCGGTAGCCCTACAGCTGAAACGGTCCCTGCTATTTTGGCTTGACTGCTGAAGTAGTCAGGTGGCCACTGGGGCGGTCCAGTTACCGCTATGGCGGTGACGGGTAGTGACTGTTCATTTAATGTGTCTTAAATGAGTCTTAAACCCTCATTATTTCATATCTCGATATTGGGGCTTGGGAAAACTGTTCTTGGAGATAAATTGAAGGAAATATTGGAGGTAAAACCTTGTCTAATCCTTTACTTCTCTTTAATCACTATCATCTTAGACTTTCCCCTTCCCTTTCCAATCCCTTAGAAATGGAATTTGAAGGAGGGTTTTGGGAGATTTTTCTCTAAGATTATACTTGATAAATTGATGATGTTAATAGTAAAATTTGATGAATCTAAGATTAGTAAGCCCACATCTTCCACTTTTAACGTTGAATTTCGAATTCGGAGAATTAGGGTTCATACCCAATTTGGGGGTTTTTACTAGAAGTCAGATTTGTTGATAATTATTGAGCTAAATCAACAATTAATGAATGGGTTATGATTACCTAGGATTCAAATTGGTATTTTACCGGCGAATATCCTGTTTTGCCCTTGTGGGCCTGTTTCCCTAATTTCTAGGGTTAAAATGGACCTAATTGATATCATAGCAATATTAGTATCATTCACCATGATTTCTACTTTAGAATTTGATTATGCTTAGATTACTTTGATTCTAAGCTTCAGAGGAACGGCAAGGCGAGAGAGTGACTTGTTGGTGTTGCGGTTCGGCTGTCCAAGTAGGTTATGGTTTACCTTTGGTGAGACTTCATATAGCGAATCACATATTTAGATTATAATGTCGGAGACAGCATGTGAACCTTCGGGTGTAGAGTTGGGATGGATATTGCCTTAGGTTGGGCCCTGATGTGTATTGGGACTAGCCACCCCATTATACGTGTCGATTGTTCAATTGTGTTGGCTTGATGCCATGTGAAGTTGGTAGATATAGAGTTCTGCTTGTTGTCCTGATTTGGAATAGGATTGACATACCCATTTTTGGTAATTATAATTGATATATTGTTGGCGCACCCACTGTTGGTACCTGAGTTATTGATATATGTTGGCATACCCACTTTTTGTATTATGCTGTGATACGTTGTTGGCATAACCGTTTTGGTATTGGTGATATTGAATTCGACTGTTGGTGATTAACATATGCATTGCACGCATTCTCTCATATTTATCATGCATGGCCGATATCCGGTGATGATCCGGTATCGTTGATTGAGCGAAACTGCTATTTCATAAACTTTTTTACTTGAGTGATTGTGAAAAAGGCCGATGTCCGAAGATCCATTCCGGAATCGAGTTTATATGAAATTGACACTTGATAAACTCTTTTACTTGAGTTATTGTGAGAAGGTCGATGTCCGAGGTTCAATTCAGGAATCATTGATTTATGAAATTGATATTTGACAACTCTTTTGAGTTATTGTGAGGAGGACAATGTTCGATAGTTATATTCGGGCATTGTTGTTGCATGGAAGATTCCGATGTTATTCCGAAACCGTTGTTAGTGCATGGGCTCCACGGGTGTCCCAGGGTGGTGCCAGTGAGACTCCCCCTGTGAGCAATTAGCCAGAGTCCCGTCTGTTTGTTTAGTAAAGATCTGGGACGGGTGGCACTTAGACTTTGCGAGTCACGCTGGGTTGTGCGATCGAGATGTCGATATTTCCGTCCGGAGTGCATATGTACACCTCATTTGCATAGCATGACATGACATCACATTCATACCATTATTACACTGCTTTGGGTTATGACTTGAGTGAGATGTCGTGATGACTGTATGGTGATGATTGTGTTGTTGATGATTGGACTGTGATGATTCTATTGTGGTGATTGTTTCAGGATTAGATATACTCAGACTTATTATATTGGGTTAAATACTTACATAGGTGTTTACGGATACTCGGTTACGATTATAGTGTTTCATGCGTGATTGGTTTACTTGTTTATCATCGTTATTTTCTTAATTGTGTTAACTATGCTTAGTCGGCCTATGATTCCTACCAGTACTGTTGTTTGTATTGGCCTGCACTTGCTGCATTCTTTTATGAATGCAGAGTATCAGGCCGGATCTACATCTCTGACTCGTGGCTGATCGACTCCTCAGTTTCCACGGTGAGCATGGTGTCCGCTGACCTCGAAGAATCTTCAAATTCTTATGTCTTAATTTTCACTCAAGACATGATATGAGACATTTTATGTATTATTATTCAGACCTTAGTATTCGGATTTAGATGCTCTTGTATGACCAGACCAGATACTGGGGTGGATTCATTTACTTCCGCACTTATCTATATTATATCATATTGTGAGACTCATGTCATTTACTTCTTTCACTGTTATTTTATTGACTGTGAATGCTGAGTTAAGAGTTCGCCTACCGAGGTGGGAAGGATAGGTGCCCGCATCACCTAGGCTAAAATGGGTCATGACAGACGTGTAGTCCACACCATGAGTCTCAACAATACCCATCTTGTAGAGTCGCTCATGCATCTCCACAAAGAACTCATAAGCATCCTCGGTATGTAAGCCATAGGACTTAGGCAGTTTCATTTTCAGAAACCTCTCAACTAGATCCTGATCATAAACAATCATAGTCTGCGCCGCAATGGGCCTAGGAGCACCCTCAGAAATTTGAAAAGTGCTAATACGCAGGGCTATGGCTGCAGTCGGATGCATACCCACAGTTTGTCCCTGCTCGGGAGTTCGTACCACTACTCGTGTCTGAGAACCGCTAGCCGGAGTAGTGGCTCCACCTACAACATGCTGACCATCCAAATAAAAAAGTATCCGAGATATGATATCTTGATACATGAGGTCAGACACAGTGTCGGGGTGAGTCTGAGCTGGTACTGCACCACCCTCGACTACCGGTGCTGCCTCTGGCTGCTGCTCTAGAGAGGTTGAGTGTGCTCCCCTCTATCCGGCTACAGGGGCTCCACCACTAGTTGGTGCGGCTCCACTTCCTCTAGCTCGACCGCAGCCTCTCGCTGCTCCTCGCCCTCTAGTGTCTATCGTAGGAGCTAGCTCTGGAACCTCATCGCTCGCTATCGTAGCTCGAGTCCTCACCATTTATGACAGAACAGAATTCAGATCAAATACAAATTAGCAAATTCTAGATACCAATTAGATAAGTAGCATGGAGGAATGAAAGAAGGGAAATTTCCTAAAGTCTTATAGCCTCTCGCAGATAAGTACGGAGTTCTTCGTACCGATCGCAAGACTCTACTAGAATTGCTCTTGTACTTATTGACCGGGTAACCTACGACTCTAATACTAACTTGTCACGCCCCACCTCGGGAAACGTGCAGGCACCTACTATTTTCCCACCTCGATAGGTGAACCCGTCCTTTATGCAAGCAACCAACAATAATTAAATAATGAAACCCCAAGAACAACGCGATTAGTCTGACATAATATATATAAATTCTAAGTGCGGAAGATAAACAAACCCCCAAAATCTGGACTGATCATTACAAGAGCTACTAAATACTACTACAAGTTTGAATAGTCAACACATCATCTGAAATACATATTGTCTTGAAATGGAAATGGGACAATAAAGAAGATAGAGTCTCAGGCTACATGGATCATCAGTATCTCACCCTCAGAACTCTAGGAACGCCGCCTCGGGATCCATCGCGAGGTGTGGAAGTCTCCCTAACAACGAACTCTGCACTCATAAAAAGAGTATAGCAAGGTAGCATCAGTACAAAACACGGTACTGAGTAAATATCATTGGCCGACAATAGTTAAATCACGCATGCAAACAAGGAAACGACAAGATAACCATGCTCACAGATAGATACAAGTCAACAAGTACAAAGAGTGTAATCTATTACCAAACCATGTCTCAAATATTTCTCAAGTCTAAACATAACCAAATATCTCAAATATTTCTCAAGTCCAAACATAACCAAATAATCACCCAATAACTCAAATATCACCGAATATTAATATCAATCGAAATGACAATAAGAACATATACTGTGAATGCATATGGAATTCAATGCAATGATACACGCATGCTCTGGGAGGACGATGTCCACCTCTCGACAGTTATGACCCATGGGGGACTGCTAAGTCCATGTACCGTCATTCCATATCACACAACCTAGAATGACTTCTCCATCCAAATCGTTGCTAACCAATATGTATAATATTGCATAGAGATGGCTCCATAAATATAGGAATATCGCATGAATCATACTTACCTCCGTCATCACCATTTTCCAATATCAAGACCAAGACAGATATATTATGAATATGAGAAAGTATGTCATGCAATGAGAATATCATAAATAACATATGGATTCCAGTCAATTCATATAAGTACAGCCATCATAGTACAAGTATCACATGAAGCCGTTCCTTCCAACCAGTCTTCCAAAATACATAGAAACCACCAATTCTTATAAGAAATCCAAGCATAAACCTAAGGATACTACATGCCACGTGCCCGAACACACAAGTCACACAACAGTACAAACCTAAGAATTCCATCCCAAACTTCATACTTGAATGTTCACATGATGTCTCCAACAATTCCCAAGTACTACATACGAGTCGCTAACCAAAGTCTAACCAAAAGGTAAGCCATAAACTGCGTGGAGTGCCGAACAGAAATCTCAAACAATCACGCGAGTGCCTTGCCCTTCCTTAATTCCTCCCAATACTCATGGAATATTTATAATGTGATCTACATTAAAAATAATAACGAACAGTACCCATATTGCTAGGCTTCTAATTTTGTCAACTTAAGCCTATGGGATTTGGGGAAACGAGCCCATAAGGACAAAACGGGAAATTCGAAAGTGAAACTTGAAATTCAAGTCTAAGTGATCAAAACCCACTAATTAATTCCAGAAACAACTCAATATTAAGCTAAAATTGTACTTAAAGGGAAACCCCCAATTTTGGGTATGAACCCTAATTCTCAAATCCATGAATTGGTTACTAATAATAAAGGAAACATGTTTATAAAGCTATTACCCATCAATTCCATACTAATATAATCTTTTTCCATCAACAAATCAAGGTTTGATAACCAAAATTTTATTCAAGAAAGAAACCCCAAGAACCCTCTTTAATCATCAAGTTATTGGAAAACTCTAGCATGAATTAGGGAGTTTCTAAGGTGGATAATGAATCATAAATGATGAATAGGGTTAGATGAACTTACACCAATTAAGAACCTCCTTAGAATATGTTATTTTTCTCCCAAAGTGGCACTAAAACCGAGAGTAATGATTGAGGAGTGATAGGGTTTAAAAGAGGATTTTAAGTCATTTAAGGCCCTGTTGACCACTACAACGGCCTGCAGTCCGCTACGGTGGACCCGCTGCAGCGGTGACTTGATCGCCCCAGCAGCCAATCACAATCTCACTAAGCCGCTATAGTGGCAGGGCCATCGCAGTAGTGATACCGCTGCCACGGTCCTGATGTCGCCATGGCGATGCACCAGACACCAGATTCCCCAAAACTCCACAAGTCTCAACCTCAAATCCGACTATCACCCAAGGCCCCACAGATACAACACAAAATGCAAACACACAAAAAAATGCGCTACGAACTCACTCATGGCCTTGAATTTCTACACGGGGGTCTCGTTGACCAAGTCAACCCCTAATACTCCAAAACCAACCTTCCAACCCAAGTCCCAAAATGCATTTTAATGCATTGGGAAGCGAACTGAACATACAATCAAGTCACAAATGACCATCTGAACCTCTCAATATCGATAGATTTTTGAAAAAGGTCTATTTACCTAAAAGTCAACTTTGGGTCAACATCTTTCGCTCAAAGGCTTATTATCACAAAACCCATCTAACATTCATGCGATGACCTCGGGAATCATACCACCCATCTCAGCAAGTATAAGATAAGCTAAAAAAGCTAGAAAAAGAGTCAACAACGCCAAAACTACCATAACGGGTCCTTACATCAAATCTGACCATCTATTTGTTTGTTCATCAAATCTCAGTCGTTAAATGTGGTTTTGAAAGTAAGAAATTCGCATAATTGTACAGTCCCACATCGAATTGAGATTAGGGTTTTCTTAGATTTGGGGTTCTGTATAAAGAACCCCATTTCTCTCACTATTTGAGGACGGACACACGGAATATCACACATAGTCACACAAAAACTTGAATTACCTAGGGTTTAGCATATTGCTGAGACCTTTAATTATTCAAGTTAAGTTTAACTTTTAAATCATTATTTTTTCTTTGGTTTTGTGGCTGAGTGCGGGATTAAGGAGCAACAGATATCTCCAAGTTCATTCTCGATCAAGGCTGTACCAAGAAAGGTAATTTTCTTTCCCTTTATTATTTTTTCAGTAATTTATTTAAGTGCTTTTGTTGTTTATGTGGTCTTTTTATTAGTTATGTGTTTCTTTAGACTTGTAGTTGTTAATTATGTTCTAGATGCTTAGATTTAGTGAATCATGTGTTAGTTATTCTATAGTTTCTTAATTATGTTTTATTCTGATTAGCCACATGTTAGTTTAGGTCTATAGTTGCTTAATTGTGCTCCATATGTTTAGTTTAGTTTAATTCATGTTCATTACACTGCTAGTATGGTTTACAGGCTTATATATCCAGATCTTGTGGCCTGTGTCCTAGCTTTAATAATATAAATTAATATAAGTTTGTTTTAGGCTAAGTTAAGCTCCTAAAAGCATGATTAATACTTGTTTAGCTTAGTATTAGTTGGTTTGAATCACTTATGATTTGAGTAGAGTAGACTTAACTTGATTAAATCTGTTATTAGGTTCAGTCCATGGCTATTATTTACTAAAAATAATGTTTTGAATGCTTACATGATTGTATTGATCCTGTTAGTTATACTTTGGTTGCATATTGACATATAACTCTATATAAGTATGATACTTGGGTATAAATGATATAATGAATCATGTCTTATTTAGTCAAGCTTGGGTATGTTGCCTTGAATCAGTCCTTTATGCCTAAACTGCATGATAATCATTTTGCAAGTATCATTAGCTTCCTTACTATAGGGGGTACATCTGCATGACCACTTTAATCTAGTTCAACTTTGATTTTCCATCTCTTTCTTGTGCTTAGTCAATTGTGTTGTTAGGATGTTTCTGAAATGTCAGAGGTTCAGTTGAGGCTTAAATGTCATATATAGGGATGACTCTCAAAAGTGTTTATTAGATTCTCAAAAAGAGAACACCTAGTGCTACTGTCTATGCTCCCAATACCTCGTTCACCTAGTCTCACAACTAGCATGTTTTAAATGCTCTTCTTCTAATCTGCCTAAGTTGTTTTGAACTATGCTCAGCCTGTTAGTGATTCATAGTAAGTTTGGGCCTAGTAGAGTATCAAAATGAGTTTCAAAGTTAATTGAATAAGATTCTTGTATGTATAAAAGGAACTTGGAGTAATGTTTTCTATATATGGAGAATGACTAGGGATCGCCTGCATGTTCTTGTTCTGTCTAATGTTTGTTTATTGGTTATGTGTTTTCCTTCATGCATCTTGAGTTTACCTAGCCGATTTATGTTCACCAGATGCCTCACTTTAAGTGATTTTAACTGAAGTATAGTTTCAACATAGCCTTAAGTGTTTTTTTTTCTGAGATTATGTATTCATGTAAATAATGGTCAAGTAGTCTTTCTTTTGGCTTCATTTATCATGTTTGAGTAGATAAGATTGGTTGATGGTCTGTCCAAAGTTGATATATGTATTGGGGAAGCATGCCTACTTGTTATAAGAGTTCGTGTTGATTATATGGGACCAAATGGTCCACTAGTATGCCAATGTTCACTTTCTATCTGCCTGGTTCATATTCCTGTCTCTGCATAACCTGAATACTGCCATGGATACTGTACTGAGCTTTCTGATAGCATTGTCTACCTTAAATTCTAGTTTGAATGTAGTAAAGATGACACTTAGTTTTATTTGTTAGATCATGATGCCTATTTGTACATTCCATGAAGGTGTGCTAAGACTGTCCTTAAGTTTGAATGTTATACCCCGTATTTTTGCACGTTGGATTATTCGTAAGTTAATCGACGTAAGTTTAAGGACGGAATTATTTTTGGGATATGTGACAAGGGCTTTTAATCCCCAATCTTTAACGAGTGCACGGTTGTTTGTAAATTTAATTGGTGTAGAAATATTAATGGAGATTAGGGATTAATTAATTATGATTAGATTATTAAGTGGGCCCCACTACAATACATGGATAAATATAATTGGATCATGGAGGATGACATGTCATAGTGGGACACATGTCATTTTGGTTGGACATGTGTCAAATGGAGGGGCTACATATATATGTATTGTGATGACTAGTGAATCACATTTTGCCTTCACAAACTTCATCTTCATTCTTGAAACAAAGGTGCACATCAACAGTCACGACTGCACTGTTCACGGCCGCTACTGTTCACGGCCGCCACTGTTCACAGCTAGCCTTGGCATTAAAAAAAAATAGATTAAATCTCCAAGGTGATTTAAACGTCCCAAAGGAAGTAGCAAGTTAGAATTTAAATTGAAGAAAGAAGAAGCGGTGCAATTGGTGCAAGCGAGTGTAGAATTTTCTTCGATTAAATTAAGGTAAGATCTTCTCACTTCATGGTATAGTTGGATTAATGGTGTTGTAATGGAAAGATTAAAATTGTATTAGATGAAATTGGAAGTAAGAAATTGCATGAATTCGTTGGTATCAGGAGTTATAGTTGTTATATGGAATTGTTGAGTTGAAAGATTGAAAAAGTGGTTTATGTTCAAATGTTGTTGTTCGTGTTGTTGTCGTGTTGTCGTTGATATGGCTTCTAAATTCGTAAGAAATAAGTGTATAACATATCGTATACAAAGCGTATGTTGGTCTGTTTGGTGTATAATCTTAAATGTTAATGATTTGGATTGGAAGAGGATTAAGAAAGGTTATTGGGTTGTTTGAGTTGTTTATGGGCTGGATTGTAAAGATTTGATACGAATATTTCTATTACTGTTGTTGTTGGTATTGCTTTGATAACAGGAGGTTAATTGGAAGTTCGGGTTAGGCGAGTTATATAGGGGAAATGCTGCCCGATTTCCGTTAAGTCCTTAACTAATGAAAAGCCCTAATCGAGAAAGCATAAGTTAAAGAATGAGTTCTATAAGCGATGGGCTACAAATTTACGAACAAGAAAGTATAGTTACTAACGATAGTGTTACTTTTATATTAAATAGGCTAAAGGGGCGACGAAGCGAACGAGATTACGATTAATCGTTAACAGGTATGTAAAGCTGTCCCTTCTTTCTTTTGGCATGTCTTAGATTTAAGTGAAGAATGCTATGAGCTTTGGGGTAATTCTATTCATAAGTTTCGAGTGTGATTCATGATTTCTATTCACTTCTTGATGTTAGAACTCTAAAATGATAGAGCTTCCCTCTTCAGTTTTCTATACGTTGGATTGTAGCCGATATATATAAGCTCCTATTCTTAGAAACTCTACGATAACTAATGTCCTTGACTTCTATAAGATATTTCATACTATATTGACATATGTCTATGATTCCTAAGGCTCTTTTGATATTATTTATGATGACATTCGAGGGATATTTGATATGATTGTCGTTATTGATACTCAGGTGTTAATCCCTTCTTCTTATTCTGTTTGAGTCTTGATAATGTTTAAATTGCATATGGTTGCTCACTACTCTACTCGTGCATGCCTCAATATGTCTTTCACCGAGTCCCGGGCCGAGTATGTTATGGTGCACAGTCTCACTGCATTGTTCACCGAGTCCCTTACTAGAGGGCCGGAATATGGTATATATATAATGGAGTTATGCTATGTTTATGGAGTTATGGCGTTATGCTGTGTTTATGGAGTTATGCTGTGTTATGGCTTTATGCTGTGTTATGGAGTTATGCTGTGTTATGGTGCCAAAGACGGGGTGGCGACCATGTTCACCGAGTCCCGTAATGGGCCGGGTATGATATATGATATTGACATGCATGATTTATGTTTCAAAAGGACAAGTGTTTTGGTATTCTGGACATTGTACTTGTTTTCTGTACTCCTTATTTCGGTTATGATCCTTCTTACTGTATTTCATGCTTTATATACTCAGTACATATTCCGTACTGACCCTCTTTCTTCGGGGGGCTGCGTTTCATGCCCGCATGTACAGATAGTCGATTCCGTGATCCTTCAGCATAGGACTTCTACTCAGCTGTCTTGGAGAGCTTCGTTGTTCCGGACTCCATAATTTTGGTACAGATCTTCTAATGTATGTGTATATGCTTATCCAGGGGTACGGCGGGGCCCTGTCCCGTCATATTTCACTATTAGTACTCTTAGAGGTCTGTAGACATGTGCGTGGGTTGTATACAGAATATGATCAGCTGTGTCTATATAGTTATTGTGGAAGTTCTGTTGTTGTAGCAGCCTTGCCGGCTTGCATATGTTATCATTTCGTAGTGGCAGCCTTGTTGGCTAGCGTAGCATAATAGAATATATATAGTGGCAGCCTCGTCGGCTTGCGTATGTTATTACGTTGTGATTGATTGAGAACCTATAGTATCAGTCTGATTACGTTTAACAGGTACATATGGGTGTCCAGCTCGGGCACTAGTCATGGCCCACGGGGCTGGGTCGTGACATTGAACCACCCAGTTCTTCCTTTTCTTGGTACTTTCTTACTTGAATGAAACCTGGGAAGTTCCCTTCTTCGATTTATATGTATTTAGAGACCATACAAATATTCATGCTCCCATATTGAGTAATGTTTTGCAATACTGCATATCTGTTTCAAGGGGATTCTGTGTTACACCTTGGAATTTCGTGTAGCTCGCATTATGAACATGCCAATGCAAACTTAAAGTGGACATGAAGCCCTTGTAAGGGTAATAAGGATGTTTGATGATTTTAATTAAGATTCCAAAGGCATTTGAGGCTGAAAAAGTAAGCTCGCCGGAGAAAGTTAAGGTTGAGCCATATTATGGGAAATTTCGTATCATTTGAGCTATGCATTGCCTAGAATCACCATTAGGAAGAGATATGAGGTCCCTTAGATGGTTAATGAAGTTATATACAAGTTCCAAGAAGGTTCCATAAGGATTGGAGATCAAACGAATCGAAAAGATCGCATTTTTGCAAAACCGGGAGAAAGTGAGTAGAGTGCGGTCGCACGCTCAATGTGCTGACCCGCACACTACATGCCAATTTGCCAAAATGGCTGGCCTTACTACCAAATTCCCTCCCTAGGCTAGGGGTGGAGTGTGAAGCCGCACACTAAGTGTGGTATGCCGCATACTCTTCGCCAAGTGTGTCGGGGGTGTGATTTGGCCACCTTTTTAAAACCCAAACGACCCCAAATTCCTTTCCACCCTTTCACACTTATTTCCCTACCTTTATAGAGTCTTCTTGAGATCTTTTGAAGGTTTCCTAACCCTCCACACCTTTCCATATCATCAAGAGAAAAGATCAACATCAAGAGCTTAATAATCCAAGGAGGGTGATTGTTCTTATTTCTATCCAAAGTTGTGGTGAACTTGAGCTTGGATGAAGTTGAGTGAGGTGAAGTTATTTGATTACAAGATATGTTTCCCATCTTATTCTTATGGTTGAGTTGATATAAAGTTTTAGTGCCCCTTAGAAAGGAAAATATTAAAAGTGGAGAAGCCTTGAATGGTGTAATGAAGAAGATGACTATGAGTGAAATTAAAAAGGGGATTTTGGCTAGACTTGGGATTTAATTGAATATAACTTCTTGATTGTGATATTTGGATGTGGCTATTGTTGTTTGGGAGTTGTTTCATCATACGGTGGAAGTTGATAAAATAGGGGAAGTGCTGCCCAAATTTTGCTAACTCGTTAATTATGCTAGATTGAGCTTAAGAGTGTTTTCCAAGACTTAACCTTAGTATGATCCTCTTGAATGTAGACTTTGCGAATTGGAAGGAGAACGTTAAGCGATTAAGGATACGTCAAGGTATGTTAAGGCTATTCCTTCTTTATTTTGGCATGATCATATGTTATGAGCGAACAAGCAATTGAACAAGCCTCCATATTACTCTACTCTTAGAAGCACTAGGAGTACTTCAGTCTTTGAGGTTCCTATACCCCATATGATTGTTCCTTCTATTCACGGGTCTTGAGATTTCTTATGTTGATGATGTTAGCTCAAAGGTTGTCCATCAGAGGTAATATGACCTTATGTCACTCCGAGAGTTCTATGTACACATTTCAGTTACGCATTGCATTCATATACCTATGCATATTGATCCATGACCAGAAGGCGTTATATACGCGTGTATTATATATATATATATATATATATATATATATATATATATATATATATATATATATATATATATATGGGGTATGGGGGAAGGGGTAGGCGTTATATACGCATTACCACCCGATCAGCTGGTCGCCTTGATGATATATGGATCGGGCCGTACGTTCCTCGGCATTATGATATGATATATGGATTGGGTAGTACGTTCCTCGGTACTATTATATGATAGATGGATCGAGCCATACGTTCCTCGGCATTATGATATGATATATGGATCGGGCCTTACGTTCCTCGGCATTATGATATGATATATCGATCGGGCCGTACGTTCCTCAACACTATGACCTTTATTTACAAGCATGAGCATGATTATCGTTGAGAGCATGCATATTATGCGCCCACAGAGGAATTGTCAGTTATACAGATTTATGCACATACTTACAGATACTGATTCATACAAATCTATATGGACAGTCAGGGACATTGGAGTTCCAGATTCCGTTCGTGATTCTTATGCTTATGCTTATGTTACTCTGATGCCTTACATACTCAGTACATTATCCGTACTGACTCCCCTATTTCCCGCAGGTTCAAATGGACAGACAGGTGGTTTAGTTCAGTAGGACCTCTATATCCAGCAGTAGTCAGTTCGCTCCATTTGATCCGGAGTTGCAGTATATTTTTATATGCCATTCTTTTGAGATGTATATGTATATGGGTATGACGAGGCCCTGTCCCGTCCTTTCTATAGTATTATACTCCAGTAGAGGTCTATAGACAGTTGTATGTATATGTCAGATGATGTAGCTTTGTCGGCTTCTATTCTTTTGGGTACAGTATATGTAGCGTTCTAGTTGGCTTGCACTGTTCTTTCAGCATATACTTATATATTCAGATTGTGAAAAGTTCATGAGGTCACACTTTCATGAGGCAGTATGAGATCAGTTTGAGGTACTTATAGGCCCTTGATTTTCATTATTGTCCAGAGATAATGTTATGTCCCGTATTTTATACATTTGGACGATCCGGATTAACTATGATAAGTTAGGGCCAAGACCATTCCGGGACTTGAAGTAGAGACTTTTGACCTTCGATTTTATTTTGAGACATAAGTTGTCCATGAAATTGTTGGCATGGAACACTTAGGAAAAGTTGGGACCAAAAGTCACATAATTGGAAGTTGAAAATCATGCAAGTAGTCCCACACTTTGTGGCCAATTTTAATTGGTCCAACTCATGTGTGGGCCATGGACACATGGAGAATTTATGTGGAGGCTTAAAATATGACTTCTAAGTCATCTCTTATCATTTCAACACTTAGAAAAAATCAAGAAGTTGAAGAACAACTTCAACACCCCTCTCGGCCAAGACCCTAGGAAAACCAAATCCAATTTCATCCCTTCCAAAATTATTTCTTTGGTGCAAATCCACTAATTGGAGGTCCCTAAGTATCGTGGAAGTGTTGTTGGAGCGATCAAGCCATCCGTTTAGTAGATCGCAAACCCTAGGCATAGTGTGGAGTTGAAGAAGAAAGGTAAGATTTGATCTTGTTTTATGTGTTATAAATGTTGTATGCATGTTGTAGTATACTAAAATGGACGAAAACCATGAGATAGGGTATGTTGGAAGTGGGTCGTGTGCTTGGTGTGTTAGCTGTGTGAGGTGTGTGTATGTTGTGTGGTTGAGGTGATGAATTGTTCTTATGTAGCATGTTTAATTGTTGTAGTGTGTAGGATGGCTAAGAATCACTAATATATGCATGTGTGATAATAGCCAAATGTGGGTCATACTATATGCCAAAGAACGCATTAATGTCGCTTAGTGTTTTAGTGGTTGTTGTGATGACTTTTATGTTGCAAATGAGAGTTTAATGTCGTAAGTTGATATGGTAAGTGTTGCGGACTGATTTGTGAGAATTATGTGCAATTAATGCAACTTTTATTTTCATGAGAATAGCATTGTTAGAATGTGGATTGTTGGTGCAAATCATGATTCGAAAGTCGGAAGTGTGTATAGCGAGGTTCTCGGGTTTGGGACTGTTTTCGGGAAAATTGGAGCAATTGTTGGATTGTTGGAAATATTGTGTAAGTTGTTTAAAATGTCCTTGAATATTGTTGGTATGGGTTCGGGTTGGTAATTGAATGTATGAGCGGTATTGTGGCTTGAATGTAAGCCGTCGAATTGAATATTATGAATGTTGTTGAATGATGTAAAAGAGAGCTATTAATGTTGTATTGCCTTTCGGATTGGTCATTGGGGTTGTTAGGTTGGTTATTGTTGTTGTGATTGTTGATTTGGCCGAGTTAAATTCTCGGGGTTGGCCTTTTTACAAGGGAAATGCTGCCCAAATTTCTGTAGACTTGAGTATTAGTTTGGAGTAAATCGCCTAAGTGCCTATGTCTAATGTTTGATATTCGTTGGCGTATTTGTAGACCTTGGGGAGCCCGAGGCGTAGGTTGGGATTAGCTTGAGTTGGGCTAGCTTGGAGTGCGTACGCGGTATGTAAAGCTCAAACCTTCCTTCTTTTGGCATGCCTTAGTTATACATAGGTTATATCACGAGCCTCGAGGAAATTCTAAATTCGCAATCCGAGTACGTTATGACTCTTATATATTTCTTGGCACTCGTATGTTTGATGTGATGAAATATGAATCCTTATGTCTTCGAAATAACTGATTTCCAAATGTTTCACAAAAAGTTTTGTTTTAAAGAATTCCGTAATTATGGACGTCGTATCTTTCACATAAAGGCTCGGATTGCTTCGATATCTTCGTAGGAGTTTGTATGGCGTATGATGAGTATGTTCTCCATAGGCGGGCCCGGCTCGGGTCTATACCCGTCCGTGGGTCCCGCGACTTTCCTTTATGTAATTCGGAAGGTTTTTGAAAGAATTTGGTATGACTATTATTTCGATTTTCAAGTATGGCCATTTTACTTATATTTGAGTCCACGACAATGATTTTATGCATATGGTTACTCACGACTCTGCTCGTGCGTTCTGTTATATCTTTCGCCGGATCCCGGGCCGGTTCTGTTGTCGTGCGCACTTTGATATATTCCGGTGTTATGCTGTGTTGATGGTTCACCGAGCCACTCGCTAGAGGGCCGGGTTCCACTTATATTTGGCGTTATGCTGTGTTATGATGTGTGACGGGGATACGGAGATTTGAACCTTCTGGTGTTATGCTGTGTTATAGCGCCATCGACGGGTGGGCGACCATATTCTCTGTGCCCTATGCATGACTTATATTTTGAGAGTAAATATTTTGATATTTTGGGGTTTGCACTTATGTTCTGTACTTCTATTTCGTTTATGCCTCAGATTTGTTTTCTGTATCTTCTGCTTTGCATACTCAGTACATATTTCGTACTGACCCCCTTTCTTCGGGGGGCTGCGTTTCATGCCCGCAGGTGCAGACGCACAGTTTGGTGATCCAGCCGTTTAGGATACCCTCTTCTGCTGTTTGGAGTGCTCCTCTTATTCCGGAGCCTACATTTTGGTATATATCTTTGTTCGTTGCATATGTATGTATTTGTTCAGGGGTACGGCGGGGCCCTGTCCGTTTAGAGGTCTGTAGACGTATATGTGGGTTTTGTGCCTACTTCTGTACGAGTGTGTTTGCATGATCCCACTTGCCATGGCAGCCTTGTCGGCGTGCGTTTGTATATGTTTTGGGCCGTTGCGCCATTTGATAGCCTTGTCGGCTTCTGATATATATGTACATATATGGTTGTGCTTGAAATGTGTCTGAGACAGTTTGATATAATTTGAGGCAGCGTGTGATATTTGTGCCTGTATACGCAATCTGTATGTGATTCAGATTTGATGAGTGTGTTCGGGTGCCCAGTTCGGGGACTAGTCATGGCCTACGGGGTTGGGTCGTGACAGATAAGTATAGGGGTGTTTGGTCACTAGAGGTCAGACACTCGTCATGATTTATCGGATTGGGTCGTGACATCCTTGTTGGTGTCTGCTTATTCTTTAAACATGATGACATCAAATCTTGACTAAGTATGAGCCTTTATATGAATATGCAAGTTGTTTAAGATAGGGAGAACAGGAGGTTGTCACTTAGTGTAAGTGTAGGCCAAGGATGTGACGTACCTAGTGTCACGACCATACCAGAGGGCCATGACGGACACTCGGAGCTAACATACTGAGCACCTCTAAGCATACATCTCATAATCATTTCTGGGTTAACCATAAAAATAGCTCATAGATATCATAATCTGTAAGGACATATATCACAATATAGCGGCACATCTCTATATAATCCTCAACAACTATGCACATCATCACCAGCCGACAAGGTTAATAAAATATTATACAATAATATGAACCGGTAGGGTTAGGAAACGTCTAACTGTACAAACATGTGTATGAGCCTCTACATAGAATACAAGTGACCATAAAGACCAATACCAATAGACTGCAACTCCGAAGTAAGTGGAGTACACTGACTATAGCTGAGTGGAAGTCCTACTGAGCTGGGCCGTCTGTCTGGCTACCTGAACCTGTGGGCATGAACGCAGCATCCTCAAACAAAAGTACGTCAGTAAGAATAATGTACTGAGTATGTAAGGCATGAACAACAAAATAGCAAGAAATATGGAACATAACATGAGATAAAGATAACATGTACATCTGATTGCCTCATAAGGTGGATACCATGCATGCTTAGCTTTTTAAAGTAAACACTTTTCATGCATATCAAACATAATATCTTCATTAGCCCGCGTCTGGGGTAACCATCGCATGCCGCCCACTAGTGGTGCTGCCCGACCGTATAGGCACAGTATTATTATCACTATCCGTAAGTCGCCCACCGTAGTGGTGCTTCCCGGCCATATAGGCACGGTATTATTATCATTATCCATAAGCCGCCCACCGTAGTGGTGCTGCCAAGCCATATAGGTACGGAGCGAGCAAATACTTACATATATATAAAGCATGCATGAGAGCTCAATTAAAAGCTACAACTCTATTGGAGTGACATAAGGTCAGTAAACTCTGATTTATATTATGGAACAATCATCATCGCTTTATCTCACCTTGAAGGAATAACTATCATAAGGTGAGATCAACAACAATGAATAAAATCAAGGAGATCAGGAAATAAGCTCAGTACTCTCATAATAGCATCAAATCCATAAGCTTTGGAATCTCTAGAATGGGACCATCATCATCATCATTATCATCATAGAAAACATCTATCTTTAGCAATATAAGAACTTTGAGAATCATGAACTTCTAGCTTTTTGGGAATAAGGATATTATGGAAAATATGTATAGGTTCATAAGAAAAGAATCATGCCTTTAGAGAGAAAGGTTAAACCTTAACATACCTTTTGGGTCTCCTTAACTAATCAATGCTTATCCTTCCGAACATGTAAATCTACATTCAAGAGAATTAATACTATTTTTAGTCTTATCGTCACATACATATCTTAAGCCTTCAAATTAAACCCCTTTAGAATCTGCCGAAATTCGGGCAGCATCTCCCCTATATCTTCTACTCCCTCCAATCTTCAAAACAGCTCCCAAAGCACAATAAAGCATCAACAATTCCATAATCAAAAGATTACATTCCAACTATAATCAATTCAATCCCAAAACTTCACTTCATAATCAATCCATAACAACTTCATACAACCCCTTATACCCTTGTATATGACAATTCCTTAATATCATTATTATCCCTCATAACAAGATTATGCTCAAAACATACTAGTAATTATAACTCAAGTTAATTCACAACTCAAAATATCATCAAATGCATATTTGAACTTTTCCTCCAATTTTATTCTTCTCAAATTTTAACATAATTTCCAAACAAACTCATAAACATGAAACTAAGATGAAAATATTACCTCAAAATTCAAGAATACCTCAATTCCATGGTTACTCCGCCTTAAAAATACTCACCCAAACATCTTCAAGAAGTGGAGACAAGTGTAGACCTCACTTGGAACCCTTAACCACTTTAATGTTCACTTTGATCCTTGGTTTGGGCTTGGAAATATGTTGGAATATGTTTGGAGAGGTTTCTAGGACTTCCTAGGACTTAGGGCTATGTTAAAAATGAAATAAAAATGACCAAAATTTTCATATAGACTTGTAGGAATCTATGTGCATGTTGTGGAAGTTGAAGGAATGTTCTAGAGGATTTGGGATATGTTTAGGGGTGTTTGGATGAAAAAACATAAGGGGTAAAATCCCTTTTATAGAGTTCTAGAGTCGGTTGGCACCGACCTAGAAATTTTCGGTACTGTAGCGCGCGTGTCGCGCACTGTAACTGCGCGTTTCTGCTCTACGAGCCTGACTTGTAACATCCATAATTATCTACTCCGATGTCGTATCGATGAGAGGTTTGTTGCGTTGGAAACTAGACTTCATGAACTTAAATTTAGGCTTTTGATTTGCTTCAAAACTCCTCATATACTAAAAGATATTATTTCCCCAAGTTGGCTCATACTTTGTTGTTCAAAGTAACGCTCATCTTTTTCCAAAGTCATACTAACTCAACTCCTTCCACTCATTTCCATATAGGACCTTCCGGAATTCCTCATATGCATCCTTTAATCATAAAATATACTTAATAACACTTCGACCCTTATACTCCAAAGTTGTTTTACTTAGTCATAGTTCAACATACTTACGCTCAAATGTGATAAGTGCTTCTCCACAAGTACAGGGTGTAATATCCTTCCCCCCTTAAAAACATTCATCCTCAAATGTTGTAGCTTGTAAGCCTATGATGTTATCATTGATTTTTTGAAATGGTTGTCCTCCCTTAAACTCTGATCGTTATATTCCTATACCTGGGGCGCATCAGTCTTTTCTTACATTCTCCTAACTCTTTGTCGAACTCATCCGTTAGTTTCATATCCTTATGTCCTCATGTATGCAACTGGTAGTCAACTGATATCCAACTATCGTCCTGTTCTTATTAAGGTGGTCTGGGATCATGATCGCTACGACTTTCTGCCAATATTGCAATTATTCTTAATTGTTGTATCCTTTTGACTTGCTCTTTATATCTCTGTTGGTGGACAACTGTCTTGTTCAGATGTAGCACCTTTCCTTGCTTGCTTATCTGGATGTTAGTTTGAGTAATCCATCTAGTACGAATTGATCCAATATACATACAATATTATCTTTTTCAAACTTCCTTAGCCAGATTCCTTACTGGGTCCTCGGGAAAATTTTCATCATGGTTCCGCCTGTAGTAGCACTGAATAATCTACAATAGTATTTTCCTGCTAACGTCTTATTATCCTAAGTGATTACCATTTCTTGGGTTCTCCATCTCATACACATTTAATTACCACTTCCTTTTAATGCGAGTATGCTTCCCTCCTTATGCTTCCCTCCTTAAGTCCTTGGATCTCTTATACCAGTGACTAATTGAGACTTAAACTAACCTCCATTCTTCTTCGGCTCCTTATCGTCGTCCTTGCACCATTCTGCTGGCCATTTCATCACGGCATTTTTTTATATGGTTCTATTCCCCTCTTTTAAAGGATGTTCTCCTATACCAGTAACATTCGAGTATTAACCATTTTTTGTAGTCATCTAATCTACCCTAACGGTTCTTCAACTCCTCTACTCCATATAATGCTGGAGTTCCTTTCATCGCATGGTTTAACTCATTTCCTTTTTGCTATCAGAGTTATTATATCAAGTCAAAATATTTATACATACTGGGTACAATTTAAACACTTCCTTTATTGGTCACTTCTTTTTTTCATGACTAACAGTCTCCTAGGCTAATGAATTTACATCGAAATTTGTTAGGCTTCTTACAAAGTGTCCGACTAGAAAACGCTCCTTCAACCATAGTTTTCCTCCCCAGCTACCTTTTCACTAATATTTTTGAGATTTTTCTTGCTTTTCTTCTCGCTCTTCTTCTCCTGACATCCTAATCTTCTTACTCTTATGTATACATATTTCTCCTTTTCTATGATATTGTTGCATCATGATTATTCAACTTTAACATTCCGAGAAAATAATATCAACCTGCCCTATAACACTTGCTACCTTAACCTCGATACTCAGATCAATAAATACCTTTAACATATCATAAGATCGATCATAAGGGCACACCTAATACTTAATGGGCCACATATAACTTATCATTTACATCGCTTATCAATACTTCACCTACAAAATATCCCAATGCTATTTAAAATTACCCTGAATTTGTGGCTTTAATACATCTCCCCTCTCTTTTTGCCCAGCTAGCCAGACTCATACCTCGCGATCATTTCAAAATTCTAATCGTAAAGCTCACATGCTCCTAATTGCCTTCGGGACTATTCTGGTTTCTCATATTCTTTTTTCGTATGTCTAAATCTGTAGGTCGTCTTAGCATATCTTTCTATGCCCTAACTGTAAACCCTGGCAATATAACTTTACTTAAAAATCTTACTCGTACTTGTACCCTATCTCTTTATCTAAAATAATCAACCTCATATCCTTTACTTTCCTGCAGCAGCCGAACCGATCGTTGCGATATTTTATCTTCACTTGTACACCTACTATCTTCTCTTCTTATGCATAAACCGACATCGCACCTAATTTCCCTGTCATCAAATAACCTTCACAACTCCCGTCTGAAAAAAAATTGAGGTGAAGCCTTCTTATAAGGATTAGTTACAAATACACCACATATTTCTAAGGTTGATACAATCTCTACTTCCTTCGTCGGCCAAGCAACATCACATTTAGAAGTTATATAAACAATCCTGAAGATAATCATAATTGAAATCCAGCATACCTAACCATTTCTCATTCTTAAGTTCAAGGTCGTCATTAATACCCAAAGTAACTTGGCCATAATGATTCTCAGAACAGTGCCAACTATCAAATACTCAGAATCCCCTTGAAGTCGAATGACTGGTGACTTTTGAATACCAATGTAAACTCACTTCATATAGGAAAGTTCTATAAACTGAGTTTGTGTGCCTGTCATCAACCCGTCATGATCTTATGTATATACATAAAGTTTTAGAGTAAAAATTTCCCCTACTCGTTAACTTCCTTTCCCATATAATTATCTCTTCGTTATCTCTTACTCACCAATCTATAAATCGTACTACTGCATTTAAATTCTTAATGTCAACTTTCCTTATATCTTTACTAAATCACAATTCTCGGAAATCTCGAATGCAACTCATTCCAGTTCCTTTAAGTACTAATCATTTTTCCCCTCCAGGGTTCTTCCCTTAAATTAAATTAAAATCATTCTAAAACTTCTCTTTGAAAGCGTCTCATAATTGTTCATTCAATCAGAATTTACCAAACATCCGATTGTCATATTGTCCCTTCATTCTTTCTCTATAGCATAGACATTCAAACAATTCAATTTGTAAAAATTTCGGCAGAGTTTCCTCTATACTTCTTACTACCTCATTCCTGCACACAGCCCAGAGAACACATCTGTTGCCTCACAGGGTGATCACAAATACTCGTAACATATAGCTCAGGTTCTTATATCAAAGTCTATCATTATCAATAAGGCAGGAAACATACCTTTCGGAGTATCAACTTTAATTCTCATCAATTACCTCATAGTGGCATAATCAACTGCTTATCCACAATCAAAACATTTAAGGTTAGAATCAGGGACATCACATCCTATAATTTAGCTCTACGGCACGATCTAAAAGTAGAAGGAAGGGTCAGTGGTTCCTAAATGCCCTGCAACCTTTTGTTTATAAGTGTGGCGCGCTTCACAACCACAAACAAGTCTCTACTGGACACGGCTCGTAGACACTCCCTAGGAAAAATCGCTCTGATACCACTTTTGTCACGACCCAACAAGAGGTCATGACAGGCACCCGGAGCTAACAAACCGAGCACCTCTAAGCATACATCTCATAATCATTTTTGGGTAGACCATAAAGATAGCTCATGGATATCATAATCTGTAAGGACATATATCACAACATAACAACACATCTATATATAATCCTCAACAACTATGCCCACGATCACCAGCCGACAAAGTTACTAAAATATTATACAACAATATGAACCGGTAGGGTTACGAAACGTCTAACTGTACACATATGTCTACGAGCCTCTACATAGAATACAAGTGACCATAAAGACCAATACCAATAGACTGCAACTCCAAAGTAAGTAGAGTGCACTGACTGTAGCTGAGTGGAAATCCTACTGAGCTGGGCCACCTGTCTGGCTACCTGAACCTACGAGCATGAACGCAGCGTCCCCAAACAAAAGGACGTCAGTACTAATAGCGTACCGAGTGTGTAATGCATGAATAACTACATAACAAGAAATATGGAACATAATATGAGATAAAGATAACCTGCACATCTAATTGCCTCATTAGGCGGATACCATGCATGCTTAGCTCTTTAAAGTAAACACTTTTCATGCATATCAACATAATATCTTCATTAGTCAGCGTCCGGGCCTCCCACATCTGGGGTAACCATCGCACGCCACCCACTAGTGGTGCTGCCCGGCCATATAGGCACGGTCTTATTACAATTATCCATAAGCCGCCCACCGTAGTGGTGCTGCCCTTCCATATAGGCACAGTGTTATTATCATTATCCATAAGCCACCCACCTTAGTGGTGCTGCGCCCGGCCATATAGGCACGGTGTGAGAAAATACTTACAAAGATGTAAAGCAGGCATAAGAGCCCAATTAAAAACTACAACTCTATTGGAGTAACGTAAGGTCGGTAACCTCCAATTTATATTATGGAGCAATCATCATCACTTTATCTCACCTTGAAGGAACAACTATCATAATGTGAGATCAACAACAATGAATAAAATCAAGGAGATCATGAAATAAGCTCAATACTCTCATAATAGCATCAAATCCATAAGCTTTGGAATCTCTAGAATGGGATCATCATCATTATAATTATCATGATAGAAAACATCTATCTTTAGCAATATAAGAACTTTGAGAATCATGAACTTCTAGCTTTTTGGGAATAAGGATATTATGGAAAACATGTATGGGTTCATAAGAAAAGAATCATGCCTTTAGAAAGAAAAGTTTAGACTTAACATACCTTCTAGGTCTCCTTAACTGCTCAATGCTTATCCTTCCAGGATTGTAAATCTACATTCAAGAGAATTCATAATATGGTTAGACTTATCGTCACATACTTATCTCAAGCCTTTAACTTAAACCCCTTTAGAATCTGTCGAAATTCGGGTAGCATCTCCCCTATATCTTCTACTCACTCCAATCTTCAAAACAACTCCCAAAGCACAATAGAACATCAACAATTCAATAATCAAAGATTACATTCCAACTATACTCAATTCAATCCCAAAACTTCTTTTCATAATCAATCCATAACAACAACTTCATACAACCCCTTATACACTCATATATGACAATTCCTTAACATCATTATTATCCCTCATAACAAGATTATGCTTAAAACATACTAATAATTATAACTCAAGTTAATTCACAACTCAAAATATCATCAAATGCATATTTTAACTTTTCCTCCAATTTTCTTCTCCTCAAATCTTAGCATAATTACCAAACAAACTCATAAACATGAAACTAAGATGAAAATATTACCTCAAAATTCAAGAATACTTCAATTCCATGGTTACTCCGCCTTAAAAATACTCACCCAAACATCTTCAAGGAGAGGTTTCTAGGACTTCCTAGGACTTAGGGCTACGTTAAAAATGAAATAAAATGAGCAAAATTGTCATATAGACTTGTAGGAATATATGTGCATGTTGTGGAAGTTGGAAGAATGTACTAGAGGATTTGGGATATGTTTAGGGGTCTTTGGATGAAACAATAAGGGGTAAAACCCCTTTTATAGAGTTCTAGAGTCGGTTGGCACCGACCTAGAATTTTTGGGTACTGTAGCACGCGTTTCGCGCACTGTAGCTGCGCGTTTCTGCTCTGCGAGCCTGACTTGTAGAGTCCATAATTCTCTACTCCGATGTCGTATCGATGAGCGGTTTGTTGTGTTGGAAACCGGACTTCATGAACTTCAATTTAGGATTTTGTTTTACTTCAAAACTCCTCACATACTAAAAGATATTCTTTCCTCAATTTGGCTCATACTTTGTTGTTCAAAGTAATGCTCATCTTTTTCCAAAGTCATACTAACTCAACTCCTTCCACTCAATTCCATATAGGACCTTGTGGAATTCATCATATGCATCCTTTACTCATAAAATATACTTAATAACGCTTCATCCCTTATACTCCAAAGTTGTTTTACTTAGCCATAGTTTAACATACTTACGCTCAAATGTGATAAGTGTTTCTCTGCAAGTAGAGGGCATAACACCTAGGGCTAGGGAAAGAGTGGGAAGGCTTTGAGTGTACACACTCAGCCTAGCACAACCAATCCTGAGTATGTTAAGTGTATAAAACCTAAAGTAGAACTAGATGTAGCATTCTCTAAGTTGAAATTGACTTTTGTCCTGTTTGAGTTATGATATAGAGAAGATATACTTAAGTATATCAGATATATACATTCTCTATACACCTCTAGTATTTATGGATTTGTATATCAAGTATACTTAAGGTATATCACTCATGTAGGCTCAGAACTTCAATCTTGTGCGTTATAGCAATATTGAGTTGGGTTTGGTTTTCCCTATTTGTTTTGTGTTGGGCCTTTCCTTTACCTGTTGTGAATCTGTTCGCATTTGGGCTTTATTTTCTTACTGTTTTCCCTTTCAAATTAGGCCTGCCCACATTTCTCTCTTCTCATTATCTGTTTAGGTTCTTTGGTCCCTTTATTATACTTGATGAATGAATATACTTGGTATGCATGAATATGTATGTTTTGTGTATGTTTGAATCCAAGTTTTATTTAAGTTAGTGATAAGTATTAGATACCTTCTAACCGGTATTTTCCTTTTCCCCTTCCTTGTTTACATGTGAAAAAACATCGTGGCCACTTGGGCCGTCTTCTTCCATTAAACCTATTGGGCCTGAGGCATAACCTTTCATCTTGATCGAGTCTGTGTGATGTTTGAAATAATTGAAGGCCCCACCATGGGTGAAAATGGCAACTGGTGGGCTTAGGTAGTCCCACCAACCTAACCCTTCTTTATTTTTCTTGTGTATACTTATGTATATTTGTGTATTTGTACACTTGTAAATATTGAAACCCTTATACGATTAGAACTTAGGAAATACGCGTAGTCGTTAGGTAATTACCTCAAATAATTTTTGAACTTGGTTAAATCTTAATACAAGCATGAATTTGGTAATCTTAAATCTTATATATTCTTTCAGGTATAAAAATCAGGATTTATACAACTAATGTGCATGTTGGAAAATGGCATTTTGAGACCAAACTTGGACTATTTTGGGCCTTAAGCTCTGCTGAAAACGGAATGAGTAACGACTGTATTATTTTGGGCCACAAGCTCATTTAAAAAGAAACAGAAACAGACCACCTTTTCTTTTGGAGTCTTATTAAATCGGCTGAGATTGTCAAACAAGCTTTGAAAAAGACTTCGATTAATTTTGATGCAAAAACTCAGATTTTTATAAGTATAAGTTGAACCTTTCTGAAAATTGAAATTGGGCTCACAAATCCTTTCAAAGACTTAAGGGATTTTTACAATTTTGGGCCAAAAGTGTCACGACCCAACTAGGGGCTGCGACGACAGAAGTGGTATCAGAGCAGTTCGTCCTAGGAAGTGTCTACGAGCCGTGTCTAGTAGAGTCTTATTAATGGTGTGTTGCGCGCCACGCTAATAAACAAGAGGCTACAGGGCATTTAGGAAAATGACCATCCTTCTTCTCATGAGATCGTGCGATAGAGCCATGCCTAAGATTACATTCTTCCTAAAAGTGTGTTATGGTTTCAGAAAAATGCCGCCAAAGGGAAAAGCGACTGCCGCCCATAAGGGCAAGGCTACGACAAAAAGGCGGGCAGAACGAGAGCTTCCGATGAATGTATAGGAAGGTGAATCGCAAAATGAGGCCGTGCCCGATGTAGAAGAGCAAGGAGGAGCCTCAGCTCCGATTCCTCCACCGGGTGCTTCGGGTCAACAAGTATCCGAGGCCATACATTTATTGACACAATTGGTTGCCGCTCAGGAAAAACGACAGAATGCGGGCCCAAGTAATCGTTCAGCTAGTACGAGAGCCCGTGATTTTATGACCTTAAATCCCCCGGAATTCTTTGGGTTGAAACCGGATGAAGATCCGCAAAACTTCATTGATTAAATGTTGAGGACCTTAAAGATTATTCATGCCTCCGAGACCGAATCCGTAGAGTTGGCCTCTTATAGACTCCGCGATGTGGCGGTGTTATGGTACAAAAATTGGATGGCATCAAGAGGAGAGAGTGCACCACCTCCCGTTTGGCAAGAATTTTTGGATGCCTTTATTCGTCATTACTTGCCACCCGAGGTCCGCTGAGCTAGAGCGGACAGGTTCTTGAATTTAAAGCAAGGAAGCATGAGTGCCCGAGAGTACAGTATGCAATTCAATTCTTTGGCTAGGTATGCTCCAACTATGGTGGCCGATATGGGAGACCGGGTCTATAGATTTGTGAGCGGTCTGGGGCCACACTTGTTTAGAGATTGTTTGACGGCCTGTTTGCAAGACGGGATGGATATTTCCCGGATACAGGCTCATGATCAGAATCGTAAGGAACGACAACAGCAGCAGAGGAGTGATCGTGATAATGATCGAAGAAAAGGTAAGAGGGCTAGATCTATGGGAACGAGCAGTGAGTATAGAGGGGGACCAAGACAAATACATTCTAGGCACTCAGGTCAGTCAGCGACCAGTGCGCCTCTCAAATTCTCAGATAGGAGATTTGACCGTTCTTTTCAATCAGGACAGGGCCAAAGTTCGAGGGCCCCAGATTCTTAGTTCAGGGGAGATTCTAGTCAGAGGAGACCTCCAGTACCGCGGTGCAGCCAGTGCGGAAAATTGCATTCCGGACAGTTTCGTCAGGGTTCGGATGCTTGTTATGCCTGTGGGCAAGTTGGTCACATGATGAGAGACTGTCCTTCAGCGAGAGATAGGCTGGGACTCAGCCTACAGGTTCAGCAGCGGGTTCTTCTTCAGAACGCCCGACAGCACATATTCCCAGACTTCAGCAGGTAGAGGTAGAGGCAGAGGGGGAGCATCTACTTCAGGTGTTGTTCAGCCCCGCGTATGTGCTCTAGCTGGGCGATAGGATCTTGAGTCCTCCCCAGATGTTGTCACCGGTACATTGGATATATTTTCCCGTGATGTATATGCTCTGATTGATCCGGGTTCTACCTTCTCATATATTACCCCGTATATTGCTGATTGTATTAGGGTGAGACCCAATCCAATTAAACCTTTTGAGGTGTTCACTCCGGTTGGTGATCCCGTAATAGCGAGACAAGTATATAAGAATTGTGTAGTTGTTATATGTGATCGTCAGAAAAAAGCTGATTTAATTGAACTCGAGATAATAGATTTTGATGTAATTATGGGTATGGATTGGTTGGCATCGTGCTATGCTAATGTTTGTTGCCAGACAAAAGTAGTTCGATTCCAATTTCCGGGAGAGCCCATACTTGAATGGAAGGGTAATACAGCTTCTCCAAAGGGTAGGTTTATTTCCTACCTTAAGGCAAGGAAGATGATAGCTAAGGGTTATATTTGTCACTTAGTTCGAGTTCATGATACCGGGGCAAAGCTACTAGCTTTTCAATCAGTTCCGGTAGTGAGTGAATTCCCAGATTTATTTCCAGATGAACTACCAGGTCTTCCTCCAGAAAGGGAAATTGATTTTGCCATTGATGTATTTCCGGACACCAAGCCCATTTCTATTCCTCCCCATCGGATGGCCCCAGCAGAATTGAAAGAGCTAAAGGCACAGTTGAAAGACTTGCTTGAGAAGGGTTTCATTAGGCCCAGTTCATCACCGTGGGGAGCACCGGTCTTGTTCGTGAGAAAGAAAGACGGTTCGCTATGAATGTGTATTGATTATAGACAGCTGAACAAAGTGACGGTAAAGAACAGATATCCCCTCCCCATAATTGACGACTTGTTCGATCAATTGCAAGGTGCTAAGTGGTTTTCCAAGATATATCTAAGATCGGGTTATCATCAAGTGAGAATTAGAGAACAAGATATCCCCAAAACGGCTTTCAGGACGAGGTATGGGCACTATGAGTTCCGAGTAATGTCATTTGGGTTGACGAATGCCCCGGCTGTGTTCATGAATTTAATGAATAATGTGTTCAGACCATTCTTGGATCTCTTTGTGATAGTATTTATCGATGATATTCTGGTGTATTCTCGCACAGAATCGGAACATGCAGATCATCTAAGAATTGTTCTTGGCGTTCTTCGAGCTCGGGAATTATATGCAAAGTTTTCAAAGTGCGAGTTTTGGCTTAATTCTGTGGCATTCCTGGGTCATGTTATTTCAGATGATGGCATTCGAGTCGACACTCATAAAATTGAGGCGGTGAAGACATAGCCAAGGCCTACAACACCCACGAAAGTTCGTAGTTTCCTTGGACTGGCAGGCTACTATAGAATATTTGTAGAGGGCTTCTCATCTATTTCAGCTCCATTGACGAAACTAACACAGAAGTCAGCCAAATTCCAGTGGAGTGATGCTTATGAGCATAGCTTCCAAGAGTTGAAAGATAAATTGACCTCAGCCCCAGTGTTAACACTTCCAGAAGGGTCAGGTGGCTATATCGTATATTGTGATGCTTCCGGTGTCGAACTAGGATATCTATTGATGCAGCATGGGAAAGTTATTGCATATGCTTCGAGGCAGTTGCGGAAACATGAAAGGAACTATCCAACTCATGATCTTGAATTAGCTGCAGTTATTCATGCCTTGAAGATGTGGAGACATTATTTGTATGGTGTGCGCGTCGATATTTATACAGATCACAAAAGTCTTCAATATATTTTCAAGCAAAAGGAGTTGAACCTGCGGCAGAGGCGGTGGTTAGAATTGTTAAAAGATTATGATGTGAATATTTTATACCACCCGGAAAGGAAAATGTAGTAGCAGATGCACTTAGTCGTCGATCAATGGGTAGTTTATGTGGAGTTCCTTCAGAGAAGCAAGAAATGGCTCGTGAGCTCCACCAACTATCTAATCTTGGAGTACGTGTAATGGATTCGGGTGATGCAGGGATTAGCATCAATGACCCCACAGTTTCATCTTTGAATATAGAAGTGAAGGAACGACAATATGAAGATTCCCAGTTAAGCCGCTACCGGGATCTATCTCATGAAAAGGAAAAGTCTCCATTTGAAATTTTCATAGATGGGATTCTTAGATATCGGGACAGGCTATGTGTACCGGATGTGGCAAATTTGCGCCAACGGATTTTAGAGGAAGCACATTATTCCCAGTATTCTATTCATCCAGGTGCAACCAAGATGTACCATGATCTTAAATTGATATATTGGTGGGATGGCATGAAGGGAGACATAGCAAAATTTGTGGCACAATGTCCGAATTTCCAGCAAGTAAAGGCCGAGCATCAAAAGCTAGGAGGTTTATTGCAAGCAATGGAAATTCCTACGTGGAAATGGGAAATCATTAACATGGATTTTGTGGTGGGACTACCCCGTTCACGAGCGAAGTATGATTCTATATGGGTGATTGTGGATAGATTGACAAAAGCAACCCATTTTCTCCCAGTTAGGACTACCTACTCAGCCAAAGATTATGCGAGGTTATATCTCAAGGAAATTGTGCGACTTCGTGGAATTCCTTTGGCCATTATCACAGACAGAGGGGCATAGTTTACAGCCAAGTTTTGGAAATCTTATCAAGAAGGTCTAGGCACTCAAGTAAAGCTTAGCACGACATTTCACCCGCAGACTGATGGACAAGCCGAGCGCACTATTCAGACCTTAGAGGATATGCTGCGAGCATGTGTGCTGGATTTCGGTGGAAGTTGGGATGATCACTTACCGCTGATTGAATTTGCGTATAACAATAGCTATCATTCCAGCATTCAAATGGCTCCATACGAGGCTTTATATGGGAGGAAATGTAGATCTCCAGTTGGATGGTTTGAAACAGGAGAAGCACAATTGATAGGCCCCGAATTGATTTAGCAAGCGGTAGAAAAAGTTAAGGTGATCCGAGATCGATTGCTAACAGCCCAAAGCCGCCAAAAGTCTTATGCAGACAATCGCCGACGAGACCTGGAATTTCAAGTTGGCGATTGGGTGTTCCTGAAAGTGTCACCGATGAAGGGGGTGATGAGATTTGGCAAGAAAGGGAAGTTAAGCCCTAGATACACCGGACCCTATGAAATCATTAATAAGGTGGGTCAGGCAGCTTATGAATTGAAACTGCCTTCGGAGCTTGAATCGGCCCATCCAGTATTCCATGTTTCGATGCTCCGCAAGTGCATTTGAGACCCAACAAGAATAATTCCGGTAGAGGATGTGCAAGTGACAGAGAAGCTAACATACGAAGAAGTGCCTATTGCTATTCTAGATAGGCAAGTGCGAAAGCTTCGGAGTAAAGAGGTTGCTTCAGTCAAAGTTCAATGGCGGAACAACAACCGGGAAGAAATGACTTGGGAAGCAGAGGAGAAGATGAGATCCATGTACCCCATTTGCTCCAATCCCCGGAAGAGATTCAAGATGAAACGTCGACGATATAAGGTATGTATGTTTCATTTTTATGTTTTTGGTCATGTGTGGCCATAGATGTGTTGATATTGTGATGTAGCCCTGTGAGGGGATGATATTATGGGTTGCTGTGACAGGTCAGTAGTGCCAGATTACAGTGGAAACTCTGGCGAAAGTTTTATAGAATCCCGAGTGTTTATCATTCGAGGACGAACGTTCCAAAAGGGGGGAAGAATGTTACACCCCGGAAATCTTCCCGTTAAGCGTATAGTGAATAGGCTAACAAGGATATAGTGTATACGATATTGTGGAGACGAGTGGTAACGTTCATTTGATTGGTATCGAGGTGTTGAACAACTACTAAGAAGGTCCCGTAAGGATCGGAGATTAAACGAAGCGACAAAATAAGACTCAGTGAACTGGCGAATTATACGGTAGGTATACGAACCGTAAAATGGTTTTACGGCCGTATAATGAACCGTTAAAGTGTCACAGAAAGAAGTTGAGGAAAAGTGGGTTTTACGGTATATTATACGGACCGTATAAAATTATACGGCCCGTCAAATGAACCGTCAAGTTGACACAGAAAGGGGTGATCAATGAGTCAGTTTTACGGTCGATTATACGGACCGTATAATGGACCGTATAATGGCATCGGGACTGGTTTTGTATTTATAAAAATGTGATCCAAGTTCATTTTTATTATTTCTCCTTCTCACTACACGACCCAATCTCTCTCTAGAAACTTCCAAACGCTTCCAAACCAAGAATTCAAGTGAAAATCTAGATCAATAACACCCAAATTCATGAAATCAAGAGTGTGAAACTCCTCATAGTTCATCTAAGTCAAGGAATTCTAAAGAAGGTGGAACTAGGGTTTTGTCTAAGTGAAGTATTTCAACTCAAGACTTGTTCAACCATCATCCAAGGTAAGTTTCATGATCATTTCATGTTGTTTAAGGTATTGGAAGGCTTAGATACTTGAAATGTAGAAGAACATAGAAAATGGGTCATTACTGAGTGAATAGTGACATAATTGAATGCTAGTGGAATTGAATCATGAAAGTTGAAGAGTTGTGATTATGAATACGTTATAATGATGTTTATATCATGAAACAAGTATTAAATGCGTGAAAACACAAAGATGAGTTATAAGGAGAAATATGGGAAAATTGGAGGACAATGGTGGATTTGCTAAATATACATAAATGATGATTGTTGATTGTGATATTGTGAGTAGTATTGTGAATGTTGGGAGTTGATATAGAACATGGGAACAGTAGTATAAACAAAGGAAGTGCTGCCCAATTTTTCCTAGAATTAACGATGCGCTCTTGTAGTCAATCAACTAATGTTAATTCGAATTCTCTCATGAAGGTAACGACGTGATATCGAAGGAGAACAAGTGAGCGATAGCTTAGTTAAACGACCAAGGTATGTGAGACTAGTCCTTTCCTTCTAATGGCATGAATCCTATAGTGTAAACTCTTTATCCTCTCCATGAGTTCCCATTTTTCGGAAAGTTAAAAGCCTATATTCATAAATGTCTATATAGGGTAAGAGATACGGTATGATGATGCTATAATGATAATGATGTCATTTATTTCCTACACTCACCTTATGTGCTAGTTCCTTCAAGGTGAGGTAGAATGTCAGAGATTGCTCCATAATGGGATCGGGGGATCACGACCTTACGTCACCCCAATAGAGTAAAGCTGATCTTGAGCTTTATGCACGTACTATGATAAGATAAGCATATGATGATAAGAATATTACTATAAGTATTTTATGATAAGCATGACATGAGCATTTCACACCGTGCCTAGTTGGCCGGGAAGTCACCGCCAAGGCGGGCAGCTATATGGATACACCATGACCTTTTGGCATGGGCAGACACCACTAGTGGGCGGCATTATATGGTACCCCGGACGTGGGAGGCCTGGACGCAGGCTAATGTTATTGATTATCACACCGTTCCGACATGGACGGGTAGCTTGCATATTATGCATATATGACATGATGATGAGTATGAGTAAGACAGCATGCATTACTTCCCTTATGATTGTCATTCAGATCCAGATGTTTCATATTGATGTTCTCATTATATTATTGATGTTTTTCTTCATTGTTTATGCCTCTCATTCTCAGTACAATATTCGTACTGACGTCCGTTTTCTTTGGACGTTGTGTTCATGCCCACAGGTAGACAAGGAGGTGAGCTTGGCCCAGATCCTCAGTAGCTGTTAGCTGATAGAGAGCACTCCATTGTCCGGAGGTGCTGATGGTTATTCTTTTGGTACATATGCATATTTTGGGCACGACGGAGTCTTATTCCGTCTATATATACAGTATGTCAGTAGAGGCTCGTAGATACGCAGTGTGGGTTAGATGGTCTCACAGGATGTTATCACATATATATTATTTTGATGGCCGAGAGGCAAATGAATATAAAACATTTACGTTTCTATACAAAATATGTTTTCTTATACTTTCATGTATACAATTTGCAAAAAGAGCATTAAATGAGTAAGATGAGTAGTAGAGCGAGCGGTGCAAGGTAGCTAGCTCCGGGTACCCGTCGCGGCCCCTAGTTGGGTCGTGACAAAAAGCCCAAAACTTAAGGCATAAAAACAAGAGGAAATACATTTGGACATTTGTTTGAGAATACGATGGCTTTGGTATTGGAATATAGTTGAAAATACGAGCTTCAATAGACTAAGGAAATAAAACAATAAACTCCTTTTATCCATGCCTATACTATTGTTATAAAGGTGATATACTCCAGTTATGTTCTATATAAGTAATAAAACTTAATAGGATTAAAATTATATCATTAGGACTTAAAAGGATTAAAATCATACCATTAGGACCAAGTTAGTAGTAACTCTACTTGGGAGAAATTCCAAGTGTGTTTTGGTTCGGAAATGAAGTGATTCGAATCCTTATAAACATTTTTTAACCAAATCTTTTCCCATCCAAAAAGGAAATTGATGATTAGCAAGATGAATTTTGCAAGAAAGAAATATTTTAAGCAAATAAATACATTAATCATACATTGAAGCTCATAGGTCAATCGTATTCTACGGTTTCTTAATACGAGGGTGCTTAAAACCCTCCCTAGGGGATAACCAAAACCCTTACCTCGAACTTTGGTTTGAAAGGATTTTTCTCTTGTTCTGATAAATCCTTTTTAGCCAGTTTCCCCAATTTCCATTATAAAATTAGGTGGCGACTCTAAAAACATAAAATCCAGATAGAGTCCACAACTTCTTAGTAACATTTATGCACCCGCATAAAAGTGAACCGTAACAGATGGCAAGTCTGCTGGGGATTTTATAGGTTCTAACCATAAGGGTTTCAGTATAATGTGATTAAATTGTGATTATTTGATTAAGTGTTTACTTTTTTGCAAATTATAAACTGTCATGCATTTAATATCATCAATTCTTCCACTCATGGCAAAAAACATGGTTTCAAAGGGGACACGCGATCTCGCGGTCTAGCCTTCACTAAAAAACCTGAAACACCCTTTCTTCGGAACACGTTGAATGCGGAGTTGGTGTGCAATCACCCAACAGCCGACAACGGTTCGCCCCGAGTAGTTCTCTCAGGTTCAAGGTCATTTCTAAAACTCACTCTTGCATATTCCTACGGTAGAGCTAAAGCAAATCCAAAGATGAACTAGATGGGTTTTGGATATTTGAGACGTATCTAAAGCCCATTAGGTAACCTTGTGTCAAATATGGCCTATGACCCAAAAGACACCGCATCTCATTATGTGCTAAATGGAAACATTTTATGTCCCTATGTGCCAAACCATTGCCTGTTTGGGCTGGGGGGGGGGGGATATTAACTTTGCCTTTATTTTTTTAGATATCGATCGACTTACAATTCGACATGGTTATTGAGGTACCCGAGTTGTTTAATATATGGTGGGGTTGGATGAGTAAGGATGAGAAGAAGAAGATCACTTTCCATTTGCGGAACCTACCCTCTATTATGATGATGAAAGGTTGTAGGGAGTTGATTGAGGTAAATACTGGGTTTTGGGACCGAGATAGGATGGTGTTAAGATTTGGGGATAATGTAGAAATGGCCTCAAATTTGAAAGAATTGAGGGCTATCATAAACAATGCAAGGATGGGTTTGAAGAGAAAAAAGAAACCCGACAACTACGTCCTAATCCCAGAAAAACCCACCCACAACCAAATACTGAAAATGTTATCCTTATCCCTTGCCAATTGGACATTCGGTCCGACCATACCCTGTAGAGAATTGTATAAAAGATTTGGTAACACAAATGGATTTGTGGAACACCCCGTCGAATTCAAAACCTTTGCCGAGTGGGAAGCCACCTGACCCTTAGCCTTTGGCATTTGCTTTTTGGGACTAATGGTCTTTCCCAAATATGGAACCAGCCATAGACACCCGAATCATTTCAGTCACCTATGCTATCTTTCATGGCATAACCACAAATGGAGAAACCAAATACTTTGACATAATCCCTATCATTGTTGCTAATATAAACCGAGCCTTAAACATGTGTCAAAACCATTACCATTACTTCTAAGGGTGCAACTTACTTCTACAATGGTGGATCCTAAATCATTTGAGAAAGGTCGGGGGTACTCAATTTTTAAGCAAACAAACTGGGAAAGATGACCTTTACGACCATTGCCCAAACATGGGACAACAAACTAAGAAAAGTTGGGACTTCATTTTTTCCAGACTCAAAGAGGGTAGCATACAATGGATGTTCGCCGACTTTATATCCAACTCCGTTGTCAACAAGAGACGAAAGTGTCCATTCATACCACTTGTGGGAATTCAAGGGATTAGCCCTTATGTGCCTGCTCGAGTGTTGAGACAGTTTGTAAGGACCCAAATCATACCCCAAGTAAGAAATATAAGAGAATTCATAGTCGACTACGAGGAAGACAAGATTCACACAGGTGGATACATAGTTTGAGAATGGAATGGTCACATCACTTGGGGTCCATATACTTTAGCTCAAGATAGGTTCAACCTAGGGAGTGACGAGAATTACAAAGACTGGTTGAGGGCCCACTGGCAAGGCACCCTTGCCCCCGGTCCTATCCTTTACCATTGTGTCCAAGGCAAGTCTTCCAAGGCTGAAATCAAGGCCCGCTTGATGTAAAGTCAAGCCGACGATAGGGATGCAAAATACTTGGAAAAGATTGAGTATGATAAGGCCATCATAGACATCCTAAAACAATAGTTGGATTTCACACATGACTACCTATTGGAGCTTGATGATCGAATGAAAAATATAATGGACGACACTGCATTGATGACTTTCACCGACAAGGGGTTTTTGATTGATGCTGTATTGACATTGACTCATCTCCACATCCAGACTGCCCTACGAAAGGCCAAAAGGGCGAGGACCAATAGGGTTTCATCATCGTCTACAGGAGCACACTTCTGCTGTTTTATTTTTCTATCTTGACTTTATTTATCTTTTGTAGCCCTTCGAGAAAGAATATTATTAATGAAATTTTATGATTATGGGCAATGATTTGGTATAAACGGCACATTTATGTTTCAAACGATTAGAAAACCTCAGGAATGCAAATAGTATATTTATGCTTATTGATATATTGCTATGTGACTATGTGCTTTTATGTTTCATATGTTTCGTTTGAATGGTTGATTGATCTCATGTACCTATCATTATCCCAAAGAAAAACAAAGAAAGAACCCAAAATAACTCGAAAGCCCGATTGACTCAACTAACCTTAGTCAGATTTTCAAAAGATTGATTTGACACCATGAACACTCCGGAACATGTTGTCATCAAAAGGGAAAACAAAGGTTCACTTCGCAAGAAGATTAAGGATTTGGAAAGGAAAATTCAGGCAGTCAAGGCCAATATCAAAGAGGCCGACGAGATAATGGATTCAGCGGAAAGTCCGCCGAATGGGCCCATTAGGACGGGGCATCATCAAGAAAACCTCAGGTACGAGGCCAAAGGAACACCCCATAGGTACATACCCCTGTTAGATGGGAAAGAAGCCGAATACTACAAAGCAAAATTCGACCCGCAAGAGCCCACTTGGCCATCTAAGGAGGCCTCCTCTATTCCCTCCACGAACCAAGGGGAGGACCCCAAAGTACATATAGAGTTTGTCCGCCTACAATCGCCAGCTTGGTGGGCAATTGCACTCAAGGCTATGGCTAGCCATTACCGCATCACACCTAAACATGTGCAAGGCGAGCAAATCTTTGAGAAACTGAAAAGTGTGGGCCCCCCTGTACTAGCCACAAGAGGCTGCCACCCTGCGCTCCAATTTACGCACACAAGAGGTGCCTGTTCCATAAAGAGCAACCCTGTGACACTGCCTATGAATGCTTGGCCTTCAGGAAAAGGATCATAAGATTGATCGATGATAAGACAATCCACAAGCTGTGGGGACCACAGTCGTTGTGAGTCCATGACATGGTCTCCCTAAATGAAGGAATCATTTTGGACACTCATGTTTGGCGTTATGACTTCACCATCTTTAAGGACTCGTACGCAAGCATGTTCCCGAAATTAGCAAGCACGGGGAAGGTCCATCCGATCAGAGCCGCTTGGGAAACCTCGTCAGTGGGAACAAGTCAGAGGAGAATTTGTCTCTTTCATTCTGGAGCCTTAGGGCACGACATCGAAGAGTGCGAGGCTTTCAAGTTTGAGTTGGAGCATTTAGTCCATACGAGAGGGATTTGGATAGTACTCCTACCCCAGTACTAGAAAGTAGGGCCTTTGGCCAAACCCCTTGAAAGGACAAACAACTCATTCTGATCTCAAAGAGAGGTCATCTTTTGGGCAAATTTTGGGGATCCCCTTTTGTGTTTTGAAAAGATTTATCCTCCCCCCCCCCCCCCCCCCCCTCTAATTCATATGTAAATGAAACTACGTCCGACCTAATATCCCAAACAAGGATACGTAGGAAGCCCTTATTAGGCCTAGTATGGGATGTCTTTTGGGTAGGTTTAAGGTAGGAGAGTCATATTTTTATGTAATCCGAACTACAGAAGGGCCTGATTTCCCGCGGAGGGATACGTAGCCAGTCTACGTAAGACTCGATCCCTATATTATGTAACTATGTATTCCCCCCGTTACCCAAACCAAGACCCACATGACTCAAAAAGCTAAAATTCCTAAAACCTCGGTACAAAGGATTAATTAAGCATTTGAATCAAACATATGATTTGTTATGTGCTACGTGCTTTACATGCCAACTATATGTGATACCTTGCCTTATTTATTATTGCCTAACGTACTAAATCACTTGCCTTTGAGTTGTTTTTTTCTTATAGAAAGAGAAAGTTGATCCTGTTCGTTCCACACTGGCATACTTCACAAGATCTAAAGCTGTAATAGCCCTTTCCCAATAAGACAAAGGAAAGGCAACGATGGCTGGTACATTGGAAAATAAACAAAATCAGAATGAGCTTGTTATCAAGAACTCACCCCCACCAAACCTGTAAGAATCCTCGCACTCTGAGGATGTTATCAAAATGTTGTTTGAAAAAGTTGCAGACCTTCAAGAGAAGGTTACAAAAGCTGAAATGGCCAATGCTGCCAAAGAGGTAGCTACTGAGGTAAGGAGGCCTCCACCACCTTTTCTGTCTTTAATTTTGCCGCTACCCGATCACGTCCCTACTTATCCTGCTCGAACCACAATGCCATTTACCCCGCACCCAACCAATTCTGAACCAGCTCACATTGGTACGTCGTACCGTACCCCACCACCTCTAAACACTATCCAAATCCCTGGAACTGTTCACTCAATTCCATCCTACCAAGCACTGCAACATGCTCACCCTGGCATTACCATACCCCCAAGCACTATCTCCTTACCAACCGCAAAAGCTGCCCACGCAGCTTAAAACCACCCCGCACCTCCAACTATTTCTTTCCACACACCTGTCACCCCAAATACCTTCTCGCCAGATCACCAACATCTTGATTACTATGAGGAGATAGAAAAGGCATGGAGAGATTGTCATGACCCAAACTGATGGGCCGTAACAAGTGCCTGATCACTACTGGCCAAGCACTCCTATGCTTGCATCTACTGCTCACTGACTATCCTGGGCCTATACACAATCTGTAACTGAGCTGTACTGTCTCCCGAACAATCAACATAAGAGACACTGCACTGGGAACTCACGGCCAACACATACATACAAACATAAACACTGAGAGTAACAGCGCGAGCCGATTTGGCCGCCACACATATATACTGTACTACAAAATAAACGCCGACGAGGCTGCACAACATCATGGCTACATATCACTGTCTACAAACCTCTATGGAGTACAAACTGTAGAAATGACAGGACAAGGCCCTGCCGTACCCATATATGTACGTAACCGAATAGCATACCAAAAGGGTTGTAGCTCCGAATCAATGGATCGTATTAACTGCTACTGAGGGGAGGTCCTACTGTGATGGATCGTCCGACTGTCTACCTAATCCTACGGGCATGAACGCAGCGTCCACAAGAAGGGACGTTAGTACGAGTAATGTACCGAGTATGTAAGGTATGAATAATAACATAGTAAGGGATGTAAAGTGTGAATAATAACAGAATGGAAATATAGAGCATATCGTAAGATAAAAGAGTAACCTGTACATATGAGTGCCTCTTAGGGCGGATGCCATGCATGCTTAACTTTCTTTGAAAAACATTTCTTGTTCATGTATACATAAAATAAAACATATCATGTTGTTGAGGCGTCGGCTCCGATCCATTTAATGACATATGTCCAGCGTCTGGGCATCCCACGTCCGGGATGATATCATGTCATATTATACCAGCTGATCAGGTGGCCATGCGTCAATAGCGCCTCGCCCTTTTTCCCATATTCCCTATATACATATAAATATATCATATATACATATATCATATAAGCAGCATGCATGAGAGCCCAAGGAAAGTTATGTCTCTATCAGAGTGACGTAAGGTCGGTAACCTCCGATTATATTATGGAATAGTCATCATCGCTTTATCTCACCTTGAAGGAACAATTATTATAAGGTGAGACCAAGAAATAAAATTGAGAAAAATCAAAGATAGCTCAATAATCTCATATCGTCATTAAAATCATAACTTGGAACCTTTAAACATGAAATCGTTCTCCTCATAGTCATCATAAAAAATATTCTCATCTTTGGCATCATTATCATCATGATGAAAACATGTCCATCATTGTTGTCATAAGAGCGTACAAAATCATAAACCTATATTTTGGAAGAATACGGACATTTTGGAAAACATTTATGGGTTATCGGGAAAGGAATCATGCCTTGGAATCATAGACTTCTAACTTTTTAAAACAAGGAAGTTATGGAAGCATTTATGAAATCGTAACATAGGAATCATGCCTTTGCAAGAAAGGGACGAGCCTTACCATACCTGTTTAGCCTCCAATTATCTACACTTATTCATCCGAGCTCACAAGTCTACAGTTAAGAGGATTCACATAATCGTTAGACTCATCGTAGTATATTTGTACTAAGCTCTCAAGTCAAACTATTTTATATCCTGCTGAAAATCAAGCAGCATCTCCCTTGTTTATATGCCTAGCCCGAAATCTCAATTCAGCAACCAACAACAACAACACCAATACCAACATCAATAACATCATTCCCAACACCAATATGTACCATAAAACAGCCCACACGCTGTTTTTCAACTTCCATAACTTACTACACAATTATTTAACGACTTTATCTCCGTAAATAAGCCTTAAATAATACTAATAAGGAAAGATTCATACCTTTCACCTGCTAGAATTGCAATATCTTCGATTATCACCTTGAATCCAAGCCAAGTTTCACCGCAATATGATATTATAATCGCAGCTATGCATTGTCCGAACTTAAATTCGGGGATTTCACTTAATTTGCGCTAAAATTCTATGGACGGAAGTTGGAGGATTATTCTAGAGAATTTGGGAAATTTCGAGAAGCGTTGGGCTGAAAAATGAGGGGTAAAACCCCTCTTAAAAGATGCCAAATCCGGTCGGGTCACTGTCGCATACTGTAGCATGTCGGGTACTGTAGCAGTACTGTAGCACGCGTTTTTGTTCTGTCAGCCGAACTTGTAACGTCCATAATTCTCTACTCCGATGTCCTATCGACGAGCAGTTTGTTGCGTTGGAAACTAGAGTCGACGAACGTCATTTTAGGCTTTTGTTTCACTTCAAAACACTTCATATGCTAAGAGATATTCGTTCCCCCAAGTTGGACCAAAATTTTCACATAAAACATTACCCATCCTTTCTCCAAAGTCGTACTACTTCATTTCTTCCACTCATTTCCTTATAAAATCTTCTGGTATACCTTATATACATCCTTCACTCATTAAATATACTTAATAATGCTTGCTCCTTATGTTCCAAAGTGGTTTTACTTAACCCTAACTCAATGTACTTATGTTTCAAATTTGATAACTGCTCTTCGAAGATACGGGGTGTAACAGAGATGATCAAGATAGGCGCGAAAGGAAATAGAAAGCAAGATGGCTGAAATGTTAGAACAATCCACGAGAGCTACCCGTAAAGATTCTAATTTGAGCTATGATGATCTCTGTATGCATCCGGGTTTGAATTTGCTCGAAGGCTTCAAAGTGCCTATGTTTGAAATGTTCAACGGAGCAGGCAACCCCAAGGCCCATCTTCGAGCTTACTATGATCAAATAGTCAGTGTCAGGGACAACCCGACGCTCATTATGAGGCTATTTAGCCGAAGCTTGATTGGAGAATGGTTCACAGCACAAGACATACACCAATGGACTACATGGGAAGATATAGCAGGAGCCTTCATGTAAAGGTTCCGTTTCAATATGGAAATAGTTCCAGACCGGTACTACTTAGAAAAAGTAAAATAGAAATCCATCGAGAACTATTGCGAGTATGTGAGTAGGTGGAGAGTCGAAGCCACTCGAGTGCAACCGCCAATGAGCGAGGAAGAACTAGTCTCAATTTTCATCTGTTCTCGAGAAATGAATTTTTATGATTGAATGTTGTCAGTGGCCGAGAGACCATTCTTCAAACTTGTAAAAATAGGGGAAGCCATAGAGGATGGCCTCAAGTCAGGAAGGATCATCAGTGCGGCTGGCAAGGCTACCGGACAAAGTATTACGGGACTCGCTAGGAAAAAAAAAGAGGACGTGGCAAATGTTTCCCATACCCCTAGCCCAAGACCCAAAAGAAAAGAAGAATTCCAATCTCCCATGGAAGTATACCCATCACTACCCCCAAATACTTACCTACTCACTCCATACAACCCAATGCCAGTATATTACGCGCAATCTACTTTCCAATCATCACCGTTAAACTACCAAGCTTCACAAAATACATTCCAATCACCACCACCAAATTACGAAGATCCACAGCCAATTACCCAACTCCCGCCCCTGCTAATTGACCTCCACAAAATAACCAGCCAGCAAATTACTAAAATCAACCTCCACCAAATGCCTATAATGCACCACGTCAAAATTTCGAAAGGAAGCCTACCCGCACGTACACCCAATTAATGGAGACTCAAACTGAGCTATTCAAAACATTGAGCACCGCAGGAATGGTCCAAACACTTCCCCCAAAGGTTGTCGATCCTAGAAACAGATTTTATCGGGTAGACCAGACATGTGCCTACCATTCTGGCAGAATCGGACATAGTACTGAGGATTGTATCAATCTAAAGTACAAAATACAGGATATGATTGACAAAAAGGAGATCATTCTCCAAACAGTTGCGCCAAATATGAACACCAATCCTTTGCCTAACCATGGCAACAATACTATTCGTATGATAGAGAGATAAAAGGATTGGGTTGTAGGCAAGCCTGTCATTCGAGATCCTATTCAACCACTCGAGCACACAGTGGCGTCACTCTATACAGGAATGCCCACAGTTCAAAGTATTGATTCCCACACTGGTTGCCGCGCATGTGTCTCACGAGGTGATAGTAGCACCAAGAAAGGGGTTCGTGGTACAAGTAGTCATGGCTTATGTGTTACACCTCGGAAATTTCCCCGTGAACATACAGTGAAAAGTTGCAGATTTGCACTTCGGCCCAGTTGGTCATAAAAAAAATATGGCCCGTAAAGCAGTTTACGGACCGTAAACTGCTATCGTCCTCCAACCTTTCAAAAATTTCAACTTTTTGCCAAATGTCTAAACGGTTAAATATGACCCAGAATACGGACCGTAAATCGAAATACGACCCGTAAACTGTGACCGTAAACCACCATGACTCTAGCAAGCCTCTGGTTCTGTTATGCTTAAATACAGTCGCGAAAGACGGACCGTAAATCAGAATACGGCCCGTAAAGTGGGTTTACGACCACTGTACACCTCAGTCACTGTTCATTCTGGAATAGATTTTAAGTCATTAAAATAAGACCCAAGCTCATTCAAATCATTTCATCTTCACGATATTTCTCTCTAGAAACTCCTAGAATACTCTCTACTCTTCAATTACAAGAACTCAAGGGAGATTGGTGATCAATTACATGAGACCCACGAAATCAAGTGTAAGAATCACACTAAAGGTCATTCTTCTCAAGAAAACCCAAAAGGAGTGAAGTAGGGTTTTGGTGCTAGAGGAGTAAATCCATTCAAAACTTGTTCAACCATCATCTAAGGTAAGTTTTATGACTAAACCATGTTGTTTAAGGTATTGGAAGGTTAAGATACTTGAATTGTAGAAAACATATGTAACACCCCGTAAACTTGAACTAGGTGTGAAGTTGTAAAAATCTACTGTTAAGATGATATTTTATCTATATGAAACCATTCTTGATGAATTCGGGTGGAAGATGGTCATTTTGATGCCAAACCAACTAGTGAAGTTCTTAAGACCTCTTAAATTCGCCTAAGTTTTGATAGTTCTGTCTTCTGGGCAATTTTCATGAAACTGTGTTGTGAATTTGGAAAAACTTCCTGGATGAAAGTTGTAGATCTTTGAAATAGCTTTCAAACGGTAGGTCACCCAGCCCAAAAAAAAGCTGCGTACAAAAAGTTAGGCCCATTTTACTGAAGCCTGTTTTGGCTGGAAATTTTGCCTGTGTTACGGTGAGACGTTACGGACCGTAACACGTGTTACGGGCCGTAACATGAACCGTAACGTCTCAAAAATTTCTAGAAACTCTCTGGAAATTTCCACTAAGGGACGGTCAAAAGGACGGTCCATAACAAGAAGGACGGTCCGTCCTTCAGAGGCGTCCTTTGGCCCGTTTTCACCAGAAAAATATAAATAAGACCCTAGTTTTTTTTATTCCACCACTTCCTAAACAACCCTAAGGACGAAAATCATTCCCCCGAGTCTTCAAATCAAAGGTAAGGGCATCCTTAACATTACTAAATCATATTAACATCAAACCCATGATTCTTAACATGATTTTTGTAACCAAAACCTAGGGTTTCAACATAATTCTTCCCAAAGTGATTCATGCTAGGGTTTGGGTGTTCTTCATTAGAAAAATGATTTGTTAAACCTTGTTTAACAAATTAAGGTATGTCTCTTTTGAAAATCTTATTTTGGAATGCATGACTTCTTTTCTTGAAAGTTCTTTATTGAATAAAAAGGGTGAACTTCTCATACAAAACCCTAATGTATGTCTCCCTTTTAAAAACCTTATTTTGGATGTATGTCTATTTTGGAAACCCTTTCGACTATGAAGGTAATTTATATGTCTCTTTTGCAAACTCTCTTGAAAGATCGATTCTTTATAAAAGCATGTTTTGAATGATATGATGAATTAGTTTTACACTCTTGAAATCTATTATAGGTTTGATTAATGATTAATGTGTGTGAGGGGACAAGCCCACATTAAACCTAGATTGTAACAAACCCTACATATGTATGTGATATTATGAATGTTTTCCTCTATAGGAGATGCTTAATAATGATGGTTAAGGGTTGGTAATGATATTCTAATTGATGAATTAGGACATAGAATCTTTCGTAAAGAAGTTATACGTTTTGAAAAAATTCTTTGAAATGATTTATCTTTACGATATGGCATAATGAACCTTAATGGTAAATGGTGACGTGATTACCTTGGGATGAATTGTAATTCGGCTTTTATGCTATGAACTCTGTGGATGTGATTTTTCCTAGCCATTCGGGAGGATGAGTGGTCACTGGGGATTTCATATTCCGGTGTGCTTACGCCTAGCCATTCGGAAGGATGAGTGGTCACTGGGGATTTCATATTCCGGTGTGCTTACGCCTAGCCATTCGGAGGATGAGTGGTCACCGAGGATTTCATATTCCGGTGTGTTTACTCCTAGCCATTCGAGAGGATGAGTGGTCACCGAGGTTTTCATATTCCGGTGTGTTTATGCCTAGCCATTCGGGAGGATGAGTGGTCACCGAGGATTTCACATTTCGGTGTGTTTATGCCTAGCCATTCGGGAGGATGAGTGGTCACCGAGGATTTCATATTGCGGTGTGTTTATGCCTAGCCATTCGGGAGGATGAGTGGTCACCGAGAATTTTATAATCCGGTGTGGTGCGTTGTGACAAGGGAACCCTACGATCATCCCCTCGATGTAATTGATTATTGGGCCTGTATCGTCATGTGTGATATTCGTAATCTCTCATGGAACTGTTGTTGACAATCATGGTCAATTTGAAAGGCATAATTGAAAGTTATAACTTGACAAAAGACTTTATAATCGGTTTTGATAATTCTTATTGAGATACACCTGCTGAATACCTGTTTTCATATTGGTTAATGGCTTTGTAAACTGTTTAACAAATAATATTAAGAATCACAAAGTGGAATGACAGTTTTTATACTATCCTTTCAGAACTGATTTCTTTATGTATTATTATATTTTATTTTTATAATACTTGTTGTCCCCGAGGCACTCACTGAGTACGAAAGTACTCAAGCATACCATTGTTGTTTTTGATGGTATGTTAGGTAACGGAGAAGAGCAGGTTCGTGATACTCTTGACGCTTAGGAGAACTTGCTGCTGTTGTTGATTTGGTGAACCCACATCCTTGTTAGTGGGACACTTCCTATTTCATTTATTATTCTAGGTTTCCGGGCTGCGTCCCGAAGTTAGACGATTGTTGTGTCTCTCAGAAGCTCCATAGATAGTTGTCAGAGTTGTGGGTAGATCATCAAAAGTCTCGTACGACTTAATGGGTGTTCGCCACATTTTAGACTATTACTTATAAAGCTTTCCGCTGATTTAATTCATGTATTCATAATTTGTTACATTTAATTGATAAACTGTTGGAGGCGAATGTTGAACCTGGCGGGTTCAAGTATCATTATTGTGTTGCTTAGGTTCTTCCGATGTTGTTCATGACGTCGGATGCCGGTCACGTCTAAGGTGGGTTTTTGGGCGTGACAACATAGGAGATGGGTCATTAAGGAGTGAATAGTGACATATTTGGGTGGTAGTTTGGTTGAATGATAAATGTTGGAGTGTGGTGAATATGAATATGTTATAAATAACATTTAGACCTTGAAACAAGTGTGATACATGAAGAAACGCGATAGTAAGCTATTACTATGAATGTGGAGAAATTGGAGAGGAATGGTGGATTGTGGTCAATGCACACAAACGATGATTGTGATTGCAATATTGTGAATGTTGTTGTGAGCATTTGGGAGTCGATATAGAATATGATAAACGTAGTATAAACAAAGGAAGTGTTGTCCAATTTTCCCTAGAGTTAGTAGGGCGTTTTTATAGTCGATTAACTAACGATGGTGTGAATTCTCTCTTGAAGGTAGAAACGAGATATCGAGGGAGGACAAGCCAGCGATAGCTTAGTTAAACGCCAAAGGTATGTGAGGCTAGTCCCTTCTTTTTAATGGCATGAATCCTATAGCGTAACTTCTTTCTTATCAATGAGCCTATGTCCATAGTTAGCTACACAAGGTACTGAGTTAAAGTAAATGGATTCTAATTATGTTATTTATCGCTTACACTCACCTTATATGCTAATTCCTTCAAGGTGAGGCAGAATGTTCATTTTTGTTCCATAATGCAGTCGGGGGATCACGACCTTACGTCACCCCGATAGAGTATGGTTGACCTTGAGCCTTATGTATGTATTATGATAAGCTCATATTGTGATAAGCATATGATGATATTACTATTACACCGCTCCTATTTGGCTGGGCAGTCACCGCCAAGGCAGGCAGCTATATGATACACCATGGCCAATTGGCATGGGCAGACACCACTAGTGGGCGGCATGAGATGGAGCCCCGGATGCGGGAGGCCTGGATGCAGGCTCATATTATGATTATCACACCGATCCGATATGGACGGGCAGTTTATACATGATGCATATATGATATGCTCATGAGCATGAGTAAGACAACATGACTTATTTTTCTTATACTTAACAGTTAGATTCTGATGTTCCATATGAGTATCTTCTGTATTTCGTTGTTTATGCCTCTCACACTCAGTACAATATTCGTACTGACGTCCGTTTTCTTTGGACGTTGTGTTCATGCCCACAGGTAGACAGGGAGGAAAGCTCAATCCAGATCCGTAATAGCTGTCAGCTGATTGGAAGCCCTCCATTTTCCCGGAGGTGCTTATGATTATTCTTTTGTGTGTATATGTATATAGCCATGTATATGTATTTTTGGGCACGACGGGGTCTTACCCCGTCCCTATGTTCAGCACTCCAGTAGAGGCTCGTAGATACGCAGTGCGGGTTAGATGGTCTCACGAGATCGCTATTGTATATTATTTTGACAGCCTAAGGGCACATGTATATGAAAGTGTTTTATGTTTCCATATGAAATATGATTTTTCCTACGCTTGAGTATAAAATTGATGAAAAGGGCATTAAATAAGTAAAATGAGCGACAGAACGAGCGGTGCTCGGTGGTTAGCCCCGGGTACCCGTCACGGCCCCTAGCTGGGTTGTGAAAAAAGTGGTATCAGAGCAGTTCGCTCCTAGGAAGTGTCTACGAGCCGTGTCTAGTAGAGTCTTGTTTATGTTGTGTTGCGCGCCACATCAATAAACAAGAGGCTACAGGGCATTTAGGAAAAATGACCATCTTTCTTCTATAAGATCGTGCGATAAAGCCATGTGTAAGATTTTATCCTCCCTAATAGTGTGTTATGGTTTCAGAATGGAGCCAAAGGGAACAACTACAGCCGCCCAGAAGGGCAAGACTACGGCAAAGAGACGGGTAGAAAGAGAGCCTCCAGTGAATATAGATGAAGCCTAATCACTTAACGAGGTCTTGTCTAACACTTCATCTACCCCTCCCAATGTGGGAGAACAAGGAGGAGCCCCAGCTCCAATTCCTCCGCCGGCTGCTTCGGGTCAACAAATGACCGAGGCCATGCAGTTATTGACACAATTGGTTGCCGCACAGGCACAATGACAGAATGTGGGTTCAAGTGATCGGGAAGCGAGTACAAAGGCCCGTGATTTTAAGATTTTAAATCCTCCGGAAATCTTCGGGTCAAAGCCGAATGAAGATCCGCAAAGTTTCGTAGATGAGATGTTAAGGACATTGAAGATTGTCCATGCCTCCGAGACCGAATCCGTGGAGTTGGCATCTTATAGACTCTGGGATGTGGCGGTGTTATGGTACAATAACTGGGTATTATCAAGAGGAGAGAATGCACCTCCGCCAGTTTGGCAAGAATTTGTAGATGCTTTTAGTCGTCACTACTTGCCACCCGAGGTCCGCCGAGCTAGAGCGGACAGATTTCTGAATCTAAGGCAAGGGAATATGAGCGCCCGGGAATATAGCCTTCAATTTAATTCTTTGGCTAGATATGCCCCGGCTATTGTGGCCGACATGGGGGATCGGGTACATAGATTTGTAAGCGGCCTAGGGCCACATTTATTCAGAGATTGTCTGACAACTTCCTTGCAAGACGGGATGGATATTTCCCGGATACAGGGCCATGCTCAGAATTTAGAGGGGCGCCAACAACCGCCAGGAAGTCACCGCGATGACGAAAGAAGGCAAGGCAAGAGGGCTAGATCTATGGTAACAGGCGGTGGTTATAGAGGGGGATCAAGGCAGACATATTCTGGTTACTCAGGCCAGTCGGTGACCAGTGCACCTCCCCGATTCGCAGGTAGGAGAATTGATCGCTCCTTCCGTTCAGGACAGGGTCAGAGTTCGAGGGCCCCAGATTCCCAAATCAGGGAAGATTATAGCCAGGGGAGACCCCCCAGTGCCGCAATGCAATCAATGCGGCAGATTACATTCCGGATAGTGTCGTGAGGGTTCGGATGCTTGTTATACTTGTGGTCAGGTGGGGCATATAATGAGAGATTTCCCGTCAGTGAGTGGTAGAGTTGGAGTTCAGCCTACAGGTTCAGCAACTGGTTCTTCCTCAGCATGCCCGGTAGGGCAGACCCCCCAGATGTTAACAGGCCGAGGTAGAGGTCGAGGGGCAGCATCTACTTCAGGTGCCACTCAGCCCCGTGTATATGCTTTAGCCGGATGACAGGATCTCGAGTCCTCTCCGGATGTAGTTACAGGTATATTGTCTATATTCTCCCGTGATGTGTATGCATTGATAGATCCGGGTTCTACATTCTCTTATATTACTCCATATGTTACTGGTTGTATTGGGGTGAAACCCGAGTCAATTATACCCTTTGAGGTACTCACTCCGGTTGGTGATCCCGTGATAGCAAGACAAGTGTACAAAAATTGTGTCGTGGTTATATGTGATCGTCAGACCAAAGCTGACTTGATTGAGCTAAAAATGGTAGATTTCGATGTAATCATGGGTATGGATTGGTTGGCGTCGTGTTATGCTAATGGTGATTGCCGCACAAAAGTGGTTCGATTTCAATTTCCGGGAGAGCCCGTGCTTGAGTGGAAAGGTAATGCAGCATCGCCAAAGGGCAGGTTTATTTCCTACCTTAAGGCGAGGAAGATGATAGCGAAAGGCTATATTTATCACTTAGTCCCGGTTCATGACACCGAGGCAAGGCCGCCAACTTTCCAGTTAGTTCCAGTAGTGAATGAATTCCCAAATGTGTTTCCAGACGAGCTTCCAGGTCTTCCACCAGAAAAAGAAATCGATTTTGCTATTGACGTGTTGTCGGACACCAAGCCTATTTCTATTCCTCTTTATCGAATGGCCCCGGCAGAATTAAAGGAGCTAAAGGCGCAGTTGAAGGACCTGCTCGAGAAGGGGTTTATTAGACCCAGTTCATCACCGTGGGGAGTGCCGGTCTTGTTTGTGAGAAAGAAAGAGGTTCCTTGCAAATGTGCATCGACTATAGGCAATTGAACTAGGTGACGATAAAGAACAAATATCCTCTTCCAAGGATTGATGATTTATTCGATCAACTGCAAGGTGCCAAGTGGTTTTCTAAGATAGATTTGAGATTGGGTTATCATCAAGTGAGAGTTAGAGAAGCGGACATTCCCAAGACGGCCTTCAGAACGAGATATGGCCACTACGAATTCTGAGTGATGTCGTTTGGACTGACTAATGCTCTGGTTGTATTTATGAATCTGATGAACAACATATTCAGGCCTCTCTTGGATCTATTTGTGATAGTATTTATTGATGATATTCTGGTGTATTCTCGCACAGAATCAGAATACCCAGATCATTTGAGAATTGTTCTTGGCATTCTTCGAGCCTGGGAATTATATGCAAAATTTTCAAAATGCGAGTTTTGGCTAAATTCTGTAACATTTTTCGGCCATATTATTTCAGATGATGACATTCGAGTCGACACTCAGAAAATTGAGGCTGTGAAGACTTGGCCAAGGCCTATGACGCCTACAGAAGTTCGTAGTTTGCTGGGATTGGCAGGTTATTATAGAAGATTCGTAGAGGGCTTCTCATCTATTTCAGCCCCATTGACGAAGCTAACCCAGAAGTCTACTAAATTCCAATGGAATGACGCTTGTGAACGAAGCTTCCAAGAGTTGAAAGGTAGATTTACCTCAGCTCCGGTCTTAACACTTCCCGAAGGGCCAGATGGCTATGTTGTGTATTTTGACGCTTTCGGTGTCCGATTGGGATGCGTATTGATGCAGCATGATAAAGTTATTGCATATGCTTCGAGGCAATTGCGGAAACATAAGAAGAATTATCTGACACATGATCTTGAATTGGCTGCGGTTATTCATGCCCTGAAAATATGGAGGCATTATTTATATGGTGTGCATGTTGATATCTATACAGATCACAAAAGTCTTCAGTACATTTTCAAACAGAAGGAGTTGAATTTACGGCAGAGGCGGTGGTTAGAATTATTGGAAGACTACGATGTAAATATTTTGTATCACCCCGGAAAGGCGAATGTAGTAGCCGATGCGCTTAGCCGACGATCGATAGGCAGTTTATGTGAAATCCCTCCGGAAAGGAAAGAGATGGTTCAAGAACTTCACCGATTAGCTACTCTGGGAGTGCGTATACTTGATTTGGGTGATGCAGGTATTAGTATCAAAGATTCCACAATTTCGTCCTTGGACATGGAAGTAAGAGAATGGCAACATGAAGATCCTCAATCATGCCACTACAGAGACACATCTCACGGAAAAGAAAAGTCTCCGTTCGAAGTTTCTGTTGATGGAATTCTCAGATACCGAGGCAGGCTATGTGTGCCGGATGTGGCGGAATTGCGCCGACGAATTCTAGAAGAAGCACATTGTTCCCGGTATTCTATTCATCCAGGTACAACCAAAATGTATCATGATGTCAAGTTAGTATATTGGTGGGATGGCATGAAGAGGGACATATCGGAATTTGTAGCACAGTGCCCAAATTGTCAACAAATAAAAGTTGAACACCAAAAGCCAGGAGGCTTGTTGCAAGCCATAGATTCCTACTTGGAAGTGGGAAGCGATCAACATGGATTTCATCGTGGGATTACCCCGTTCCCGTAGCAAGTATGATTCTATATGGGTGATCATGGATAAACTGACGAAAGCAGCCCATTTTCTTCCAGTTAGGACCACGTACTCAGCAGAATACTATGCGAGGTTGTATCCAAAAGAAATTATGCGACTCCATGGAATTCCATTGTCTATTATCACAGATAGAGGAGCACAGTTTACAGCTAAGTTCTGGAAGTCTTTTCAAGAAGGTTAGGGCACGCAAGTGAAGTTTAGCACGGCATTTCATCCGCAAACTGATGGGCAAGCCGAATGTACCATTCAAACCTTAGAAGATATGCTACGAGCATGTGTGCTAGATTTTGGTGGTAGCTGGGATGATCACTTACCCCTTATTGAGTTCGCATACAACAATAGCCACCATTCTAGTATACATATGGCTCCGTATGAAGCTCTGTATGGAAGAAAGTGTAGATCTCCAATTGGATGGTTTGAAACCGGAGAAACACAATTGATAGGCCCCGATTTGGTTCAACAAGCAACCAAAAAAGTCAAAGTGATTCGAGACCGGTTGTTGACAGCCCAAAGCCGCCAAAAGTCTTATGCAGATAAACGCCGCCGAAACTTGGAATTTCAGGTTAATGATTGGGTATTTCTGAAAGTATCGCCAATGAAAGGTGTGACGAGATTTGGTAAGAAAGGGAAGCTAAGTCCTAGATACATTGGACCCTATAAAATTGTCCGTAAAATGGGTCATGTAGCCTATGAACTAGACTTGCCTTCGGAGCTTGAAGAAGTTCATCCAGTCTTCCATGTTTCGATGCTTCGCAAGTGTGTCGGGGATCATACAAAGATTGTCCCGATAGATAATGTGCAAGTAAAAGAAAACCTAACCTATGAAGAGGTTCCTATAGCTATTTTAGACAGGCAAGTACGAAAACTCCGAAATAAAGAGATAGCTTCAGTCAAAGTCTTATGGCGAAACAACAATCGGGAAGAAATGACTTGGGAAGCAGAAGAGAAGATGAAGTCCAAGTACCCGCATTTATTCTAACCTCCAGAGGAGATTCAAGATGAAACTCCAATGATATGAGGTATGTATGCTTATTTTTCATGCTTTTGGTCGTGTGTGGCCATGGATATGTCGATGTTATGATGTAGCCCTGTGAGGCGATGATATTGTGGGTTGTTGTGACAGGTTGGTAGTGTCAAATTACAGGGGAAACTCTGGCCAAATTTTCGTAGAATCCTGAGTGTTTAACATTCGAGGACGAATGTTCCAAAAAGGGGGGAAGAGCGTTACACCTCAGAAATTTCCCCGTGAACGTACAGTGAAAAGTTGCAGATTTGCACTTCGGCCCAGTTGGTTGTAAAACAAAATATGGCCCATAAAGCAGTTTATGGACCGTAAACTGCTATCGTCCTCCAACCTTTCAAAAATTTCAACTTTCTGCCAAATGTCTAAATGGTTAAATACAACCCAGAATACAGACCGTAAATCGAAATACGGCCCGTAAACTGTGACCCTAAACCACCATGACTCTAGCAAGCCTTTCTGGTTCTGTTATGCTTAAATACGGTCGAAAAGGACGGGCCGTAAACCAGAATATGGCCCGTAAAGTGGGTTTAAGACCACTTTACACCTCAGTCACTGTTCATTCCGGAATAGATTTTAAGTCATTAAAAAGAGACCCAAGCTTATTCAAATCATTTCATCTTCACGATATTTCTCTCTAAAAACTCCTAGAATACTCTCTACTCTTCAATTACAAGAACTCAAGGGAGATTGGTGATAAATTACATGAGACCCACGAAATCAAGTGTAAGCATCACACTAAAGTTCATCCTTCTCAAGAAAACCCAAAAGGAGTGAAGTAGGGTTTTGGTGCTAGAGGAGTAAATCCATTCAAAGGTTGTTCAACCATCATCTAAGGTAAGTTTTATGACTAAACCGTGTTGTTTAAGGTATTGGAAGGTTAAGATACTTGAATTTTAGAAAACATAGGAGATGGGTCATTAAGGAGTGAATAGTGACATATTTGGGTGGTAGTTGGGTTGAATCATAAATGTTGGAGTGTGGTGAATATGAATATGTTATAAATAACATTTAGACCATGAAACAAGTGTGATACACGAGGAAACACGATAGTAAGCTATAACTATGAATGTGGAGAAATTGGAGAGGAATGGTGGATTGTGGTCAATGCACACAAACAATGATTGTGATTGCAATATTGTGAATGTTATTGTGAGCATTTGGGAGTCGATATAGAATATGGGAAATGTAGTATAAACAAAGGAAGTGTTGTCTAATTTTCCCTAGAGTTAGTAACGGGTTTTTATAGTCGACTAACTAACGATGGTGCGAATTCTCTCTTGAAGGTAGAAACGAGATATCGAGGGAGGACAAGCCAGCGATAGCTTAGTTAAATGCCAAAGGTATGTGAGGCTAGTCCCTTCTTTTTAATGGCATGAATCCTATAGCGTAACTTCTTTCTTATCAATGAGCCTATGTCCATAGTTAGCTACACAAGGTAATGAGTTAAAGTATATGGATTCTAATGATGTTATTTATCGTTTACACTCACCTTATATGCTAATTCCTTCAAGGTGAGGCAGAATGTCCATGAGTTTTCCATAATGCAGTCGAGGGATCACGACCTTACGTCACCCCGATAGACTATGGTTGACCTTGAGCCTTATGTATATATTATGATAAGCTAAGCATATTGTGATAAGCATATGATATATATATATTATTTTGACAGCCTAAGGGCACATGTATATGAAAGTGTTTTATGTTTCCATATGAAATATGATTTTTCCTACGCTTGAGTATAAAATTGATGAAAAGGGCATTAAATGAGTAAAATGAGCGACAGAACGAGCGGTGCTCGGTGGTTAGCCCCGGGTACCCGTCACGGCCCCTAGCTGGGTATTGACATCATGGAATGACACTGTCCGAAAGGTGTTATACTCCCAAAGATTTGGCCCAAGAGGCACCACGAAAAGAAGGAAATCAAAAGAGGTCCATCACTGAGGGCAAAGCTGAAGATTTCTGGCACCGGATGCAGCCAAAAGAATACCCAATCATGGAGAATTCAGCCCAAATATCAGTACTAGTACTCTTTCTAAGTTCACCACAACACCGTATAGCTTTGATGAAGGTGTTAGAAGAAGCTCACGTCCCCGCCGGGACAAGTAGTGAAAACCTGGCCGAGATAGTCGCCAATGTTATGGAGGAAAATCAAATTGCCTTCACCAACAAAGAATTTCCTAAAGGAGGAATGACTCAGAATAATGCACTACACATCACTATCATGTGCTGAAACAAAATGGTAACCTGAGTTCTGGTCGACAATGGGGTTGGTCTCAACATTTGCCATAAACCACTCTTAGCCAGTTGGGCTATGACCTCGGAAAGGTCTGCCAAAGTCATACCAACATACGAGAATTCGAAGGAGCTCAGTGTCACGCTGCCAGAAAAGTCAACCTTCGCATTCAGATGGGGCCGACAGAATTCATCACCAAATTTTAGGTCATGAAGATACCCGCTAATTACAATTTACTACTAAGTAGACCATGAATTCATATGGAAGGAGCCGTGCCATCTTTACTTTATCAGTTAGTAAAAAATTTATGGGATAGCCACGAAGTTGTGATCTACAGATAAGGTAGCATTCACAACTACCCAGACAACTCGGTGCTAGCCATCGAAGCAGTTCTGAAGGGAACAGATTTCCACGTGGCAGAACTGGTGGGGTGTAACAACCCACCTGGTCATTATTGGACCTTCCGCAGCCTGTGTATGAAAACCAAGTTTCTTGTTATAAAAAATTAGCTCACAGAGAAGTTTTACGTGTAATTTTAGTCGTGATCAAATTGGTAGAAGTTAAAACGTTGTGGGCTCAGATAGGATCGCTTCACTACAGCGATCGAGGAACCGCCACAGTGAGTCTGCCGTAGTGGACAAGTGGACCGCTGCAGTGGTCAACCCAAACTAGACCCTGTTTAAAAACCTTATTTCAGGGCTTAATCCCACTCTCCCCCAAACCTTTTGTAAGCCAACACTTGGGAGAATTTCTGGATAGAATGCATAGAGACTTGAGCAAGATTTCATTACTGTTTGTGGCACCTGCTCAGCCTCGAGGTAGGTTATGGTTTACTTTAGTCAGACTTTGATTAGTGAGTTGTATATGTGTGTGGAATTGACAGAGAAAGCATGATTAGGTCTTCGTACACGGCGTTCGGTTGAATACTAGTTAGGTTGGCATTAAGGGTAGAATTATGTGGGCTTGCTACCATTAAAGAAGTAGTCGAACCAAGTGTGTAGTTGTTATATTTGAGAGAAGGTGGTAGAGTGTGTATATCCTCTTGGGGTTGATTTAATTGAAGAATGTGAGTTGTTTTATTACTGAGTGGGCTAATATAGAGTCTTGCTACATCATATGTTAGAGTGACACGTACTTTGAATCAAATTGACTTCGTTATGTATCCATGTTGTTGTTGAGTTGAATTATCTGAGTCTTGTTATGACTCGTGGCATGGTGCCTTGTATTTCATGACGTTGACATTTTTGACTGTTTATGCTCCATATTGACTGTTAAACTGGAAATACGCTTAGATGCATATTGTAACCAGATACAGAGACATATATACACACAAAGGCACATTTGATAGGGGGTGAGGATGTGACCTAGTTACGGGCTCGTGATCGGAGGTCAGTTTCGGAGCAAGTGGTACATGGACACCATGGGTCCCCGCAGGTCATGCCTAATTAGGTAAATATTTCAATTTAGCATGTGTGTACAGAGGTGTGATACTAATTTCATTTCATTGCATTGCATTGGACTTATATTATTCCTGCATTTGACTGACTATTTGACTTATCATATCCCTGTGACTGGTTGGTGGCTGATCCTGTTGATGATGTTATTTTGGTTACGGACAGTTGTATTTATGGGTAGTGAGAAAGGTGATGTTGGAGTGATTTCATTTAGCATGGTCCAGGTTTGAAAGTACGATTGAGATACAGTTATGGGTTGTATTGCTTTTACTTAGTTTTACTTGTAATTGATAAGTGATTATTGACTAATATATGATTTGGGCAATTGTGATGTGTGTCTATTTGTTAATTTACGAGTTGCCAGCTTAGGGAGGGAAAAGGTAAGGATTATTGGTTCCATTTAGATATTGGTTATATGGAGGTCTGATTTCTGATCTTTATTAATTGTTGTGGGTTAACTGGTCCAGGAGTCTGTCTTGAATATAACAGTTTGTTATTTGTTAGTCCTTACTTCCTATGGTTGCGTTGACGGGGTAATGGTAAAGGGATGTGAGTATGTTTATGTCGGGACTGTTTGAGCATGGATGGACTTGAAAAGGTATTGTGACTGTACTTATCTATTTATTTTGATTTACTCTATATCGTACAATGTGAAATAATCTTAGTCAGCCTATGCTGCTTACCAGTATGTGTGGTGTACTGATACTACTCTTGCTACATTCCCTTCGGTTATTTCTTGAAGGATTCACTTAGTTGTAGTGACGGAGATCTTTCAGCAGCTTTTGTGCATCACGTTCCAAGGCAGAAGTTATGTCATTTTATTTTAAATTTATTCCTCTTTATTGTAGAAGTTCTTGTACACATCTAGATTAGGTCCCAGGAAATTGTAAGCTCTAATTTTATGAAGAGTGTCATATGTGTTTTCTCCCTTAATGTTTATGATTAACAGCTATTGAACGAAAAAATGAGTTTCAATAATGGGTTGGTTTGTGAGGATTCGCCTACTAGGAGGTAATCAGGTAGGTGTCCGCACGATCCTTAATTTGGGTCGTAATAGTTGGTATATGTAATGACCCGTTTGGTCGTTATTGCTTTTTCGATGATTTTGACCCTTTTTCGAGCTTTGTTAGCTCACATTTGACCCGAGGGGACTATTGACCTGCTTCCCGAGATCTTTGGATATGATTTGGATGATTTTGTGGAAATTTGAGCTTAAAGCGAAAAAAGGTTGATTTAAAGTTAACTTTGGGGTAAACGGACCTTTATCAAAAATATGTCGATTCCGAGAGATCCGGATGGTCGTTCAGAACTTTTGATTATATTCTGTTTATTTCCCAATGAACTCGAGTGCATTTTGGAACTTGGGTTGAAAAGTTAGTTTTGAGGTATTGGGGGTTGACTAACACAACGAGACCTCTATTGGGAATTTTGAGGCCATGAGTATGTTTGTAGCGTGTTTTTCTGTATGGTTGCATCTATGGTTTGTGAGTAGATGGTCTCGGGTGATAGTCGAGATTTCGGGTCGAATTAGTGAAAACTTGGGAGTTTCTGGTGTCTGGTGTCTGGTGCCCGCTATGGCGGCACAAGGACCACAGTAGCGGTACCGCTTTAACGGTTACCCTTCCGCTGTAGTGGCTTGCATATTTGGGTAGGACTGCAGAAGCGGTCATAGGACTGCGAAAGCGGGACCGCTGAAGCGCTAATGTGAGCGCGGAAGCGGGCGACGGGGCATATTCTTATTTAAAAGCCTTATGAAAACCCTTATTCCTCCCATTCTTTATATTACATTTCCTTAGCATCTTGGAGGTAATTTGAGGAGGGTTTGATCAGATTCTCATGAGGGTAAGTTCCCTAATCTTAATCTCTTTCATTTACCTTTCCTAAGTAAGAATTTGTGGTAGTAAATACATAGAACTTGGAAGAATAAAAAAGGGTTTTTGGGTTTCTTTCTTGAATAAGTTATTAATTATAAAAACCTTGATTTGTTAGTGGATTAAGCTTCATTAAGTATGTAATTGATGAGTAGTAGCTATACAAACATGATTCCTTCATTATTAGTGACCAATTTGTGAGATTTAAAGTTAGGATTTATACCCAAAATCCGGAGTTTCACCTAGAATCCGAATTTGAGTAATTTATGAGTTCTTTTGGCTTCTAATTGATGGGAATTGATCACCTAGAGTATTAATTCCATGTTGAGATCTATAGATTCCTAATTTCATCATTTTAGTTCATAAACCCCATTCCATGGGTTGAGATTTGGGTCTTGAATAGAAGTAAGGGTAGGATGATATTATCGGAGAATGCATGTAAACCTTCGGGTATGAAATTGGGTTGGATATTGTCTTAGGTTTGGCCTTGTTGTGTGATTTGGGGGCTAGCCATCCCGTTGCGTTGTTGACTTATCTTGTTCTATTTACGTATTGGCTTGTTGCCACATTGAGACATCAGATATTGGTGATTAGTGATATATCATGGCTATGATATTGTGGTACTTTACTTGATTGATATTGAGATAAGAATTGTGATTCCATTGTGGCTTATTGTGTAGCCTTAACATTGATATTACTTGTGGGCCATGTGTGGTACTATTTGGGATTGAATTGGTTGTTGACATTACATTGCATCGTATTCATACTCATTTTTTATGATACATTGATATTGCATGGTTATGGTACTGATGATGATAAGTGAGAGAGTGTAGCCTCTAAGATCTTTTTGCCGGAGAGCGTAAAAGAGAGTTGAGAGTTCGTGATTCGAGGTCATTTACCAGAGTGAAATGAGTGTACATTGCCTGTGATCTCTTGTCGGGAACGAATTAGTGCTCCATGCCCGAGATCTCTTGCCAAGAACGAATGAGTGCTCGATGCCCGAGGTCTCTTACCGGGATCGAGAGAGTGCTCGTCGCCGAGGTCATTAACGGAACGAGTGGTACATGGACTTCGCAGGTCCCCCATGGGTCATGATCGTCGAAAGGTGGAGGTATTCCATCCGGGACATATTGTACAAAGACTGCATTGGCATTGCATCCACATTACATACTTCATTGCATTGCATTGTTCCTCTTGGTTTTCTGTGATATGGGTGTGATATGATTGTGATATACTAGTGTGGAATGGAAATACTGAGACTTGGCACGGTTGGGTTTAGATGTTATAACATAGAAGATGACTTGTTTTCATATGATGGTAATATACCGGTTCGGAACGATTATACTGATACTTGGCACAGTTGGGTTTATATTCTATAACATAGGTGATGACTTGTATTGTGGATATGGATTAGTGTTGGCTTGTACCTTGTTATTCGTGTTGACTTGTACCTTGTTATTCATGTTGACATGTACCTTGTTGTTTTACGTGTTTATCTTGCTTTATTGTCTTTATATACGTTCGCTAGTCTTAGTCGGTCTATGATACCTACCAGTACTTGTTGTTTGTACTGACCTGCACTTGCTGCATTCTTTTATGAATGCAGAGTACCGGGTTGGATCTTCTTCTACCCCTCATGGCTGATAGTTGAGGATTGCTGATTCGAGTCTCTTCACGGTGAGCATGAGGATGTTCGCTGCCCGAAGACTCTTCCTATTACTATGTCTTGCTTCATATTCTGAGACATGACTTTGAGACTATTTATGTATTGTTACTCGGACTTGTAGTATTTGGTTAAGATGCTTTTGTATGAGCAGACCAGATATTCGGGTGGATTTCCTTTACTTCCGCACTTATTTATATTATGTTTTTTAGACTTACGTCATTTTACTTTCTTCTGCTATTTTCTATCTTTTGCAAATATTGGGTTAAGGGTTCGCCTATTGAGGTGGGAAAGGTAGGTGCCCCCACGACTTAGTGAAATTAGGGTTTGACAAGTTGGTATCTGAGCCCTAGGTTACCCGTTCTATAATACAAAAACGTGTCTAGTAGAGTCTCGTGGATCGGTATGATGAACTCTGTATTTATCTGCGAGAGGCTATAGGACATTTAGGAAACTTCACATTCTTTCTTTCTCTCGTTCGACTTTATCCAAATTGGTATCTAATCGATTCCAATTGGTATCTGGACTTTCTTATCTTAATCACCCACGAAGGGTGGAAACACATCCTTAAATTCTTATGCGAATGGTTGATCTATGAGGTGTCGTGGTATGGTATGAGATGTGTTATTCTTATTCGGGCAAGTGACCAAGTTCAGTCACCAGTTATGGCCTAAGGATTCGATTGTGTGGAGTCGCGATTAGACTCGATTGTTGCGAGAAGTTGCGATTAGAATCGTTTATTGTGGGCGTTCGTGAGAAATAGGAAAGATAGTTCAGAGAGTTACATAGTCTGCATGTTTCAGCGTTGGGTTGCTCGGAAGTGAAAAAGTGCATTGATGGCTTAACAATAGTGGGCTGCTCGATGATATGATCAGTTTGGGAAAACGTTTAGATTTGTCAAGGCTTTATGATGGTGTACGTGACATTGGTGTATCAATGGCGGGTCGACGATTCAGTAGCAGTAGAGTATTAGATGTCGGTATGCGAGGACAAATGTAAGTTCGGTAATGACCATCGAATTTGGGAAAATGTATTATGATCACGTGTAATAAGAAAAAAATTGACAATAAGGACATGAAGGAAGACTTTTGTGAAAAACGTGTAGCAAATTGAGACTTCATTGAATACCATAGACATGAGTACTTTTCGTGAGATGGGGAAGGGAAAAATTGGTATCTGATATGGTTTCCCGGATAAGGTTGCAATTGAAGCGAGGGCGAATTTCATGTTCGGTTGTGAAAGGTAAAGGGGGTTTGGTGTTACACCTCGAAAAATTTCATGTCGTTGCACAGTAACTAGACTAATGCAGGGTGAGGCATATGTGATGTCCCTACAAGTAAGAAAGGTTACTTAACGGTTATAATTAAGACTCCAAAGACGTTTGAGGCAAGAAGAAAGTTCGTTGAAGAATGTCAAGTATAAGTCGTGTTTTGAAAGGGGTTTGCAAGTACCGAGCTAATGTTGACTTAATAATGTCTTGAGGAAAAAGTTATAACGCTCCTTAGGGTGTTAGTGAAGTGCTAAACAAGTGCTAAGAAGGTTCCATAAGGATTAAAGAACAAACGAAACGACGGAAATAAGTTCAAAAAAGTGGAGTTATACGACCACTTATACGGTCCGTATAACTTTTTACGGTCCGTATAAGGGTCTGTATAACCCAACAGAAAAGATGTTTTCCCTGATGGTGAAATACAGACACTTATACGGACCGTATAATGTTAAACGGACCGTACAAGGGTCCGTATAAGTCCCGACGGGCTGAATAATTTCCAAGTATAAATACATGTTCCCACTTCTAATTTTTCATTATTCCCACTTCCCCACTTCTCTCAAGACCTCCAAAAGGTTCTACATATTTCACTAGCATAAATCCAAGACAACTCAAGGATCAACATCATTAATCCAAGGGAATCAAGTGCAAGGAAGCTCTTTGGGGTTGCTAGAAGTCAAGAATTTCTTTGGAAGTGGAGCTAGGGTTTTCTTCAAGTGAGGAATCTCTATCCAAAACCCGTTCCTTCATAATCAAATGTGAGTTTTATGATCATTTCATATTATTAAGAATATTGAGGGGTGGAAAGACTTGGATTATGGAAGAAAGTAGAATATGGAGCTCAAATGTGAAATAATGGTGTTTTTGAATAATAGTTTCACATGAACCATAATTCTTGAGATATTATGAATATAATCTTGTTGTAAATAATATTAAGAATGTTGGAGAAGCATTATATGTGGATGAATACGACGTTGGGTGATAACCATGGTTATGGATGACTTTGAGAGGGAATTGTAAGAATTGAATAATGTCGAACTTGACAAAGTTATTGATTATGATATTGTGGATGTGTTGTTGATGTTTGGGAGTTGTTATATCATATGGAGGAAGTTGTAGAAACAAAGGAAATGTTGCCCAATTTTCGTTTACTTTAGCTTAAGCTTAAGTATATCTCCAATTATCTAATCCTAGTACGAATTCTCTTGAATGTAGAATCATGAACATCGGAGGAAAGCGTTTAATTGATAAAGTTAGAGAGACATTAAGGTATGTGAAGCTAGTCTCTTCTTTTTCTAAGGCATTACTCCTATAATATAATTTCCTTTAACTTTCCATGATTTTGTCATATTCTGGAAACTAGGAGTCTATGATTATTAAGGGCTTTTCATGAAATAAAGATAAGAGTTGCGTTGTGAATATGACAATGATGATGATGAGTCTAAGTCTAGGAATTCCAAAGCCTATGATATGATATTCTTATGATGCTAATGATCCTTACATGATTCATTGATATTATTCATTGTTGCTAGACTCACCTTATAACGCTAGTTCCTTCAAGGTGAGACATGATGATTATGACTAGTTGTCGACCTTACGTCACCCCGATAGAGTTGTAGCATTTAATTAATTTTAATGCATGCTTTGTGATAAGTATATAATGATGAGATTACACCGTGCCAAGATGGCCGGGCATGACACCGCTAAGGCGGGCAACTTATGATTACACCGTGCCTAGATGGCCGAGCATGACACCGCTAAGGCGGGCGGCTTAAGATAACACCGTGCCTAGATGTCCGGACATGACACCACTAGTGGGCGGCGCATGATAGTTACCCGGACGCGGGTTAACGATGATGGTATATTTGATATTCATATATGTGTTTTCCTTTAAAAGCTAAGCAGGTTATATCTTCACCTCATGTTTCATTATTTCTTTATTATGTTAGTATTATTCATGCCTTACATACTCAGTACATTTTTCGTACTGACGTCCTTTTCTTTTGGACATTGTCTTCATGCCCACAGGTAGACAGGGAGATGGTGCAGGCCCATAGGAGCTTATCTTATCAGCAGATTCACAGGAGCACTCCACTACTCCAGAGATGCTACTTATGGTCATGTTATTTTGTGTATATATTTGGGTATGACGGGGTCCAGTCCCGTTCTTATGTCACAGTACTCTAGTAGAGGCTCGTAGATACGGATGTGTGGGTAGTAGTTGTTTCATGGATAATGTTACACCTCAAAAAAAAATTGTTAATGTGCAGCGAATAGACTAACGAAGAGCACGAAGTATACGATGTTTCATTAAGTAAGAAATAGCATTTGATGATCCTCATTGAGATTTCAAAGACATTTGAGGTAAGAGAAGAAAGTTGCCAAGAAAAGCAAGGTATACGTTATGTGTTGAATAGGATTTACGAGTATCGAATTAACGATGACTTAATGATGTCTTGGAGAAGAGTTATAATGTCCCTTAGATCATTAATGAGGTGTTAAACAAGTGTTAAGAAGGTTCCATGAGGATTGCAGATCAAACGAACGACGGAGATCATTTCAGGAAAGATGGGATTATACAACCGACTTATACAATCCGTATAACATTATACGGTCCATATAAGGGTCCGTATAACACCCAGCAGAGATGATGTTTGCCTGATGGTGAACCACAACCACTTATATGGGCCGTACAATGTTATACGAACCGTATAAGTGCCCGTGGAAGTCCCGACGGGCTAAGTTAAGTCCAATTATACAAATGTGTTCCAGCTTCATTAATTTCATTTACCACACTTCTTCATCTCTCTCAAGGCTTCTAGAGGGTTCGACACACTTCTTCCACAAGAACTCAAGAGAGATTCAAGATCAACTTCATCAAACCAAGGGAGTTAAGTGCAAGAAGCTCACTAGAGTTCATCCAAGACAACGAATCCAAGTAGAAGTGAAGCTAGGGTTTCTCTCAAGTGAAATATTCCCACTCAAGGCTTATTCTCACTCTATGTAAGGTAAGTTTTATGATCATTCCATGTTGTTTAAGGTAATGAGATGTTGGAAGACTTGGATAGTAGAAGGAGATAGAAAATGGGCCATGAATGTGAGAATAGTGGCATTTTGAGTAGTAGTTTGGAATGAGTCATGAATATTGATATGTTGTGATTATAAGTATGTTTTAAATGACATTTAGAACATGGGATAAGCATTATATGTGGGAAAACATAATAGTGTGCTATGACCATGATTGTGGATGAATGAAGATTGTTGGTTATAATGTTGTGAATGTTATTATAGACGCTTGGGAGTTGGTATATGTTATGAGGAAAGATGTATAAACAAAGGAAATGCTGCTAATTTTTCTCTAGCTTTAGTAAGCACGTTCATATAATCGATTAGCTAATGTTAATACGAACTCTTTTGAAGGTAGAAACGTGAGCATCGAAGTAGAACGATCAAGCGATAGAATAGCTAAACGAAACAGGTATGTAAGGCTAGTCCTTTCCTTCCAAGGAATGACTCCTATGGAATGAATTCCCCTATTGCCGATAATTATGAGCCAATGATTATAAAGAGCTTCACATGAGATAGAGAAACGAGATATGTTTTGAGCATGATAGTGATGATGATAAGTTAAGTCTAAAGATTCTAAAGCCAATGATTCTAACTATGATCCATTGAGGTTGTTTATTGTATACACTCACCTTATATGCTAATTCCTTCAAGGTGAGACAGAATACTTATGAATGCTCCATAATGGAATCGGGGGTTCACGACCTTGTGTCACCCTGATAAAGTATAGATGTCTTGAGTTCCTATGCATGCATTATGATACGAGTATGACAAGATTATGATAAGCCTATGAGATGTACATGATGATATCACACCGCGCATATATGACCGGACAGACACCGCTAAAGCGGGCAGCGTATACACCATGTCTGGATGGCATGGACAGACACCACTAGTGGGCGGCATGAGAGGGTTACCCCATACGCGGGAGGCCTGGACGCAGGCTAATGATGATCACACCGTACCTATATGGTCGAGAAGCTTATACATATATATGCGTACATGATATGATGATATTTATGAAGTAAGTCAGCATGCATTGTTTCTATCATGATTGACAATCCGTTACAGATTGTTCTTCATTTGACATCCCTATATTTCATTGATGTATCGTTATTGTTTATGCCTTGCACACTCAGTACAATGCTCGTACTGACATCCTTTTTCTTTGGATGTTGTGTTCATGTCCACAGGTAGACAGGGAGGCGATCCAGATTCATAGGAGCCACCAGCAGACTTGAGAGCACTCCATTGTTCTGGAGGTGCCATTGCTTATGATTTTGTGCACATATATTTTGGGCACGACGGGGTCCTGTCCCGTTCATATGTCTAGTACTCTAGTAGAGGCCCATAGAAACGTATGTGTGGGTAGAATGGTTTCACGATTTCCTCATTGTGTATATATTATTTTGATATTCAAAATGCTTATGTATATAAAGGCAATTATGTTTCCAATGAAAATGGTTTTCCTATGATTATGAGTATGATGGGTAATAGTATGAGCGGTGCTCGGTGGTTAGCCCCAGGTACCCGTCATAGCCCTAGTCGGGTCATGACAAAAGTGGTATCAGAGCAGTTCAGTCCTAGGAAGTGTCTACGAGCCGTGTCTAGTAGAGTCTTGTTTATGGTGTGTTGCATGCCACACTAATAAACAGGAGGCTACAGGGCATTTAGGAAAAATGACCATTCTTCTTCTTATGAGATCGTGCGATAGAGCCGTGTTATAAAATTTTCTCCTCCCTAATAGTATGTTATGATTTCAGAGGTGCCGCCAAAGGGAAAGGTTACAGCCGCCCAGAAGGGCAAAACTACGATGAAAATTAGGGTAGAAAGGGAGCCGCCAATGAATGTAGAAGAGGGTGAATCACATACATCTAATGCTTCTCCTACGCCGCCCATTATAGAAGAACAAGAAGGGGCTTCAGCTCCAGCTCCTATGCCTACAGTTCCTCCACCGGCTGCTTCGAGTCAACAAATGACCGAGGCTATTTATCTATTGACACAGTTAGTTGCCGCTCAAGAACAGCGGCAGGTTACAGGTTCAAGTGATAGGGCAGTCAGTACTAGAGCCCGTGATTTCATGAGTTTGAATCCTCCGAAGTTTTTCGGGTCAAAGTCGGATGAAGACCCGCAAGGTTTTATTGATGAAATGTTGAGAACATTGAAGATTATTCATGCTTCCGAGACTGAATCTGTGGAGTTGGCACCTTATAGACTCTGAGATGTGGCGGTACTTTGGTATAATAATTGGATATCATCAAGAAAAGAGAATGCGTCTCCTCCGATTTGGCAAGAATTTGTAGATGCCTTTATCCGCCACTATTTGCCACCCAAGGTCTGTCGAGCTAGAGCGGATAGGTTCGTAAATTTGAGGCAGGGAAATATGAGTGCCTGGGAGTATAGTCTTCAGTTTAATTCATTGGCTAGATACGCTTCGGCTATGGTGGCCGACATAGGAGACAGAGTGCACAGAATTGTGAGGGGCCTAGGGCCACATCTATTTAAAGATTGTTTAACAGCTTCATTGCAAGATGGGATGGATATTTCCCGCATTCAGGCCCATGCCCAGAAATTAGAAGAGCAACAACATCCGCAAAGAGGTGAGCGTCATATTGATAGAGGGCAAAGTAAGAGGGCCAGATCTATGGGTACCGGCAACGACTATAGAGGGGGATTAAGGCAGACATATTCTAGACACTCAGGCCAGTCGGCGACTAGTGCACCCCATGATTTGCAGGCAGGAGATTTGACTGCTCCATTCCTTCAGGACAGAGTCAGAGTTCGAGTGCTTTCGGTTCCCAGTTTGGGGGTGATTATAACCAGAGGAGACCACCAGTACCGCGATGCAGCCAGTGTGGCGGCTAGTTCTTCTTCTGTGTGCCCGACAGGGCATACTCCCCAGATCCTAGCAGGTCGAGGTAGAGGCAGAGGGGGAGCATCTACTTCAGGTGCCACTCAGCCCCGTATCTATGCTCTAGCCGGACGACAGGATCTTGAGTCCTCCCCGGATGTGGTTACAGGTACATTATCCATATTTTCCATGACGTATATGCATTGATAGATTCGGGTTATACACTATCTTATATTACCCCGTATGTTGCTAGTCGTATTGGGGTGAAACCCGAGCCAATTAAACCTTTCGAGGTATCTACTCCGGTTGGTGATCCCGTGATAGCTAGACAAGTGTATAAAATTTGTGTAATGGTGATATGTGACCGCCAAACTAAAGCTGATTTAGTTGAGCTGGAAATGCTAGATTTCGACGTGATTATAGGTATGGATTGGTTGGCCTCATGTTATGCTAATGTTGATTGCTGAATGAAAGTTGTGCGATTTCAATTTCCGGAGAGCCCGTGCTTGAATGGAAAGGTAATACAGTATCCCTAAGAGGTAGGTTTATTTCCTACCTTAAGGCAAGAAAGATGATAGCTAAAGGCTACATTTACCACTTAGTCCGAGTTCAGGACACTGAAGCAAAGCCACCGACTTTCCAATCCGCTCCGGTAGTGAATGAATTTCTGGATGTATTTCCAGATGAACTCCCAGGTCTTCCTCCAGAAAGAGAGATTGATTTCGCTATTGATGTGTTCCCGGATACTAAGCCTATTTGTATTCCTCCTTACCGAATGGCTCCTGCAGAATTGAAAGAACTAAATGCGCAATTGAAGGATTTACTGGAAAAAGGATTCATTAGACCTAGTTCAACACCTTGGGGAACACTAGTTCTATTTGTGTGGAAGAAAGATAGTTCTTTACGGATGTGTATTGGTTACAGGCAGTTGAATAAGGTGACGATAAAGAATAAATATCCCCTTACAAGAATTGATGATTTGTTTGATCAATTACAGAGGGCCAAGTGGTTTTCCAAAATAGACCTAAGGTCAGGTTATCATCAAGTCAGAGTTAAAGAAGAAGATATTCTCAAAACATCTTTCAGAACAAGATATGGCCATTATGAATTTCAGGTGATGTCATTTGGGTTAACTAATGCCCCGGCAGTGTTCATGAATTTGATGAATAACGTATTCAGGCCTCTTTTAGATCTTTTCATGATCGTGTTCATTGATGATATTCTAGTATATTCTCGGACAGAATCAGAACATCCAGACCATTTATGTATTGTTCTTGGAATTCTTCGAACTCGAGAATTGTATGCAAAATTTTCAAAGTGCGAGTTTTGGCTTAATTCCGTGACATTTTTGGGTCATGCTATTTCGGATGATGGCATTCGAGTTGATACTCAGAAAATTGAAGGTGTGAAAACTTGGCCAAGGCCTACAACGCCCACGGAAGTCCATAGTTTTCTGGGATTGGCGGGTTACTATAGGAGATTTGTGGAAGGGTTTTCATCTATTTCAGCTCCATTGACGAAGCTAACCCAGAAGTCAGCTAAATTTCAATGGGATGATGCTTGTGAACGCAGCTTCCAAGAGTTGAAAGATAGGCTAACTTAAGCCCCAGTCTTGACACTCCCTGAAGGGCCAGATGGTTATGTTGTATATTGTGATGCTTCTGGCGTTGGGCTAGGATGTGTGTTAATGCAGAACGGTAGAGTCATTGCTTATGCTTTGAGACAGCTGCAGAAACATGAAAAGAACTACCCAACTCATGATCTCGAATTGGCTATAGTTATTCATGCATTAAAGATGTGGAGACATTACTTGTATGGTGTTCATGTTGATATCTATACAGATCACAGAAGTCTTCAATACATTTTCAAATAGAAGGAGTTAAATCTGCGACAGAGGCGATGGGTAGAATTATTGAAAGATTATGATGTGAGTATTTTATACCACCCCTGGAAAGCAAATGTAGTAGCTGATGCGCTTAGTCGCAGATCAATGGGTAGCCTATGTGAAGTTCCTCTGGAGAAGAAAGAATTAATTCATGAGCTCCACCAGTTAGCTAACCTTGGAGTTCTTCTAATCGATACAGGCAGAGTAGGAATCGATATCAATAATCCAACTATTTCATCATTGGACATGGAGGTGAAAGAACGACAGTATGAAGTTCCTCAGTTGAGTCACCATAGAGATACATTTCATGAAAAAGAGAAGTCTCCATTCGAAACTTCTATAGATGGAATTCTTAGATACCGAGGCAGGCTATGTGTTCCGAATGTTGCAGAATTACGATGTCGAATTCTAGAAGAAGCTCATTATTCTCGGTATTCTATTCATCCAGGAGCGACAAAGATGTATCATGATCTCAAGTTAATATATTGGTGGGATGGCATGAAGAAAGATGTAGCAGAATTTATAGCTCAATATCCAAACTGTCAGCAAGTGAAAATCGAACATCAAAAGTCAGGAGGGTTATTGCAAGCCATGGAAATCCCTACTTGGAAATGCGAAGTAATCAACATATATTTTATTGTGGGATTACCTCGTTCCCGAAGCAAGTATGATTCTATATGGGTGATTGTGGATAGATTGACGAAAGCAGCTCATTTTCTTCTAGTTAGAACTACATACTCAGCAGAAGATTATGCAAGGTTGTACCTTAAGGAAATCGTGAGGCTTCATGGCGTTCCAATATCCATTATTACTGATAGAGGGGCACAATTTACAGCTAAGTTCTGAAAATCTTTCCAAGAAGGTTTAGGTACTCAAGTAAAGTTTAGCACAGTGTTTCATCCGTAAACTGATAGGAAAACCGAACATACTATTCAGACCTCGGAGGATATGCTAAGAGCATGTGTTTTAGATTTCGGTGGTAGTTGGGATGACCACTTACCCCTTATTGAATTTGCATACAACAACAGCTATCATTCCAGTATTCAAATGGCTCCGTATGAAGCTCTTTATGGAAGGAAGTGTAGATCCCCAATCGCAAGGTTTGAAGTAGGATAAGTACAGCTACTAGGCTCGGAGTTGATCCAACAAGCAGTGGAAAAGGTCAAGGTGATCCGAAATCGATTGTTGACAGCCCAAGGTCGCCAGAAAGCTTATGCGGACAACCGGCGGCAAAACTTAGAATTTCAAATTGATGATTGGGTATTCCTAAAAGTATCACCAATGAAAGGAGTGATGAGATTTGGAAAGAAAGAAAAGTTAATTCCTCGATATATAGGACCTTATAAGATTGTCCGCAAAGTGGGCCAAGCGACTTATGAATTGGACTTACCTTCAGAACTTGAAGCAGTCCATCCAGTTTTTCATGTCTCAATGCTCCGCAAGTGTGTTCGAGATCCTATGAGGATTGTTCCAATAGATGATGTTCAAGTGACAAAAAGGTTAGCTTATCAAGAAGTACCCATTGCCATATTAGATAGGCAAGTACGGAGACTCGGAAATAAAGAAGTGGCTTCAGTCAAGGTCTTATGCAGAAATAATAACCGAGAAGAAATGACTGGGAAGCGGAAGAAAATATGAAGTCTAAGTACCCTCACTTATTTCAACTTCCGGAAGAGATCCAGGATGAAACAACAAGATTATGAGGTATGTATGTTTTCTTTTTATGCTTTTGGGTCATGTGTGGCCAAACTGTATTGTTATTGTGTTGTAGCCCTATGAGACATTGGTATTATGGGCTGTTGTGACAGGATGGTAGTGCCATATTACAGGGGAACCTCTGGCAAAGGTTTCGTACAATTCCCGAGTATTTAAAATTCGAGGACGAACGTTCCAAAAAGGGAAGAATGCTACACCTCGGAAATTTTTTTGTTAATGTACGGTGAATAGACTAACGAAGAGCACAAAGTATACGATGTTTCATTAAGTAAGAAATAGCATTTGATGATCCTCATTGAGATTTCAAAGACATTTGAGGTAAGAGAAGAAAGTTGCCAAGAAAAGCAAGGTATACGTTATGTGTCGAATAGGATTTATGAGTATCGAATTAACGATGACTTAATGATGTCTTAGAGAAGAGTTATAATGTCCCTTAGATCGTTAAAGAGGTGTTAAAAAAATGTTAACTAGGTTCCATGAGGATTGGAGATCAAACGAACGACAGAGATCATTTCAGGAAAGATGGGGTTATACGACCGACTTATACAGTCCCTATAACATTATAAAGTCCGTATAAGGGTCTGTATAACACCCAGCAGAGATGATGTTTGCCTGATGGTGAACCACGACCAATTATACGGACTGTACAATGTTATACGGACCGTATAAGTGTCCGTGGAAGTCCCGACGGGCTGAGTTAAGTCCAATTATATAAATGTGTTCCCACTTCATTAATTTCATTTCCCAGACTTCTTCTTCTCTCTCAAGGCTTCTAGAGGGTTCCACAAACTTCTTCCACGAGAACTCAAGAGAGATTAAAGATCAACTTCATCAAACCAAGGGAGTTAAGTGCAAAAAGCTCACTAGAGTTCATCCAAGACAAGGAATCCAAGTGGAAGTGAAGCTATGGTTTCTATCAAGTGAAGTATTCCCACTCAAGGATTATTCTAACTCTATGTAAGGTCAGTTTAATTATCATTCCATGTTGTTTAAGGTAATTAGATGTTGGAAGACTTGGATTGTAGAAGGAGATAGAAAATGGGCCATGAATGTGAGAATAGTAGCATTTTGAGTAGTAGTTTGGAATGAGTCATGAATATTGATATGTTGTGATTAAAAGTATGTTATAAATGACATTTAGAACATGGGATAAGCATTATATGTGGGAAAACATAATAGTGTGCTATGACCATGATTGTGGATGAATGAAGAATGTTGGTTATAATGTTGTGAATGTTATTATAGATGCTTGGAAGTTGATATATGTTATGAGGAAAGATGTATAAACAAAGGAAATGCTGCTCAATTTTCTCTAGCTTTAGTAAGCACATTTATATAATCAATTAGCTAATGTTAATACGAACTCTTTTGAAGGTAGAAACGTGAGCATCGAAGGAGAACAATCAAGTGATAGAATTGCTAAACGAAATGGTATGTAAGGCTAGGCCTTTCCTTCTGAGGCATGACTCCTATGGCACGAATTCCCCTATTTCCCATGACTTTCTTACGTTCCGGTAATTATGAGCCTATGATTATAAAGAGCTTCACATGAGATAGAGAAATGAGATATGTTATGAGCATGATGGTGATAATGATAAGTTAAGTCTAAAGATTCTAAAGCTAATGATTCTAACTATGATCCATTAAGGTGGTTTATTGTATACACTCACCTTATATGATAATTCCTTCAAGGTGAGACATAATACTTATGAATGCTCCATAATGGAATCGGGGGTTCACGACCTTATGTCACTCTGATAAAGTATAGATGTCTTGAGTTCCTATGCATGCATTATGATCAGAGTATGACAAGATTATGATAATCCTATGAGATGTACATATTGATATGAAACCGCACATATATGGCCGGGTAGACACCGCTAAAGCGGGCAACGTATACACCATGTCTGGATGGCATGGGCAGACACCACTAGTGGGTGGCATGAGATGGTTACCCCGGACGCGGGAGGCCTGGATGCAGGCTAATGATGATCACACCGTACCTATATGGTCGGGCAGCTTATACATATATATGCATACATGATATGATGATGTTTATGTAGTAAGTCAGCATGCATTGTTTCTATCATGATTGACAGTCAGTTACATGTTGTTCTTCATTTGATATCCCTATATTGCATTGATGTATCATTATTGTTTATGCCTTACACACTCAGTACAATGCTCGTACTGACGTCCATTTTCTTCGGACGCTATGTTCATGCCCATAGGTAGACAGGGAGGCGATCCAGATTCATAGGAGCCACCAATAGACTTGAGAGCACTCCATTGTTCCGGAGGTGCCATTGCTTATGATTTTGTGCACATATATTTTGGGCACGACGGGTTCCTGTCCCGTTCATATGACTAGTACTCTAGTAAAGGCTGGTAGATACATATGTCCGGGTAGAATGGTTTCACGATTTCCTCATTGTGTACATATTATTTTGATAGCCAAAGGGCTTATGTATACAAAGGAAATTATGTTTTCAATGAAAATGGTTTCCTATGATTATGAGTATGATGGGTAATAGTATGAGCGGTGCTCGGTGGTTAGTCCCGGGTACCCGTCACGGCCCTAGTCGGGTCGTAACAGATACATCAGTGTACATTTTGGTATATCATTTTTGCAGCCGTGAGGGTTTATGTATATTTATGTATTGCTCTGGAGAGTATATGTGTTCAAGTGGGACATGATGATTACCATAATGAGTGGGACTCGGAAGTCAGCTCCGGGTACCCGCTATGGCCCCATAGTCAGGTCGTGACAAAAGTGGTATCAGAGCAGTTTCGTCCTAAGGTGTGTCAACAAGCTGTGTCCAGCAGAGTCTCATTTATGGGTGTGAAGCGCGCCACACTTATAAACAAGAGGCTCCGGGGCATTTTAGAAAAATGACCATTCTTCTTCTCATTAGATCGTGTCGTAGAGCCATGTTATAAGATTTTCTCCTCCCTAATTGTGGGTTATGATTTCAGCAATGCCAGTAAAGAGAAAAGCCACAGCCGCCTAGAAAGGCAAGGCTACGATAGAAAGACGGATAGAAAGGGGGCCGCCAACGAATGTAGAAGAAGGTGAATCCCAAAATGAGGCTCTATCTGATACCTCTCACACTCCTCTTATTCTAAAAGAACAAGAGGGTGCTTCAGCTCCGGCTCCTATGCCTTCAATTCCTCCACCAGGTGCTTCAGGTCAATAAATGACCGAAGCTATTCAGCTATTGACATAGCTAGTTGCCGCTCAGGCTCAGCGGCCGAGTACAGATCTAGGTAACAGGGCGACCAGTGCTAGAGCCAGTGATTTCATAAGTTTAAATCCCCCAGAATTTTTTGTGTCAAAGCCGGATGAAAACCCACAATGCTTTATTGATGAGATACTAATAACGTTGAGAATCATCCATGCCGCCCGATACTCAATCCGTGGAGTTGGTATCTTATAGACTCCGGGATGTGGCGGTTCTTTGGTATAATAAATGGATATTTTCAAGAAAGGAAAATGCACCTCCCCTAGTTTAGTAAAAATTCGTAGATGCTTTCATCCGGCACTATTTGCCACCCAAGGTTCGTCAGGCCAGAGCTGATAAATTCTTGAATCTCAAGCAAGGGAATATGAGTGCCCGGGAGTATAGCCTTCACGTTAATTCATTGGCTAGGTATGCTCCGACTATGGTGGCTGACATGGGAGATAGAGTACATATATTTGTGAGTGGCTCAGGGCCACATTTGTTCAAAGATTGCTTAACACCTTCATTGCAAGAGGGGGTGGATATTTCCTGTATTCAGGCCCATGCCCAGAACTTAGAAGAGCAGTAACATCCGCAAAGGGGTGAGCGCGATATTGATAGAGGGCAGAGTAATAGGGCCAGATCTGTTGGTGCCGGCAGCGACTATAGAGGGGGATCAAAGAAGTCATATTCTAGATATTCAGGCTAGTCGGCGACTAGTGCACCTCCTCGATTTGCAGGCAGGAGATTTGACTGCATCATTCTTTCAGGACAGGGTCAGAGCTCGAGAGCTTCGGGTTCCCAGTTTGGAGGTGATTATTGTCAAAAGAGACCACCGGTTCCACGATGTAGTCAGTCCAGAAAGTTACATTCGGGCCCGTGTCTCCAAGGTTCAGATGCTTGTTATGTTTGTGGACAGACTGGGCACGTGATGCGTAATTGTCTCTCGAGGTACGGTAGAGGTGGGGTTCAGTCCACAAAATCAGTAGACCGTGGTAGGGGCAGAGGGAGAGAATCCAGTTCAGGTGGTATCCAGCCCCGTATTTATGCTTTAGCCGGACGTCAGGATCTTGACTCCTCCCCGGATGTGGTTACAGGTATACTATCCATATTCTCTCATGACGTTTATGCATTGATTGATCTGGGTTTCACGTTGTCTTATACTACTCCATATATTGTTGACTGCATTGGGGTGAAACCCGAGCCAATTAAACCTTTTGAGGTATCTACTCTGGTTGGTGATCCCGTAGTAGCTAGACGAGTGTACAAAAATTGTGTGATTGTAGTATGTGATCGTCAGACTAAAGTTGATTTGATTGAGCTGGAAATGTTTGATTTTGATGTGATTATGGGCATGGATTGGTTAGCTTCTTGTTATGCTAATGTGGATTGTAGAACGAAAATAGTTCGATTCCAATTCCCAAGAGAACCAGTGCTTGAATGGAAAGGTAATACAGCGTCTCCAAGATGTAGGTTTATTTCCTACCTGAAGGCAAGGAAGATGATCGCTAAAGGCTATATTTACCATCTAGTCCGAGTTCATGATACTGAAGCAAAGCCACTGACTTTTCAATCCGTTCCGGTAATGAATGAATTTCCGAATGTATTTCCAGATGAACTTCCAGGCCTTCCTCCAGAAAGAGAGATTGATTATGTTATTGCTATGCTGTCGGACACCAAGCCCATATCTATTCCTCCTTACCGAATGGCTCTTGCAGAATTGAAAGAGTTGAAGGCGCAATTGAAATATTTGCTTGAGAAAGGATTCATTAGGCCCAGTTCGTCACCATGGGGAGCACCAGTCCTATTCGTGAGAAAGAAAGATGGTTCCCTACGGATGTGTATTAACTATAGGCAGCTGAATAAGGTGACGATAAAGAATAAATATCTGCTTCCAAGAATCAATGATTTGTTTAACCAATTATAGGGTGCCAAGTGGTTATTCAAAATTGATCTAAGATCGGGGTATCACCAAGTGAGACTTAGAGAAGAAGATATTCCCAAAAAAGCTTTCAGAATAAGATATGGTCACTATGAATTCCGGGTAATGTCATTTGGGTTGATTAATGCTCCGGTGGTGGTTATGAATCTGATGAATAACGTATTCAGGCCCTTTCTAGATCTGTTTGTGATCGTGTTCATCGATGACATCTTGGTATATTCTCGGTCAGAAACGGAGCATGCAGACCATTTGCGTATTGTCCTTGGAATTCTTCGAACTCGAGAATTGTTTGCAAAATTTTCAAAATGCGAGTTTTGGCTAAATTCTGTGACTTTCCTAGGCCACATTATTTCAGCAGACGGCATTCGAGTAGATGTCCAGAAGATTGAGGCTGTGAAGACTTGGCCAAATACTACAACATCTATAGAAGTCCATAGTTTTCTGGGATTGGCAGGTTACTATAGAAGATTTGTGGAAGGGTTTTCCTCTATTTCAGCTCCATTGACGAAGTTAACTCAGAAATTAGCGAAATTTCAATTGACTGATGCTTGTGAATGCAGTTTCCAGTAATTGAAGGATAAACTAACTTCAACCCCAGTCCTGACACTCCCAGAAGGGCCAGATGGTTATGTTGTGTATTGTGATGCCTCTGGTGTTGGGTTAGTTTGTGTGTTGATGCAACACGGTAAGGTCATTTCCTATGCCTCCCGGCAGTTGCGAAAACATTAAAGGAACTATCCGACCCGTGATTTCAAATTAGTTGCGGTTATTCATGCACTAAAGATGTGGAGACACTATTTGTATGGCATTCATGTTGATATTTATACAGATCACAAGAGTCTCCAATATATTTTCAAACAGAAGGAGTTGAATCTTCGACAGCGACGGTGGTTGGAACTACTGAAAGACTATGATGTGAGCATTTTATACCACCCCAGAAAGGCGAATGTAGTAACTGATTCACTTAGCCGCAAATCAATGGGTAGTCTATGTGAAGTCCCTCCGGAGAAGAAAGAATTAATCCGTGAGCTTCACCAGCTAGCCAGTCTCAAAGTTCGTCTAATTGATTCGGGCGATGCAAGAATTAGTATTCACAACTCAGCTGTTTCATCCTTAGATATGGAGGTGAGGGAGCGCCAATATGAAGATCCCCAGTTGAGCCATTATAGAGATACATTTCTGGAGAACGAAAGGTCACCATTTGAAGTTTCTGCGGATGGAGTTCTTAGGTACCGACACAGGCTATGTGTTCCAAATGTTGCAGGACTACGTCGTCGGATTCTAGAAGAAGCCCATTACTCTAGGTATTCCATTCACCCAGGAGCAACAAAGATGTATCACGATCTTAAGTTAATGTATTGGTGGGATAGAATGAAGAAAGACATAGCAGAATTTATAGCTCAATGTCCAAATTGCCAACAAGTGAAAATTGAGCATCAAAAGCCAGGAGGATTGTTACAAGCCATGGAAATTGCATCCTGGAAATAGGAAGTGATTAACATGGATTTCATTGTGAGTTTGCCCCGTTCCCGGCAAAAATGTGACTCCATATGGGTAATCGTGGGCAGACTCACGAAATCAGCTCATTTTCTTCTAGTCAAAACCACATATTCAGCAGAAGATCATGCAAGGTTGTATCTTAAGGAGATTGTGGGACTTCATTGTGTCCTGATATCTATTATCACAAATAGAGGAGCATAATTTACAGCTAAATTTTGGAAGTCTTTCCAAGAAGGTTTGGGTACTCAAGTGAGACTGAGCATAGCGTTTCATCCACAAACTGATGGGCAAGACGAACGCACTATTCAAACCCTGGAAGATATGTTACGGGAATGTGTGCAAGATTTTGGTGGTAATTGGGATGACCACTTACCTCTTATTAAGTTCGCATACAATTACAACTATCATTCTAGTATTCAGATGGCCCCATATGAAACCCTATATGGAAGAAAGTGTAGATCCCCAATAGGGTAGTCTGAAGTAGGAGAGACACAGCTAATAGGCCCGGAATTGATTCAACAAGCGGTGGAAAAGGTCAAGGTCATCCGAGATCGATTACTGACAGCCCAAAGTCGCCAAAAATCTTATGCGGACAACCGTCAGTGAGACTTAGAATTTCAAGTTGAGGATTGGGTGTTCTTAAAGGTATCATCGATGAAAGGCATGATGAGATTTGGTAAGAAGGGAAAATTAAGTCCTCGATACATTGGACCTTATAAGATTGTCCGTAAGATAGGCCAAGTAGCTTATGAACTTGACTAACCCCCGAAACTCGAATCAGTCCATCCAGTTTTCCATGTATCAATGCTACGTAAGTGTGTCGGAAACCCTACTAGAATCGTGCCGGTAGATTATGTTCAAGTTACGGAAAGATTGGCTTATGAAGAGGTGCCCATTGCCATACTAGATAGGCAAGTGCGGAAACTTAGAAATTAAGAGGTGGATTAAGTCTTATGGAAAAACAATAATAGAGAATAAATGACTTGGGAAGTAGAAGAAAACATGAAGTCCAAGTACCCACACTTGTTTCCACCCCCGGAAGAGATTCAAGATGAGACATCAGTATTATGAGGTATGTAATGCTTTCTTTTTAGCGCCTTTGGTCGTGTGTGGCCATATTTTTATTGCCATTGTATTTTAGTCCTATGAGGCATTATTATTGTGGGCTGTTTTGATAGGATGGTAGCGCCATATTACAGGGGAAACTCATACAAAAATTTTGTAGGATTCTCGAGAACTTAACATTCGAGGACGAATGTTTTTAAAGGGGGGAAGAATGTTACACCTCGAAAAATTTCATTTCGTTGCACAGTAAATACACTAACGCAGGGTGAAGCATGTGCGATGTCCCTACAAGTAAAAAAGGTTACTTAACGGTTCCAATTAAGATTCCAAAGACGTTTGAGGCAAGAGAAGAAAGTTCGTTGAAGAATGTCAAGTATAAGTCATGTTTTGAACAGGGTTTGCAAGTACCGAGCTAATATTGATTTAATAATGTCTTGAGGAAAAAGTTATAACGCTTCTTAGGGTGTTAGTGAAGTGCTAAACAAGTGCTAAGAAGGTTCCATAAGGATTGGTGAACAAATGAAACGACGAAAATAAGTTTAGAAAAGTGGAGTTATACGACCACTTATACGGTCTGTATAACTTTATACGATCTGTATAAGGGTCCCTATAACCCAACAGAAAAGATGTTTTCCCAGATGGTGAAATATGGACACTTATACGGGCCTTATAATATTATACGGACCATATAAGGGTCCGTATAAATCCTGACGGGCTGAATAATTTCCAAGTATAAATACATGTTCCCACTTCTAATTTTTCATTATTCCCACTTCCCCACTTCTCTAAAGACCTCTAGAAGGTTCTACATATTTCACTAGCATAAATCCAAGACAACTCAAGGATCAACATCATTAATCCAAGGGAATAAAGTGCAAGAAAGCTCTTTGGGGTTGCTAGAAGTCAAGAATTTCTTTGGAAGTGGAGCTAGGGTTTTCTTCAAGTGAGGCATCTCTATCCAAAACCCGTTCCTTCATAATCAAAGGTGATTTTATGATCATTTCATGTTATTAAGAATATTGAGGGGTTGAAAGACTTGGATTATGGAAGAAAGTAGAATATGAAGCTCAAATGTGAAATAATGGTGTTCTTGAATAATAGTTTCACATGAACCATAATTCTTGAGATATTATGAGTATAATCTTGTTGTAAATAATATTATGAATGTTGGAGAAGCATTATATGTGGATGAATACGACATTGGCTGATAACCATGGGTATGGATGACTTTGAGAGGGAATTGTAAGAATTGAATAATATCGAACTTGACAAAGTTATTGATTATGATGTTCTGGATGTGTTGTTGATGTTTGGGATTTGTTATATCATATGGAGGAAGTTGTAGAAACATTGGAAATGCTGCCCAATTTTCGTTAACTTTAGCTTAATCTTAAGTATATTTCCGATTATCTAATCCTAGTACGAATTCTCTTGAATGTAGAATCGTGAACATCGAAGGAAAGCGTTTAATTGATAAAGTTAGAGAGACATCAAGGTATGTGAGGCTACTCCCTTCTTCTTCTAAGGCGTGACTCCTATAATATGACTTCCTTTAACTTTCCATGATTTTCTCATATGCCGGAAACTATGAGTCTATGATTATTAAGAGATGCGTTGTGAATATGAAAATGATGATGATGAGTCTATGTCTAGGAATTCCAAAGCCTATGATATGATATTATTATGAAGCTAATGATCCTTATATGATTCCTTGATATTATTCATTGTTGCTAGACTCACCTTATAACGCTAGTTCCTCCAAGGTGAGACATGATGATTATAACTACTCCAAAATGGAAACGGGGGTTCTCGACCTTACGTCACCCCGATAGAGTTGTAGCATTAAATTGATTTTAATGCATGTTTTGTGATAAGTATATAATGATGAAATTACACTTTGCCAAGATGGTCGGGCAAGAAACCGCTAAGGCGGGCGGCTTATGATTACACCGTGCCTAGATGGCCGGGCATGACACCGCTAAGACGGGCGGCTTAAGATAAATCCGTGCCTAGATGGCCGGACATGACACCACTAGTGGGCGGCGTATGATAGTTACCCGGACGCGGGTTAATGATGATGGTATATTTGATATGCATATATGTGTTTTCCTTTGAAAGTTAAGCAGGTTATATCTTCACCTCATGTTTCATTATTTCTTTATTATGTTAGTATTATTTATGCCTTATATCCTCAGTACATTTTTCATACTGACGTCCTTTTCTTTTGGACGCTGTGTTCTTGCCCACAGGTAGACAGGGAGACAGTGTAAACCCGTAGTAGCTTATCTTATCAGCGGATTCACAGGAGCACTCCACTACTCTAGAGGTGCTACTTATGGTCATGTTATTTTGTGTATATAATTGGGTGTGACGGGGTCCTGTCCCGTCCTTATGTCACAGTACTCTAGTAGAGGCTCATAGATACGGATGCGTGGGTAGTAGTTGTTTCATGGATACATCAGTGTACATTTTTGTATATCATTTTTGCAGTCGTGAGGACTTATGTATATTTATGTATTGCTCTGGAGAGTATATGTGTTCAGGTGGGATATGATGATTAGCATAATGAGTGGTGCTCGAAAGTTAGCTCCGAGTACCCGTCATGGCCCCCTAGTCCAGTCGTGACATTCGGCATGATAGAATAGTACCGATAGAAGTGGACGTCTGAGCATTGGTTATTATGGAGTATTGAATCTTGTGGAAATAATTAGGCATTGTTTGGTAACGGTCGTACTTACAGGTTCACATGGTATTTCGGGGATATGGTACTAAAAGTGATACTTGATATAAGCTCGTTGATGTTAAAGGACTACTCTGTTATTAAGTGAATGCTATGGGCACATCGTTTGATCGGTAAATGGGATTGAGTTGTAGGCTTCTGAGGAGCTAGTAATCGACTAATGGAAATGACTTTAATTATGGGAGAATGCGAAGAGTTAATGACTTGAGGAGTTACTGGTTGTTTCACTTAGATTTGAAGGGAAATATTGATATTGTTGGTGGTTTATTCAGCTTAGAGGGATCATTAGTTTAGAGGATCGGGTGGATCTAAGTGTTTGTTGGTTGTTAGTGATAAAAGTGATCTGAAATGAAATACGAGAACTGAATGATTACAATGAGGCATCTTGTTGTCGGGTTCATGGGATTAAGTTTGTAAGACTTTAGGTGAGGTAGTATGGGTAGTTGAGTCATGTTTAGATTGCTGGGGCATTATATTATAACCTTCAGTAAAAGGTGAGACTGATGTGGTTGATTGGTGTCTCCGAGGTTAAGGGCAGAAAGAAAATCGTTGAAATAAGAATTAGAGATGTGAGATTTTGGTTATGATTGTTCAGTGTAGAGTGGGCTTGAGAGTTTAAAGATGAGTTGGAATTTTTAATTGTGTCATGAGCTAATAGGGCCAGTGATTGACTAATGTAATGATTATCGGTGTTGTACCTAATGTTGGACTAAGGTTGGGAGCCTTGTATTCATTGTGTAATTTGACTAGATCCCGCTACTAGTGGTGTTATTACTCGGCTTATGTGATTTAATAAAAGGGATAGTCGTGCAATTGGTTAGAGGTATTCAGATTCGATAATTGAGGTAAGAGGTGATTCTTCGAGGACTAATAACGTTAAAGATTTTGAGTAAGGGATTAGTAAACAAGGATACTTGAAATGGTAGATCAGTAATGGGTTAACTAAGTTAAGTTCGGGATAACATTTCAGAGATTGAGTAAGACAATTCGGGCAAGGATTACTCAGTGGGATACATGAGGATATTAGTAAGACTGTTATGTGATTCGCCGGATTTTAAAAGTGTTCAGTTTAGAGTGGTAAGCGTTAAGGAAACTCTTTTGTGCAAAGTGTGTGGTATGATCCTATCTCCATGATTGATTCGGCTAGCTCATGAGACTTATGGTTGTGTGATAGACTACTGAGTGGGTTTGTGTAATGGTAAGACAATGTCGGTGTATGTGAACTGATAGAAATTAAGGAATTGAAAAGTCAAGAATAGGTATAGTTAGTTGAGAATCGACAAGAAAAAGGCACATCTTGGGATTACTGGAGTCTATTTAGATTGTGGCGTCGTTGCCTTGCACAGTCAGATGAGGTGTGATTGTTGCGTGAGCTTAAGAAAGGAAGTCTACAGAAATGCACTAAGTGATATGAGGACAATTCTGTGAGGTTCGTGATCAGCAACTAGTGATAAGCATATTTCAGTGAACCGACGTGTTGAGGTTTATAAGAAGTGGCTTGGTGGTACACCGTTGGATAATTTTTGTAACATTCTACAGTGGATGACTCAGCGTGCTTTAAGAGAAAAGATTTGTGGAATCCCTATTATGTGCGGTATAGAGCTATATTATTGAGATGGGACCGTATTCGTGGTAATGTATTATGTCACAAGTAATATTGATTAGACAGTTTGGCTATGCGCTTTTGGTTACTATGGACTTGGAGATTGTTGTGCGAGGTTAACGTAAGAGGTTGCGAGAGTTGTTACTTTCAGAAAATATTTAGGCATATCGAGGTGATACAACGAGAGGTTTGATGGTTAAATGATTATTATATGAGGATTCAGGTTTTGCATCAAAAAGTTCAGGGTTGAATCAGATTTACGTGTCAGGTAAAGATTGAGAAACATGAAGATTGGAATCTTCAGTACTAAGTTGATAACTTGGATAGGACTCAACTTGTGCTGTTGAGGGTGATAGGCATGATTTGTTATGCATAAGCAAAAGATTAGAATTGGCCACAACACATGTGCAATAGGACAATGATTAGTTTCGAAAATTCGGGGATAGTTCAAATGACTATTGGTGATATTCGAGAGTGGTGCATTCATTCAGGGTCAGCATTGTTCGAGTTAAGCTTAATGGTCTATGGTTATATTTCTAGGAAGATATTTAAGGATTCGATGCGTTTCGGCTCTGATTTGAGGTATGAAAGATTTATCGAGCTTTGTCAGGGTTTTCTAGTAGATTTGATGATATTTTTTTAGAACAGTTACTTGGATAGGATGATGGTTTACAATGAACTTAGTACAGATTCGAGAAGGAACTGTTGTGCGAATGGTTTTTATAGTGATCAATTGGGTTCCGACGGACTTTGCTCGGTGAGATATTCAGTGGTGTAGTTTCGATATGGTGATTTGAAGGTTTAAGAAGACTTGAAACTAGCCAAGTTAGCTGTCAGTAAGATCAGTTTTGACAAAATCACTTAGAGATCTCTAATGGATCAAGAATCCTTTCTGGCGTGAGTGAGTCATGGATTCCTGTTTGGGTTTGTATGTTCATGTGTTTCTAAGAAATCGCGGTGCGAAAAACGGCTTTAGTAAGTGCGAAAGAAAGGTCAGCAAAATCAGTATATCTTCCCTGATGATCGTACTATCTCCGATGAACATTCTTTGAGCTAACATCATCAATATAAGAAATCTCAAGACCCATGAACAGAAGGAACCATCATAGACGGGGCATAGGAACATCAAAGATTGAAGTACTCCTAGTGCTTCTAAGAGTAGAGTAATATGGAAGCTCGTTTACTTGCTTGTTCGTTCATATTATAAGATAATGCCAAGAATGAAAGAAAGGTTAGCCTTAACATACCTTGGAGTCTACCTAATGTCCGATGCTTATTTCTTGAGCTTGTAACACTACAACCAAGATAACACGAATTACAATTAGGCCATATACATCCCTTACTACCCATTTCAAGTACGTATGAAACTTGACGGAATTCGAGCAGCATTTCCCCTATAATTCTTACTCCAATCCAACTCCCAAACGGTGCACAACATACAAAACATCATCAACAACAACAATAACAATATACAGCAACATAAGCAAGTAGAAATCTCTCCAAAAATCCAATCGAAATAGCCTTCAAGGCAACCACATCATCAAGCTAGTTTAGGTCTTTCATATCATGTTTTCCTTCACTTTAAACTAATGAATTCCTACACAAACAACTTATGTCAATACCTTCATATCAAAATATAATCAAATCCATGCCAAAACATCTCCCAAAACAACCCCTAATCTTGGTTTGACTCAATTAACTCACCGCTTCCATAGCTATATTTCCTTCACTTTAAATCACTAAAACTCTTGGTAATCAACATAATAGCAAAGATAAGAATAGTATAAATACCTTAAAGGGGCTGGAATTCCAAGAACCAAACTTCAAATCCAACTCCTAAGCTCGACAACTTCAATAGAAGCCCTAGGAACAACTTTCCTTTCACTAGCTCGGGTTTCCGGGGCTCGGATCTTACTTGGATGATGATTATTAGGGAGATTTTAGGGTCTGTTGGTGTGATTTGAAATGAAAAAAATCATGAAATAGATGCATTTATACATCAGCTGCACCGCCTGAAAATTGACGGGTCGTCGACACTTCGACGGCCCATAACTCCCCGCATCGATGTGAGAATTCGGGTCTGCCAGTTGTGTTGGAAAGTAGACTCGCTGAACTTATGAATGCATAGGTTATGGGTTCCGTAACTCCTTGTATTCTAGGAAATATGCCTCCCCAAAGTTGACCCAAAATTTCTGTCCGGAATTCTTTCAAATTTTCCCAAAGTTTCAACAAACTTAATTTCTTCGATTTGCTTAACATCCAACCATCCCGATACTTACTAAACATGATACCAAGCTCTTATGTATGAAGAATGAGCATGTATAATTCCTTATGACCTTAACGACAACCTTGCCTTGTAAATCTTCGTCAACTCACTCACGACGAAACTTTACGTACAAACGTATAGGGTGTAAGATCCTTCCCCCCCTTTGGAACATTCGTCCTCAAATGATAACCTAGTCTTTCATTCTCAATACTTCCTCAGGTGTTCTCTTGTTGAATTCATTCCCTACATATACCTTCCTCTCGACAGGTCATGTTTAATCGTACTATCATTCTCTTTACTTGACATATCTTCATTGCTTCTCTTCTCATTTTTCCTTTCATACGTACTCTTATCATTTCCTCGACTAATTTTTACTTATACCTTGCATTTAACTTGCTAATATCACATGCCTTCTTATCTTATTCTGGAGCTGCAAATAAGACACCAAACGGTCCTTATTTTCCCTTTTTCTTTCCTAGCTGGACCATTTAATACCTCGGAGCTCTAAGTCGAAGACTGTACTTTTGAGTATTTAAAGGTCCATTTTATCACTCTTTCTTTATCCTTATCACGAGCCTTGAAAATCTTTTCTTTTATATCTCCAAGTTACCAGATTTTTTTATTTTTTTTTTGCCTTCACCTCGCGCTATCTCTTAATTTTTCCTCCTAGTTTGTCCTTCATGTAATATGACCCGTTGGTTTGAATGCTTTACTGGAGATACCATATTATCCCATTATTTACTGAATCGTTATTCGATGCCAGTAGCCTTTCTCAAAATCTCCTTTAATCATATTCCGACAACACTATACTTAAGGAGACTCTAATCTCTTTATTGAAACTTGAACTCAACTTTAGGATTAACACGCTCGAATGCTAACTGATTATAGGCATATCTAATAGCCCTAATTCCGGTATACTTGCAAACTCTAAGATGCATAGCTCATATAGGGGAGTAATAAGGATATGCTGCGTCATATTGGCGAATCTCAGAATAGCCTCACAGGTTTCGCTGACTAGGTTTTATTTCTTCATTCAGTCCTTTCTTACATTTGAATTCTTTGTCGTCATTCTTCCAATCATCAACCATGTTACTCACGGAAGTCATCCTTAATTCCTTTCTAAACGTAATTTATCTTATCCAAAATAACTCATGATCATCCTGCCCTTTTTATCGATTGTGACTCATAAACATTCTATCTTAATATTGGCTATTGCACTCAAATTTATTCTTCCCCCCTTTATAGCTTCATCTTATTGTATTATCACAAACAACTTACTTATATCCTTTACCCCCGATGTTTATTCATAACAACCTCTTGAATTCTCTAAATAATCCAGCAACATAGAGTTAATGCTTCGTCCTTTTTGTGCCTTGTCTCGTCTTCTTTTTTCTTCAGACAACAAAACACATACTAGGTTACCCTTGAGAATTACCAAGAATGTCTTAAACTTCACCTTTGGCAACAACTTTAATTTGAATTGAACTGCATCCTTTTTGGAATTTCCCTAAATTAGTCCGCAATGCCATAACGGGTAATCCTTTGTTACTCTGAGGGATCATTGGCATGGTGTGATTGCCGAGTGCACTTAGGAGGGGTGAGAAATCCATTCTTAACTGATATTTGGGGAACTGAAGTATTCACTAATTATAGCGCCTCATTTTTCAATTAGAAAATAATCACGTAACATATCTCCTTGGTGGCTTGTCTTACTCTCAATCGTCTTAAAATGCTAATTTCTCTCCTAGTACAGAAGTACCTGCAGGGAGCGTATCTTCCTAATACCATACTTATCATAGCCACTGTAGCGGGTAGGCATTTAATTATCTTCCTCCTTCCTATACCATTCCTTTCATTTGTGTTAATCATGAATACTTCATAATGTCACTGCTCACTCTCCACTCATCCTTTAACTTGCTGACCTTGTCATCTTACTCTTAGTTATCGACTCATTGTCCTATTCTTTCCTTACTGATCACTTCCTCCATGTTAATTACCTCTTCTTCATACAATCATTCTCTTAACTTATCCTCAATCCGATATAACATTTTTCCTTATTCATTACCTTATGTCGTTATTAGAAGCCCATAGGATTTGGTCTATCAAATGTATAAACTTTAGGCGTCAACGGTGAATCTATTTTGATGTGCCAACCTGTACTCGTACAATACATATATGCGCGTACAAATTCCGTGTTCTACCTTAACAAAACATAGGGGTCAATATATATTGTCTCAAAAAATCAACTACTGCTTCAACTTTGTTGATGGCATCAACAATGTTGATGATGGCGTCAACACTGTTGACGACAAATCAACTTGCAGGCATCAAGTTACAGCAGCCTCTGATTCTCAAGGCTGGTTGACGGTGCATGGTTGACGGGTCGTCGACCATGTTGACGGCTCGTCCATATGCCCGTCAAGTTGCACAGTTCTCAACCTTCTTCCGACGTCGATTCGTTTAAACTCTAATCCTTTGATACTTAGCAGTCATGGGCTCATACCTTGGTACAAATGAAATAACATACTTAACAACTCAAAAGCTCGGAGATAAATCTTAGTACAAAAGACCAATGCGGCTCATATATATATATGAGGATCGGAAAACTACTTCGAAATGACTTGACTTTCTTGACCTTCTTTAAAGATTTGGGTCCTCCTTTAATCACCCATTACTAAACTCCTTTGATCTATAATGACATCTTACCCTTGCAGCACACATATACTCAAATAGCTTAAATTTCGAGAAATTTTGACAGAGTTTCCTTTGTAATTCTTGCTATCCCAAACCTGCACACAGCCCACAAAATACATCCAATGCCTCACAGGCTACCCATAAAACCCATAAAACTACATATGATACACAACTCAGCCACACATAGCTATTAATATGAAAGGGGAAATAAAACAATAAGCTCACTTTATATGCCATATCTGGGCATCCTTCTAGCAAAACATCAAATTTATTTCCTAAACCCTTCGATAATCAGTCCTCTTACATAAAAGTTCATATACTCATAAGACGTTCTCTCTATATACGCTCCTTTACTCCCTTCTGTAATTAATCAATCAAATTTTCCTTTCATTATCACTATCAACATTAACTATAACTAGATCACCAACTGGCGAAAACACCAAAAATGATTTTATCGATTCAGGCTCTATCCCAAACTTGCCGGCAACAAATGGAGTAACATATAGCACATAAACCCCGGATCAATCAATACCTACACATCATAAAAGAATGCTGGTATTATACCTGTGACAATATCAGGGGAAGACTCGAGATCATGTCACCCAATCAATGCATAGATGTGAGGTTGAGGGCCACTCGAACTGGCCGCAGCTCCTCGACCCCTATCACGACCTGCTGGTGCCTATGAGCCTTACCCCGGAGGGCATACAGATAACGAAAAACCAGCTGCTAATCCTGTGGGCTGAGCCCTACCTCCACCATGTAAAAATGGACAGTCACGTTTGATATGGCCTGGCCAACCGTAGGCATAACAACCACCTAAACCCAATAGGCACAGTCCTAAGTGTAATCTACCACACTGGGCACATCGTGGCACAGGTGGCCTCGTCTGAATGGAACCACTCCTAATCTGAGAACTAGGAACTCTAGAACTTTGAGCTAGCCCAAAATAAGTGGATCTATCAAACCTGGGTCCAGAAAACCGCGGAGGCGCACCAGCTGCTAAATAAGCTAAGTGTCTAAAGGACTGCCGCCTTGGGCCACCTCCGAACTCACTGTCAAATCCTAAGGACCTGGACCTCTTGCTCTGACCCCTAATACCATGACCCGCACCCTGTCGCCGAGCCTAAGTTGCTACTAAATAGATCAGCAAAAGGATGGCCTCTCTTATCTCCTGGCCTGAGGCATCTGGTGGAGGAACTAGAGGTGCTGGAGCTGGAGCTGAGGCTCCTCTTCGCTCCTCTGAAGCGGGTGGAGTATGCGAAGCCTGGGATGGGGTCTCACTTTGGGACTCACCCCGAGCCCTGGTAATCCGCTGAGTATGGATAGTAGTCTCACCAGCAGCTACAGTTTCCTTTTGGGGCATCGCTGAAATCAGAACAAATCATTAGAAAGGGAATTCTTAGCTTACCGCTCTATCGCACGATCTAGAATAGAAAGAATGGCAATATCCTAAATGTCCTGTAGCCTCCTACTTATAAGTATGGTGCACAACACACCCATAAACAATACTCTACTAGACACAGTATGTAGACAACCCTAGGATGGAACTGCTCTGATACCACTTCTGTCACGACCCAAGCCGATGAGTCATGATGAGTGCCTGACCCCTAATGACCAGTCACCCCTACACTTGCTTAACTATCACATAATAACAGGGTGGCCCATATCTAAATTATAGGGAGACTTTAGGGTCTGTTGATGTGAGTTGAAATGAAAACAAAATCACGAAATAAATGCACTTATACATCAGTTGCACCGCCTGAAAATTGACGGGTCATCGATGTGCATCGACGGATCGTCGACACTTCGACAGCCCATAACTCCCAGCATCGATGTACGAATTCAGATCTGCCAGTAGTGTTGGAAAGTAGATATGCCTCCCCAAAGTTGACCCAAAATTTCTATCCGGAATTCTACCAAATTTTCCCAAAGTTTCAACAAACTTAATTTCTTCGATTTTCTTAACATCCAACCTTCCCGATACTTACTAAACATGATACCAAGCTCTCATGTATAAAGAATGGGCATGTATAGTTCCTTATGACCTTGACGACAACCTTGCCTTGTAAATCTTCATCAACTTACTCACGACGAAACTTTACGTACAAAAATACGGGGTGTAACACTGGCCATAATAGGACTCCATAATATTGGTACCCGGTTATAATAGAACTCGGTAATATCAGTACCCGACCATTATAGGACTCGATAATATCGGTGCCCGGCCATAAGAAGACTCGGTAATATCGGTACCCGGCAATAATAGGACTTGGTAATATCGGTACCCGGCCATAACAAGGCTCGGTGTCACAAAGAATAGCTATAAACATATATAACATACATGCGTACCCAAAGGAAACCTTGCAACTCTATTGGGGTGACATAAAGTCGGTAAACCTTGATTTATATTATGCAACAATCATCATTGCTATATCTCACCTTGAAGGAACAAGTAACATAAGGTGAGATCAGCAACAATGAACAAAATCAAGAAAATCATGAAATAAGCTCAAAAATCTCATAATAGCACCAAACCATAAGCTTTGGAATTTCTAGAATAGGCTCATCATCCTCATCATAGAACTTTGAGGATCATGAATTTCTAGCTTTCTGGGAATAAGGATGTTATGGAAAGCATGAGTGGATTCATAAGAAAAGAATCATGTCTTTAGAAAGAAAGGGTTTAGCCTTAACATACCTTTTTGGTCTCCTTACTACTTAACGCTTATCCTCCCAAGTTTGTAAATCTATATCCAAGAGAATTCATACTATTGTTAGGCTTATCGTCATATGCTTGTCTTAAGCCTTCAAATTAAATCCTCTTAGAATCGACCAAATTTCGGGCAGCATCTCCCCTGTATTATCTACTTCTTCTAAATTCCAAAACAACTTCCAAACATTATTAACAACATTAACCACAATGTAATCAAGATACTACATGACAAACATATACAAATACATCCGAAACTTCCTTCGAAAATAAGTCCATAAACCAACAACATCAACATATCTATCTACGACCTTTATGCCATGTTTTCCTTTGCTTTAAACCATTAAAATCCTCAAAAATATGACTTAATATCAAACTCAAGATGAAACACAAACCTTATAACTTGAACACTTCACCTCACATAATTCACCCTAAATGTTATCCAGCACAACTTCAATTAGAAGTACGAACAAGCTCCTTCCATAAACTAGTTAAGAATTTTATGGCTTGATCTTCTCTTGATTTGATTTGGAATGGTTTGGAGTGTTGGAGAGAGCTCATAAGGTCTAAAAGGTTTTGTTTTGGTGAAAATATGAGCCCCAAAGTCGTGGCCCTTCTTTGATTCGTCGAGATTCGTTGTTAATCTTACAAACCCAAGCTTAATTTAATGTATAAACTCCTAAATTTGCTATGGTTTGGTGTGAGAATATTGGATGAATGTTGTCGGAGGTTCTAGAGAGGTGTGGAGATGATAAATGGTGAAAATAAGGTGATTTAGGTGACTTAAGAAGGTATATATAGTACTCCAATTTGGTTTGGGCTGATGGGCCGAAATTGGTTGGCTTTTTAAGTAGTTTCTAGAATTTCTGCATAGCTTCACAGGCTTCTGGCAGTCTGTTTTAAAACACCCATAACTCCCTACTCTGATGTTGTATTGACGAATGGCTTGTTGTGTTGGAAATTACACTCGACGAACTTCATTTTAGGCTCTTGAAACACCTCAAATTTTCTGATATACCAGGAGATATACCTCTCTGAAGTTAACCCAAAATTTCTATCCAAAATTCTACTAAATTTTTCCAAATTTTCGACAATCTTATTTTCTTCGATTTGCTTGATCTCTTAATCTTCCGAAACTTTCCATACATGATATTTATCTTTAATTATACTTGATAAGGGTCATGTCCTTTGGTTCCAAGATTGTCCTTCCCGGTTACGACTTATGAGATCATAATTATTCCTTTACTTCATTGTTACGTACTTCCCATGATTTGTACCTTTCAAAACTTCACGGGACGTCTCCAATACTCCATTAATATGGCGAAATACATGGCGTGCTCATGCTCTGAAAGTGCGAGGTGTAACATCCTTCCCCTTTTAGAAACATTCATCCTCGAATATTGTAGCTTGCGAGCTAACGATGCTATCATTAATTTCTTAAAATGGTTGTCCTCCTTTAGTTCCTGATCTCCATGCTCTTATACTATGGGCTCATTAGTCTTCTTTCATATTCTCCCAATTCTTTGTCGAACTCATTCATTCGTTCTATCTCCTCATGTTCTTATGTATGTACCTAGTGGTCAACTGATATCTAGTTACCATCCTGGGACCTGTTGAAATTAAGGTGGTATTAACTCATGATTACTATGGCTCCCCACTGATCTGGGAGTACTCTTAAGGTTGTACTCTTTTGCCTTGCTCCTTATTTCTCTACTAGTAGATAAACTCTCTTGTTCAGATGTGGCACCTTTCCTTGCTTGCTTCTCTGGTGCTATTTTAGATTATCCCTTTTTGTACTAGTCGACCTTATATACATACCATATCATCTCCTTTTAATTCCTTGGTCGGACTCCTTAATTCCTTACAACATCATCATAGTTCCACTTATGGTAGCGCCCAGATGATTTGGAATAGCATTCCTTACTAGTGACTTATTATTCTCAGTGATTATTTTATTTCAGATTGTCCATCCAGACTTCTTTTCAACACCAACCTCAACACCATCCCTTATATACGTGTATATAATACTCCCTCGTAGCAAGATTATACTAATAATATACTAATAATCACAGCTCAAGCTAATTTACGACTCAAGATATCATCAAATTCATATTTGAACTTTTCCTTCAATTTCTTCTCCTCCAATCTTAACATAATTACAATATAACTCATAAACATGGGACTAAGGTAAAATCTTACTCAATCATAACTTCCTTTCAATACGAGTATGCTTCCCTCCTTAAGTCATTGGTTCTCTTATACCGGTGATTATTTGAGACTTAAATTAGCCTCCATTCTCCTTTGGCCCCTTATCATCGTCCTTGCACTATTCTGCTGGCCATTTCATTACAGCGATTGCTTATATGGTTCTATCTCATACACCCTCATAATTGATACAGTCGGCGATTTGGAATTTCACAACTTATGAGGTACTTTCTAATCTTAGGCAGTACTAATGTCTTACTATCCATAGGCACACTATCTTCCTTTCCTTTGAAGATCATTGAACTTCCTATAAATATTCCTCTTTTAAAGCTTTCATCTCTTCTAGTGCTACAATTCTTGTTAGTAGTCCCGATTGTCCCTTATACCTATTCCTGGTCAGCTTGCAGGCCCTTCTTACTCCTTCTGTTACCTTTTAGAGTACGTTACTGCATGTTTAATTGTAACCAAAATTTCTCCGGTGTAAGTGATTCCAATCATCGCCCGGAACACAATGTATCGCGTTGACAAAACTTATTCTCTTTGATTCCCTAAACCTTCATCATCTTGTCATGCCTCCTTTTTCACATTTGTCTCATAATATACTTGGATTTAGTCCGTTCTCACTTTTCTTTAGCACATTCTTGATATATCGGTTCATCTCGAATTTTGGCCCCTTCAAGCCAGTACATTTCCCTCTTTTGAACTTGGGAATATTGTAGTTCATCTTGGAACTGAATTTGTTCTTCCCCTCTTTTTAAGGATGTTCTCATATACTGGTAACATTCGAGTATTAACCGTCTTTTGTGGTCATCTGGCCGACCTTAGCGATCCTTTAACTCTTCTATTCCATATAATGTCGGAGTTCTTTTCATCGCATGGTTTAAATTATTTCCTTTTTGCTAGCTCAGTTCTTATATAAAGTCAGACGTCTACACATACCGAACACACTTCAGATGCTTATTGATCACTTCTTCCTTTTATGAGTAATAGTCCCCTAGGCTAATGAATTAATGGTGACATAAAAGTTCATCGCGCTCTTTATGGAGTTTCTAACTATACAACGCTCCTTCCGCCGTAATCTTCCTTCATAATTATCTTTTTAATAGTATCCCTGAGATTATTCTTGCTCTAGGTTCCCGATTCTGATTTATGTCTATACCATACTAGTAAAAGTTGATACTCTATCTCATTCATTCTCACGAACCGTCCTTTCCTTAGTTTAGCTCACATTGTCCCATAGTTTTTCTTAACTGGTTGCTTGCATCATAGTCATGCGTCATAATCCTTATAATGTCCCGCCGAATCTTGTTCTCATCATGAAATATTAGTAAAATACACCCTTTTCTTTCTCCCTTCATTCATTTCTTATTTTCCTTTGCGATACCATAGCTTGCTCGTATTTATGTCTATCTCTCGTATATTCGTCCTTTTTTCCTTTGTAATCGTATCTCTCTTCCAAGTCCATTGTCTTATGCTATCAATGTCTACATTTGGCCAACCTTACTAATTTATTAGACTTCCTCTTACCGTCGATGTTCATATAACTTCCTTTAACCAATTCATTAACATACTTTCTCTTACTTTTGTCCTTAAGGTCCTTCTTGATTTCCATTGCTCTTAAAGTGCTCTTTTCCCTTTGCCATTTTACAGTATGTGCCTAGAAATGTGTAGAACATTCCACTATAAGTACAAACCTGTCATCAACCCGTCCTGATCTTATGTGTGTGTGTGTATATATATATATATATATAAACTTCTAAAGTAAAATTTTCCTCTACTCGTTAACTTCCTTTTCCATATCAATATCTCTTCGTTATCTCTTCTAACCAATCTAATCTGTAAATCGTAATACCGTATTTGAGTTCCTAATATCAACTTTCCTTATGTTTTCAATAAGTCTCAATCCTCCGAAATCTCGAATGCAACTCATTCCAGTTCCTTTAACTACTAATCATTTTTCCCCTTTAGGGTTCTTCCCTTAAATTAAATTAAAATCATTCTAAAACTTCTCTTTGAAATCATCTCATAATTGTTCATTCAATCATGACTTACCAAACATCCGATTGTCACATTTTCCCTTCATTCTTTCTATATAGCACAGACATTCAAACAATTCAATTTGTAAGAAATTTGGCAGAGTTTCCTCTATACTTCTTACTGCCTCATTCCTGCACACAGCCCAGAAAACACATCCAATGCCTCACAGGGTGATCACAAATACCCGCAACATCTTGCTCCAGTTCTTATATCAAAGTCTATCAATATCAATAAGGCAGGAAACATACCTTTCGGAGTAAAAACTTCAATTCTCATCAATTACCTCATAGCGGCACAATCAACTGCTTGTTCATAATCAAAACACTTAGGGTTAGAATCAGTGACATCACATCCTATAATTTAGCTCTACGACACGATCTAAGATAAGAAGGAAGGGTCAATGGTTCCTAAATGCCCTGCAGCCTCTTGTTTATAAGTGTGGCGTGCTTCAAACCCATAAACAAGACTCTACTAGACACGGCTCATAGACACTCCCTAGGACGAACTACTCTGATACCACTTTTGTCACGACCCAACCAGAGGGCCCTGACGGGCACCCGGAGCTAACATACCGAGCACCTCTAAGCATACATCTCATAATCATTTCTGAGTGGACCATAAAGATAGCTCATGGATATCATAATCTGTAAGGACATATATCACAACATAATGGCACATCTCTATATAATCCTCAACAACTATGCCCATCATCACCAGCTGACAAGGTTACTAAAATATTATACAACAGTATGAACTGGTAGGGTTATGAAACATCTAACTGTACACATATGTCAACGAGCCTCTACATAGAATATAAGCAACCATAAAGACCAATACTAATAGACTGCAGCTCCGAAGTAAGTGGAGTGCTCCTGAGAAATCATTGATAAAGCACCTATGGATCTGATCCGTCTCCTTGCCTACCTGCGGGCATGAGCGCAGTGTCCACAAATAAAAGGACGTCAGTACGAATAATGTACTGAGTATGTAAGGCATGAATAGTAACATGTTAGAAGCATAAAGAATAGCGTAAGATAAAAGAATCGTTTATACCTCATGATACCTTTTAAGACATTCGTCGTGCTTAATTAACCTTTTCTAGAAAACATTTCATATATCCACACACATACCTATACAATATCGGTACCCAGCCATAGTAAGGCTCGGTAATATCGATACCCGGCCATAATAAAACTCGGTAATATCGGTACCCGACCATAATAGGACTCGGTAACATCGGTACCCAGCCATAATGGGACTCGTTAATATCACATGGACTCAGTAATATCGGTACCGGCCATAATAGGACTCGGTAATGTCGGTACCCGGCCATAATAGCACTCGGTAATATCAATACTTGGCCATAATAAGGCTCAGTGTCACAAAGAATATCTATAAACATATATAACATACATGTGCATCCAAAGGACATGTTGCAACTCTATCGGGGTGACATAAAGTCGGTAAACCCTCGATTTATATTATGGAACAATCATCATTGCTATATCTCACCTTCAAGGAACAAGTAACATAAGGTGAGATCAATAACAATGAACAAAGTCAAGAAAATCATGAAATCAGCTCAAAAATCTCATAATAGCACTAAACCATAAGCTTTGGAATTTCTAGAATAGGCTCATCATCCTCATCATTATCATCATAGAACACATCTATCTTTGGCATCATAAGAACTTTGAGAATCATGAACTTCTAACTTTTTGGGAATAAGGATGTTATGGAAAGCATGTGTGGATTCATAAGAAAAGAATCATGCCTTTAGAAAGAAAGGGTTTAGCCTTAATATACCTTTTGTCTCCTTACTACTTAACGCTTATCCTCCCAAGCTTGTAAATCTACATCCAAGAGAATTCATACTATTGTTAAGCTTATCGTCATATGCTTGTCTTAAGCCTTCAAATTAAATCCTCTTAGAATCTATCGAAATTCGGGCAGCATGTACCCTGTATTATCTACTTCCTCCAAATTCCAAAAAAAAAAAAATCCAAACATTATTAACAACATCAACCATAACATAATCAAGATACTACATGACAAATGTATACAATTCCGTCTGAAACTTCCTTCGAAAATCAGTCCATAAGCCAACAACATCAACATATCTATCTACGACCTTTATGTCATGTTTTCCTTTACTTTAACCCATTAAAATCCTCAAAAGAAACGACTTAATATCAAACTCAAGATGAAAAACATACCTTATAACATGAAGAACTTCACCTGACACAATGCACCCTAAATGTTTGTCACGACCCAACCCCGTGGGCCGTGACTAGTGCCCGAGCTGGACACCCGTACACACTCACTTACCAGAATTGGCATACAAATGGCTTATCCAGATACGAAGGCCAGACGTCGTCTTAAGCGGTCACATATAACAAATGTATCACACAGAAGCCGGCAAGGTTGTCGTAAAACACATCGCCCAAAAACATATATATACATATGTACACACGAGCCGATAAGGCTGTCACAGCAAATGGAACCGCTTAAGACATAAATCACACAGGCATAACTGAACAATAACGACCCAGGACCCACATACATGTCTACAGGCCTCTAAGAATAACAACAGAATCATATGACGGGACAGGGCCCCGCCGTACCCCTGAATATATCCATACATATATACAACGGAAGAGTCTACACCAGAATGTAGGCTCCAGAACAAGGGAGCACTCCAAAACAGCAGAATAGGTGTACTAAGCTGGCGGGTCACCAGAACGAGCGTTTGTACCTGCGGGCATGAAACGCAGCCCCCCGAAGAAAGGGGGTCAGTACGAAATATGTACTGAGTATATAAAGCATGAAATACAATAATCAAGATCATAACTGAAATAAGAAGTATGGAAAACGAGTACAGAGATCAGTATACCAAAAAGCTTGTTTTTAAAACACAAATAATGCATATAAAAATCATGCATAGGTCTCAGGAACGTGGTCGCCACTCCGACGCTGGCGCCACAACACATCATACTCCAGAAGATTTCATATCTCCGTACAACCCCGAAACACATCATAACATCACAGCACATCATACGCCATAACACATCATAACGCCGTATATAAGCGGTACCCGGCCCCCTAGCGAGGGACTCGGGGAACCGTAACACATCATACTGCCAAATATAACATAGAGCCCACGATGACAAAACCGGCCCGGGACTCGGCGAAAGATATAATAACAGTATGCACGAGCAGAGTAGTGAGAAACTATATGCACATAAATCAATTTTTAAGACTCGATAGACCAGTACCATTATCGACACCTGAAGGAACATAAACGCGTTTCGAGTAAATCCGAGTTAGTATAAGAAAGTTATGGACATTATTAGCTTTATGATCCTCTAGGAACGTAGCGAAGCGATCCGAGCTCGTCTATGAAAGTTACGGACATTATTCGACATAAAGCTGTTAGGATAAAAATTCTTTACACATATTTATTATACAATCATACAAAAGACACAAAGACCATAGTTCGACTATATTAGGAATACTAACATCAAGAAGTGAATAAAAATCGTCGGCATGCTCGGATCTTATGAATGGAGTTACCCCGAAGCTCGTACCATAGCTTACTTGCAACTAGGACATGCCAAAAGAAAGAAAGGTTAGGCTTTACATACCTTGCCTGCTTCCTAAGCTAATACCAACTCAAGTCTCGGGCTCCCCAAGATCTACAATAACGTCATTAAATACCAAACGTTAACTACAAGTAATTAGGAATTCAATCCTAAGCTAGTACTTGTCTACAGAAATTTCGGCAGCATTTCCCCTGTAAATTCAACAACCCCGAGAATTCAACTCGGCCAAATCATCAACAACAATACCAACAACCATATTAACAACATCAACAATTAATTCAAAACGCACTCTAACATTAGCAACTCCCTTTTACATAATTCGACGGCATTCCATTTACATTCACTTCAACTACATACAATCAAGCTAACACCAATGCTCGCACACTCAAATACTAATCCGAAACCATTCAAACAAAACTCAAGAACACTTCAAACAATCCGCACAATATTCAACATAATCTAACCAATATGTCACTCCACCCGAAACCTCCAAAATGCAACAATAGCAATGACAACACATTTCTTTCTTTCAAATTCATGAACTACACCAATAATTCACACACTAACAACATTATTTTCCATAAATACAAGAAGACTACATTCAAATCACATTGGCTTCTAAAACAGCCCACAACAATTTCAACTTCAATTTGAATCATTAAACTCTCATTTTCATCATAGAATCCATAACGACAACAACCAAAATACTAGATAAAATAAGTTCATTCCTTGCCATACAAAGAAGCCCATATCGGCCACCACCCCAACACACAAGTTTCATGGTTTTCATCCATTTCCACACTCTTCAACATGTACAAAACATTCATAACATATGAAAAAGAGGATTAAACCTTACCTTTCTTCACTACATTTCTCAACTTGACTAGGGTGGTAAAGTGCACAAATTAGTGTTTTGCTTGCTCCAACAACTACTTCACGTTAAAGAGGACCTTCCAATTGGTTGAATTGCTAGAAGAAAATATTTTTTTTGTGATCAATTTTTCCAAGATGGTTGTTCGGCTATGCTATGGCCGAATGGCTTCTCTTGTTTTTCTCCAAGTTTCTTGAATTTTCTAAGTGTGAAGATGATGATTAATATGACTAATAAGTCATCTAATATATACATATATTATACATCCATGTGGGCCAAGGCCCACACCATAGTGCACGGCCACATGGCCCTTTTGTTCAAGAATTTTAAGCTTTCCATAAATCATTTTTAACCCCAAACTTTCCTTAATATTTCCATGAGCCACCTTGTGAATTTACCTTTTTGCCCCTAGCCTTCCTTAATATTCCATACTAATAGTACTTACAAACAACTTGTGCATTAAGACAAAACCGGAAAATGGCCTTGTCCTTAACTTATCGTAGTTAACTCGGAATGTCCCAATGTACAAAATACGGGACGTAACAATGTTACACCTCGGAAATTTCTCCGTGAGCGTACAATGAATAGGCCAACGAAGAGTATGAGTGTACAGTGTTTTACTAAGAAGGGGATGACTACTTATGAGTTTTGAAAATGCGAAAGTTGCAGATTTGCGCTTCGACCTGGTTGGTCGTAAAATAGAATACAGCCCGTAAAGTGGTTTACGGACCGTAAACTGCTATCGTCTTTCAACATTCCAAAACTTCAACTTTCTGCCAAATGTCTAAATGGTTAAATACGACTCAGAATACGAACCGTAAATCAAAATACGGCCCATAAACTGTGACCGTAAACCACCATGACCTCCAGCAAACCTTTCTGGTTCTGTTATGCTTAAATATGGTCGTGAAAGACGGACCGTAAAGCAGAATACGGCCCGTAAACTGGGTTTACGGGCACTGTGCACTTTCGACGACTGTTCACTTCAGATCAGATTTTGGGTTATTAAAAAGGGGACCAAGTTTATTATTTCATTTCATTTCACTTCTACATGACACCCCTTCTCTCTAAAACATCTCTCTACATAAATTCCACAAGAATTCAAGGATATTTGGTGATCAACAACATAAACTAAGTGACTCAAGTATAAGAAAACCCATTAAGGATCATACAAGTCAAGAAATCTCATTGGAGATAAACTAGGGTTTTGCTCAAGTGGAGTATTATCAACCAAGGCTTGTTCCTACGACATCTAAGGTAAGATTTATGATGTTTCTATGTTGTTTAAGGTATTTAAGAGTCGAAATACTTGGATTGTAGAGAGGTATGGAAAAATAGGTCATGAATGTGGAATAGTTTGAATTGAGTTATGAGTCTTGATGTATTGTGATGTAAATGTGTTATAAATGATGTTGAGAACATGAGATGAGCAATGTACGTGAATGGACATAGTTGTGTGTTATAGCCATGGATATGAGTAATTGAAAGTAAGTCTAGAAATGTGGATAATGTGGATGAATAATGATTATTGTTATGGTCTTATGAATGCATTATTGATGTTTGGGAGTTGATATACGCTATGGAGGAATGTCGTATAAATAAAGGAAAGGTTGTCCGATTTTCTCTAGCTTTAGTCATATATGCTAGCTATCGATTCTAATGATAGTATGACTTTAATGAAGGTAGAAACGCTAGCATTGGAGGTGAACACGCAAGTGTAAAATAGTGAACCGAAAAGGTATGTAAGGCTAAACTTTCTTTCATAAGGCATGGTTCTTTGGCCAAATACCTAACTCTTCTATGAGACTATGATGTCCTTCAAATGACTTGATCTCCCGAGCTAGTAAGCTCATGATTCTTGATACGCCACGATTGTACTAAATCCCTCGTATGACGAGTAGGCCGATAAAGATAAATGTGATTAATGACGATGATAGTATAATGATGTTGGTGACGATGATGATAATGATGTAAATAGTAAAGATGCTTATGAGCTATTATGTATATGTGTCTATGTATGACTATTATGGAACCCCGAGCTTATGAGGCCGGGTAAGATATGTAAATAAGTATGTATATGATTACGTAACGCGCGCACACCTCTGCAGATGGTACGGATAACCCTGACGCCTTGGTAGGGCCAAGTAGATGTAACCCTGAAGCCTTGGTAGGGCCAGGTATGAGTAACCTTGAGCCTTGGTTGGCCAAGTATGTATGAAACACCGATCCTGCATGGTCGGGTATGCTATATAAATGCTATGTATATGATATGATAATGTATATGATATGGTTACGAGTATGAATACGAATATGACATGATATGAATGTGAATAAAGGTATGTATATGAATACGAGTATAAATACGAAACGAAAAGATCCTATGCACGGCAAGTAAGTGCCAATGACGATGATATTACTATCTCCCATCTTGTGCTATTTCTCATGTTGCTTATTATGCTTCTATATTGATATTGATCATGCTCTACATACTCGGTACATTCTTCATACTGACGTCCTTTTGTTTGTGGATGCTGCGTCATGCCCGCAGGTGCATAGGGAGACAGGCTCGATCCATAGCGGTATTCTCAGAGACTACCTGGCAGAGCTCCATTTCATTCGGAGCCATAGCTTTTGGGTACTTATTATTTTGTGTATATAATTACAGGCATAGTGGGGTCCTGTCCCGCTTATGTGATATGTTATACTCTTCTTAGAGGCTCGTAGACATGTGAATATGGTTAGATGTGTCTGGCCTTGTCGGCCTATATTTTGTGTATTATTTTGATAGCCTTGACGGCTCATGTACATTGACGTGGTATAGATGTCATCCATGATATGAAAGCGTTGTCGTCTAATGGGACTAGCATGAATGATGAGTAGAAATGTATGTTTAATTATGTGGCTCACCTAGATGTAAGTATAAGTGTAAGCCATAGGGTGCCCGGGTGGGCTAGCACCGGGCGCTCATCGCGGCCCTCTAGACGAGTCGTGACACTAAAACTTATCCAGCACGACTTCAATTAGAATACGAACAAGCTCCTTCCATAAACTAGTTAAGAATTTTATGGCTTGATCTTCTCTCTATTTGATTTGGAATGGTTTGGAGTGTTGGAGAGAGCTCTTAGGGTCTAGAAGGTTTGGTTTTGGTGAAAATATGAGGCCCAAAGTCATGTCCCTTCTTTGATTCGTCGAGATTCGTCATTAATCTTACAAACCCGAGCTTAATTTAATGTATAAACTCCTGAATTTGCTATGTTTTGGTGTCAGAATATTGGATGAATGTTGTGGGAGGTTCTAGAGAGGTGTGGAGATGAGAAAAGGTTAAAAATGAGGTGATTTAGGTGACTTAAGGGGGTATATATACTAGTCCAATTCAGTTTGGGCTGATGGGCCAAAATTGGTGGGCTTTTAAAGTAGTTTCTAGAATTTTCGCGTAGCTTGGCAGGCTTCTGGCAGTTAGTTTTAAAATGCCCATAACTCCCTACTCGGAGTCGTATTGACAAACGGTTTGTTGTGTTGGAAACTACACTCGAAGAACTTTATTTTAGGCTCTTGAAACACCTCAAAACTCCTGATATACCAGGAGATATACCTCTCTGAAGTTGACCCAAAATTTCTGTCCAAAATTCTACCAAATTTTTCCAAATTTTCGACAAACTTATTTTCTTCGATTTGCTTGATCCCGGAATCTTCCAAAACTTTCCATACATGATATTTATCATTAATTATACTTGATAAGGGTCATGTCCTTTGGTTCCAAGGTTGTCCTTCCCGGTTACGACTTATGAGATCATAATCCATCCTTTACTTCATTGTTACGTGCTTCCCATGGTTTGTACCTTTCAAAACTTCATGGGGTGTGTCCGATACTCCATTAATACGGCGAAATACGTGGCGTGCTCATGCTCTAAAAGTGTGAAGTGTAACATATTCCATTCAGGACATGTTGTACAAAGACTGCATTGGCATTGCATCCACATTACATACTTCATTGGATTGTATTGCATTACATTGCACTTCTTGGTTTTCTGTTATATGGGTGTAATATGATTGTGATATACTGGTTCGGAATGGCTATATTGAGACTTGGCACAGTTGGGTTTAGATGCTATAACATAGGTTATGACTTGTTGTGATATGATTGTGATATACCGGTTCGGAACAGTTATACTGATACTTGGCACAGTTGGGTTTAGATTCTATAACATAGGTGATGACTTGTACTGTGGATATGGATTTTTGTTGACTTGTACCTTGTTATTTTACGTGTTTATCTTGCTTTGTTGTCTTTATATACGTTAGTTAGTCTTAGTCGGCCTATGATACCTACCAGTACTTGTTGTTTGTACTGACCTGCACTTGCTGCATTCTTTTATGAATGCAGAGTACCAGGTTGGATCTTTCTCTATACCTCGTGGCTGATATTTGAGGATTGTTGATTCGAGTCTCTTCAGAGTGAGCATAAGGACGTTCACTGCCCGAAGATTCTTCCTGTTACTATGTCATGCTTCCCATTCTGAGACATGATTTTGAGACTATTTATGTATTATTACTCAGACTTGTAGTATTTGGTTTAGATACTCTTGTATAAGCAGACCAGATACTGGGGTGGATTTCTTTTACTTCCGCACTTATTTATATTATGTTTGTGAGACTTACGTTATTTTACTTTCTTCCGCTTTTTCTATCTTTTGTGAATGTTGGGTTAAGGGTTTACCTACCGAGGTAGGAAAGGTAGGTGCCCGCACGACTTAGTGAAATTGGGGCGTGACAGTATCAGATTCCTAGGTTACCGGTCTCATGAGTGTAAGAGCAATGTCTAGTAGAGTCTCGTGGAATGATACGATGACGTCCGTACCTATCCACGAGAGGCTATGGGGCATCTAGGAAACTTCCTTTCTTTCCTTCCCATCATGCTATATCAGTCAGTTTCATCTCTAAGTTGAACCCAAGTGGTATATGTATGATCCCAATTGGTATCTCAACGAGTCCAATTGGTATCTAGCAATGTCGTCCTATCGATGATCTTTGCACTATGTGTGTATGTTACGTGTGTATACGGTGAGTTCCCTGTGTTGTACAATCCTGTTAGGCAGTAGAAAAATGCCCACTGACTCAGACCCTTCACCGTAGCAGTGTACACACCGCCATAGCGGGTTCACCATAGGAACTTAGTCCACTACACCAGACCTTCACGTTTTCAAATTCTCACCATTGTGAAGCCTGATTGGCTACAGCGAATTCGCTGTAGCGGAAAACCACCGCTATAGCTGTCAACATTTTCCAGTGACCAAATTTTCACAATTTCTTATCCTATGCAATTCATACAAAACTCAAGGAAAGCTAGAAATTCCAAAGCCACAACTTCATAAAAAAAACACCTAGCCCAGCAAGGGAAAAAGTCTTTCAGTGCCGAATCGCAAATATCCAAAACCAAATACGAAAAAACAAAGGAAATTGTTCAAAAACATCCAACCAAAACAACCCAAAAAAAAAAGTAATCCCTTGTCTGAAGTAAAGGCCCTACACGGGCAATGAAAACCATGCTTAAAAGGAGGGGGGGCAAGAGACACCTAGGCCACCGCCTTGCCCTGGCTCGTCACCTCCTGACCACTATTTTTGAAGTCGTTGGAAGAGTCGTTGTCGAGCCCAGACCAGCTCAAAAAAAATAACAGTTGGGTGTCGTCCTTGTCACCTTGGGGGGCTTCGCCTTAGGGTCCAAAGCCTTTAAAAGGCTCTTGGTGCCCTTCCACATTCGGGCAAACAACTTATCCCTAGACCGCAATTTCTGTTTCTCCTTCTCAAGGTCCGCCCAGAGGCTTCCCTGGATCTCAGCCATAGAAATATAGAAGCCCTGCAAAGTGTCTACCAACTCCTGCATCTTTGTCTGAGCATCCATGTATTTCTTCACCTCGTCCGGGGTGAAGCCATTCTACCCAGCAGCAGCACTAGATGAACCAACCTCCATGGAAGGCCAGTCTAAGCCCAATATCGTAGTTTTTATTGCCGCCATTTCGGTCTCAAACCTCTCGAAGGGCCCCTAAGCCGGAGGCTCTGAAGGGCCCATCCCATCTCCACCCTCCTCCTGATCATCATCGCTATCATCATCGGAGACAAGCTTTTGGATTTTTGACCCCTTAACCCTTAATGGATCGAAGTCAACATCAATGCTGACTATGTTATTAGTGGGCTCCCTAGGCACCTACGCTCGCCTACACAGCAAGGTAATAAGGGAAGGGAACATCAAACTCGGACCCGGCCTGGCCAAAAAAGCCTTCCACTCTAAGCTCACCTGCCTCCCCATATTCACGAGCACCCCATCCATCACACAAGACACCACAAATGCTCGGGGGTAGGTGATGTCAGTAGTGTTACTCGAGGGGTGAATTCAGCGAGACACAAGGTTAGGCCACCTGCGACCGTTAGCTAAAAAGTAGTGACTTTTAATTCCGGTCTAGCTATTAGCCTAAGTGATCTTACGCCTCTTGTTCTCCGGAACTAGTATAGATACCAACCAAGGACCGTTACCATCGTGGTCCATGGCAAGCATCTCATCATTCAGGACGTTGTTCAGCTCATAGATTGCGTTAATCACCTCGGCCCTAATTTTCACCCTGACACCTCGAATCAGGATCTCCGGATCCAGAGAGGACCAATCCACTGTAGGGAGCATTGCGTAAAACTCTCAGACCCAATTAGCATGGCATCTACCGGGGTCCTGAATCAATTTGTGCCACCCGAAATCTTGTAGGCAGCTGTAAAACTTCGAGGCATACTCATCCACCTCATCCATAACAAAGCCGCTCAGCCAACAACACTTTGCTCTGATGCACCATGTAGCGCCTTTTGCTTTGGGGAGTTGGAAATTTTTCATAGGTGGGAGCTTCTTCAAGTTGGGCCATATGTCTGGAGGATAGTAAGTGCCTACGTAATGAAACCATGTTAGTTAGTATTGTATCACAATCGATCTACATTAGATGTAGGATAGACTAAGGAAAATCAACAAAAGAAAAAAGAAATCAAACCTGGTGTGAAGTGAGTACTATTTTAATTCCGCCTCTGTAGCGATACCTTTATCGAGGTTGCGAGCCCTCTACGGTGTGCCCGAGCACCGCTATGGTGAACATTCCTATTTCCCTAACTACCACACCGGCTCTCCAGTGAGCGTTATGGCAAGTCCGCTACAGCGGTACACGTACCGCTATAGCGAACCCGTCTTCCCAAGCGAGAAAACCCTTGTTTCCCAAAAATGGTATCTCAAAATTTTGGCCAAATTTCTAAAATTTTTGACATAGAACGGGTAGTATGTTAGAATACATGTCGTTTACACGCCATAGGACATCATCATAACAACAAAAAGGCCTCTGATTTCGAGCAAATATCAAAAGCCTTCAACCAAAAATACCTACCACCCCAACAAGCTTTCACCCCCAAAAAACTAGTAAATCTTGAGCATTGAACAATTTTGAGACTTTGTGAACGTCAATAACATGGTGCAATTCGATATTTCCCTTCCCCAAGTAGTCAGAACCCTTGTTCCCAAAAAAAATTACAAGTTCTTACTATACCCAACCATTTAGATATGAAAAATTTTGAATTAGAGATGTCTAAATCATTTCTAGAGTGGGGGGGGGGGGGGGGAGGATAGGGTTGCATACCTTGAAATAGCAAATTCTTGAGAGTATTGCCAAGAAATTTGATCCTTGTTGTTTGCACCAAAGTTTGCCTTTTCTTGTGGATTGTGAAGTGTAGAAAGTGAATGGGGGTGTGGAGGGATTTAAATGGGAGTGAAGGGGAAAGATTAGGGGTTGGGGGAGTGAATGAGAGAGGAAAATCGTGGGAAGTGGGGCGAGTGAATCAGTTAAGGGGGGAGTATAATGGTTAGAGAGGTGGAATGAACCACCCCTTAAACTGCCTAAGTACTTTCGCTGCAGCGGTTCCGCACTGCTATAGCGATACCGCTATGGTGAGAACCTCACCACTGCAGTGATGTGCAAAATTCATGGGATCTCGCCCCCGCGGTCACCGCGGCTCAATGTCCCATCGACTATATAGTTTCATCCATACCATGCGCTTCAAGTCTGCCTCCTAAAATTACATGTACGGCCTTACGTGGCCTAGTATTATCGAAAGGGTACAGTACCCAGTACTTTCCCTAGCTCGGTTGTTTTCTTCGGATATTTTTTGGATGGCATAAAATATTAGCGTCCTTTAGCAATTAACCTCGAGTGCAAACTCGAACTAATTTTCCGCCGGTGCACGAAGGTCTCAGATCAAAAATTTGTATCACGATTTTTCTGTGAACTCCTTTGAGCTTATAGCACTCAGGATGACATGACCTTTTAATCCCATGCCACCCTAGGCCATTCGGGGACGAACGGTTATTTAATTGGTATCGGATGTAATGACCCGCTTGGTCACTATTGGACCTTCAGCAGCCCGTGTATGAAAACCAAGTTTCTTGTTATAAAAAAATTAGTGCACAGGGAAGTTTACGTATAATTTTAATTGTGATCGAGTTGGTAGGAGTTAATAAGTTGTGGGCCCGGATGTCACGACCCAAACCGGAGGGCCGCGACTAACACCCAAGACCCTACTCGGCTGAGTGTCATACTACCATTCCATCCATGAGTCACAACTTTTTGTGAACCTTTAATCTACGAAATGACACTTCCGTCAGGTAAAAAAAAAGCTTTTCTATAAAACTCTTTTGTCAAATCAGGGACTTCTCCCTTATCGTTAATTCAAGAAAACCTTTAGTCACAAATAAAATCTTTACAAAGGAAAATAAAGCTTGAAAACACTCGACCTATATGGTCGCTTTATACCACTGTCGACTCCTCGACGCACTATCCACATGACACTGTCTGCAAAGACTCTAACATATACACATTACCATAACATAAGTACTTTGACTCGGCAACACTCCGAACTGAGATGGAGCTCACCAATCCAGCTGATAGCCTGGGAACATCCTACAGCCAATGTCTTCTACTCATCTGTATACACCTGCGTGGCATGAAACGCAGCGCCCCCAAGCAAAGGGACGTAAATACGAACAATGTACCGAGTATGTAAGGCAGAATTGAAACAATATATCTCGACTCGGATGATAAAAGAGTAACAGACTCAACCTGTACCTGTAACCAACTCTAATAAACATGTACGTGCATATGAACTTTTGATGCAGCATGAGTATGTGTGTGTGTATATATATATATATATATATATATATATATATATATATATATATATATATATATATATATATATTGCATGCCTTCACCCTGCTCGCAGCCCCTTCGGGCATAATAGCATAATGGCCCCTTCGGGCAGCCTCTTCGGGCATCATAATCATCGTATACCAGCTGATCAGGTGGTTTGCGTATATAACGCCTTAGCCCTTTTCCCTTCCCCATGAAATGATGTCGTGCATGTATGTAAATATGAAAATGCATGAAAATCTTTGAAAACCATCAAAAGACTCCCTTCGGAGCAATTTTAACGCAAAACGGGAACTTCTTCCCCTTTTCATTTGTCTCCTTCGAGACTCCAAAATTTAAATGTAAAATGCATAGGAAAAGAGAAAACCCTTTGAATGTCCCCTTCAAGAATTAGATAACATTATGAAATTGCACAACTTATGGATGCCCCTTCGGGACTCAAGAGGTCAAAGATACGAATACTCCTACACTGTCTAGGAATAGAGTCTTTGGAGTTCGTTTATTTGCTGGGTTCGTTTAGATGATAAGGATCTTCATCACTACCATAATCATCACCACTATCATGTATCACTTTGAATGATCCATAACATAAACTGAGGCCATATGTTATATAGCACGCTCATACATAAGCTGAGGCCATAGCACACTCAGACATAAGCTGAGGCCATAGCACACTCATATATAAGCCGAGGCCATATATTATATAGCACACTCAGTCGCGTCATGAAATCATCTAGAAACTTAGGCTTGAAAATCTCTAGGATTGGAGTCATCGTAAGATTCTTCAGAAACTATAGACTTCTGGCATTTCTAGGAGTAAAAATATTATGGATGTCATGTATGGACTCAAAACATAGGAATCATGCCTTTGAAAGAAAGGTTTAACCTTAACATACCTGATTTATCTCTTACGAATTAACGCTTGTTCTCCCGAACTTGAAAATCTACATTCAAGAGAAATTATACTACCGTTAGACTTATCGTCATATACCTATCTCAAGTCCTTAAACCAAACTCCTTTAGAATCTGCCAAAATTCGGGCAGCATCTCCCCTATTTATATGCCTAGCCCGGAATCTCAATTCAGCAATCAACAACAACAACAACAATACCAACATCAATAACAACATTTCCATCACCAATATATACCATAAAACATCCCACACGCTGTTTTCCAACTTCCATAACTAACCAACTTACTACACAATTATTTAACGACTTTATCTCCATAACTAAGTCTTAAATAATACCAAAAGAGAAAGATTCATACCTTCTTTCTTGTTAAGAATGCAATATCCTCAGCATCCACGCTAAAATCCACCACAAAACAACACTAGAATCACAACCATGAGTTACCCGGACCTAAACTACTACTCCGCTACTTGAAAATTGCTCACTTTTTGTTTTCCTCACTCTCTCTCTTCAATTTCTGGAATTTTCCAGCAAAATCTAGTGAAAAAAAGGGGTTCTTACCCTTTTATAAGGGTCAAATTCGGGTCAGGTTCACTGTAGCATTTTACTGTGGCAAGTCAGTACTGTAGCAGTACTGTAGCACGCGTTTCTGCTCTGTCAGCTGAACTTGTAACGTCTATAATTCTCTACTCCGAAGTCCAATCGACAAGCGGTTTGTTGCGTTGGAAACTAGACTCGATGAACTTCATTGTAGCAGTACTGTAGCACGCGTTTCTGCTCTGTCAGCTGAACTTGTAACATCTATAATTCTCTACTCCGAAGTCCAATCGATGAGCAGTTTGTTGCGTTGGAAACTAAACTCGACGAACTTCATTTTAGAATTTTGTTTCACCTTAAAACACTTCATATGCTAAGAGATATTCATCCACCAAGTTGGATCAAAATTGCTTCTCATATTTTCTCCAAAGTCCGACAAACTTAATTTCCTTCATTCACTTGGCCTCCAGTCCTTTCGATACTTCTCATACATGATCTTAAACCCTTACAACCATAAAATAGGTACATATTACTTGAGTGTTCACAATTTAGCAGTTAACACCTACGGAACTCAACGTCCGAACTGCGAGGTGTAACACCGGATAGGACCACTTTGCTGCAGCGGTCAGGAACTGCGGCAGCCAGTACACCATAGCGGACAATTGGGAGAATCTTATTTCGGGGTTTAATCCCACTTTTCCCAAAAACCTTCTCTAAGCTGTCAATTGGGAGAATTTCTAGACAAAACGCATAGACCTGAGCAGGACTTCTCTATCATGGTTCCTGAAGTTGGAAGCAGAAATATGAAGACTCCATTACTGTTTATGGCACCTACTCGGCCTCGAGGTAGTTTATTGTTTACTTTAGTCGGACTTTGATTAGTGAGTCATATATATGTGTAGAATTGAGGGAGAAAACATGATTAGGTCTTCGAACACGGCATTCGGTTGAATACTAGTTGGGTTGGAATTAAGGGTAGAATTATATGGGCTTGCTGCCATTAAAAGAATTAATTGAACCAAGTGTGTAGTTGTTACATTTGATGGAAGGTGGTAGGGTGTGTATATCCTCTTGGGGTTGATTTAATTGAAGAATGGGAGTTGTTTTACCACTGAGTAGGCTAACATAGAGTCTTGCTACATCATATGTTAGAGTGACTCATACTTTGAATGAAATACTTTGTTGTGTATCCATGTTATTGTTGAGTTGAATTATGTGAGTCTTGTTATGACTCATGGCATGCTGCCTTCTATTTCATGACGTTGACATTTTTTACTGTTTATGTTCCATATTGACTGTTAAACTGGAAATACGATGAGATGCATGTTGTAACCAGATACAGAAACATATATACATACAAAGGCACATTTGACATGGGGTGAAGATGTGGCCTAGTTACAGGCTCGTGATCCAAGGTTAGTTTCGGAGCGAGTGGTATATGGATACCATAGGTTTCCTGCAGGTCTTGGTTAATTGGGTAAAGAGTACCATTTAGCCTGCGTGTACACGGGTGTGATACTAATTTTATTTCATTACATTGCATTGGACTCATATTATTCCTGTGTTTGGCTAACTATTTGACTTATCATATCCCTGTGACTGGTTGGTGGTTGATCCTGTTAATGATGTCATTTTAGCTATGGGCGGTTGTGTTTACGGGTAACTCTAAGGATCCATTTACTAATGAGAAAGGTGATGTTTGAGTGATTTTGTTTAGCATGGTCCAGTTTTGAAAGTACGGTTGAGATACGGTTGTGGGTTGTATTGCTTTTACTTAGTTTTACTTGCAACTGATAAGTGATTATTGACTAATGTCTGATGTGGGCTATTGTGTTCTGTGTCTATTTGTCAATTTACGAGTTGCCAGCTTAGGGAGGGAAAAGGTAAAGATTATTGGTCACAACCGATACAAAGAATGAAAGAAAGACAATTTAGCCGAAGGGGTCGTATCTGTCATTTGCATTGCCGTGAAGGCCATTCATATAAACTTCCGTGAGGGCCATTCATACAAACTGTCAAAAAGGCCATTCATACAAACTGCTGCGAGGTCCATTCATATAAATTGCCCCGGGGGCCATTCATATAAACTGCCGCGAGGGCTATTCATACAAACTGCCGTGAGAGGCATTCATACATACTGCCGTGAGGGGGTCCATTCATACAAACTGTTATGAGGGCCATTCATATAAACTGTCGCGAAGGCCATTCATAGAAACTGTCGTGAGGGCCATTCATACAAACTGTCGTGAGGGCCATTCATACAAACTGTCGTGAGGGCCATTCATACCAAACTATCGTGAGGGTCATTCATACAAACTACCGTGAGGGACATTCATACAAATTGTCATGAGAGCCATAAAAAAACCACGTGAAGTGGTCAAAGAAAAATACATAGGACCAAGATGGTCATTTAAAATCAAGCAGCACCACGAAGGTCGCAATCCAAAGGCAAATACCAAGCAGGTGTAAGTAAAGACACACCAAATTAGTCAAAAGCAAAAACAGGACCAAGGGGGTCCCCCACAATGTTACCCAGCAGATGAAAAGCAAGTTTAACAGCCGTTGGGAGAGAAGCAGGCTGATCAGACCAAATTCAAACGCATGCGGAGAAAACGTGGAACTTTTTCTTACACAACCGGTCAAGATAGGTTGCCCATAAGAGTCAAGCTCTTCGGCCAGGAGTTGAAAGACCTCATGCTCAGCCACACAAACTTTTTTATTTGCTTTGCTTGCTTTCTTTTTAAATTTTTCCTGCAACCGGTCGGGCACACACCGGCACACAAAGGCATTCCCGCATAAAGGATACCCTTTTCCCCCTATCGAGTGGAACTACAAGTGACTTGATTCCAAAGACTAGGGATATGTAAGCAGACTCAATACCAGAGAGTCAGTCACACTCCAACAAATCACTCTGCATCCCTCGATTTTGACAATCGAAAAATTTGAAATTTGCTTAAATTTGCATTTAGAAGTATAATTGAGTCGAACTATAAGTGGCCTGAATTATCATGTAACTTGATATATGTAGGAAACCCAGAAACCAGGGTCTGGCCTTATGATTGAAAATCGCATAAAAAAGAGAGGTAGTTGGAAATTGGTCAGTCAAAAATCAGGGTTTGTCAAATTTCGATGCTTAGGGATGGGACCACAATCCCCGAACACAGAAGGGGCAGTTGTTAACACCTGATTTTTGACCTCCAATAATTTATTTTAATTACCCAAATTTCTCGGATATCAAACGGAGTGAAATATGTATTTTTTATAAGTCAACATAATTGTACAAAATTGTTTTGATAATATTTTGCCATTTCATTTGGAAAAATAACTTCAAATATATATTTTAAATCATTTAGAAAATAATTTACATACTTTTATAATTAATATGAAGCATTTACCAAGCTTAATCAGAAAACAATTCAGAAAAATTATTTAATTAATTGTTAAAATTATTGAAGGCATAATTAACTGGTATTTTACTTCGTTTAATTCAAGACATTTGATTAATTGAATAAATAATAATTTTCACCTGTCAAACTTTAATCACTACATAATCAATTCTCATTTGTGCAATTTTTAGATTAATCATAATTAATTAAAAGTTTAATTGTCGTTATATTTATAAATTGTTTATTATGTGATTAATTGCGGCTACAATTGAAATAATCAATTGTTACTAAATTATGGCCATAATTGAAATAGCCAACTTCATGGTTTAAATCAATTAAGGTCATAATTGCAATTTAAGTCCTTTATATAATTAGTCATGCCTGTAATTTAATTAATTGGTTAATTAGTTAAATTTTGGTCACAATTGAAGTGTCTAATTAATAAAAATTTCCAATTGTAGCCATTTTATTAAGAATATCATTTTTCCCCTATGTATATATACGTGTATACACACGTATACACAGATATACATATATACACGTGTATATATGTGTATACTATGTATACTCAGGATAAAATCCCCTTCCCCTTTATTTTTTGGCTAGGCCCAGTCCATTTGGACTGCGACCCGGCCCTCTCCCATATATACACACGCGTACACAGACCAAACGGACCCTAAAGTCTTTCATTTGAAAGACCCGGTTTGAGAACAAACCGTAGAGGTGCCGCACCTTCGTTCATTTTCTCTTTCTTGCATCATATACCGGAAAAGGCAAGATTTGCTAGCCCTCGAGGCTCCATGTTGACTCGGCATGGCTGAGAATGTCAAGAGCATTTATTGCTCTTCCATTTCTCAACCAAATGCACAGCATTTCAACCCAAAGGTATTATCCCTCTTTCCCCTTTACTTTTCCTGCATTGTAATGTTCAAGAGGGTATAAATCCTTCATGGATTTTTTCTTACCCTCGTTTGAATCCTCAATTTTTATTGGTTCATGAGGAACCAAAAGGATTGATAAATTTTTAGGTCAAATCTGACCATCTATTTGTTTGTTCATCAAATCTCAGTAGTTAAATGTGGTTTTGAAAGTAAGCAATTCTCATAATTGCAAAGTCCCACATCGAATTGAGATTAGGGTTTTCTCAGATTTGGGGTTCTATATAAAGAACCCTATTTCTCACTGTTTGTGGACAGACACACGGAATATCACACATATTCACACAAAAACTTGAATTACGTAAGGTTTAGAATATTGCTGAGACCTATAATTATTCAAGTTAAGTTTAAGTTTTAAATATTTGTTTTTTCTTTGGTTTTATTCCTGAGTGCAGGATTGAGGAGCAAAAGAGATCTCCAAGTTCATTCTTGATCAAGGCTGCACAAAGAAAAGGTAATTTTCTTTCCTTTTATTATTTTTTCAGTAATTTATTTAAGTGTTTGTGTTGTTTATGTGGTCTGTTTATTAGTTATGTGTTACTTTAGACTTGTAGTTGTTAATTATGTTTTATATCATTAGTTTTAGTTAATCATGTGTTGGTTAGTCTATAGTTGCTTAATTATGTTTTATTCTGGTTAGCCACATGTTAGTTTAGATCTATAGCTGCTTAATTGTGCTCCATATGTTTAGTTTAGTTTAAATCATGTTCAGTACACTGCTAGTATGGTTTATAGGCTTATATACACAGATATTGTGGCCTGTGTCCTAGCTTTAATATTATAAATTAATATAAGTTTGTTTCAGGCTAAGTTAAGCTCCTAAAAGCATGATTAATACTTGTTTAGCTCAGTCTTAGTTGGTTTCAGTCACTTATGATTTGGGTAGAGTAGACTTAACTTGATTAAATCTGTTATTAGGTTCAGTCCATGGCTATTATTTACAAAAATAATGTTTTGAATGCTTAGATGATTGTATTGATCCTGTTAGTTATACTTTGGTTGCATATTGACATATAACTCTATATGAGTATGATATTTGGGTATAAATGATATAATGAATCATGTCTTACTTAATCAAGCTTGGGTATGTTGCCTTGAATCAGTCCTTTATGCCTAAACTGCATGATAATCATTTTGCAAGTATGATTAGTTTCCTTACTATAGGGGGTACATCTGCATGACCACTTTAATCTAGTTCAACTTTGATTTGCCATCTCTTTCTTATGCTTAGTCAGTTGTGTTGTTGGGATGTTTTTGAAATGTCAGATGTTTAGTTTAGGCTTAAATGTAACATATAGGGATGACTCTCAAACGTGTTTATTGGATTCTCAAAAAGAGAACACCTAGTGCTACAGTCTATGCTCCTCATACCCTTGCTCCCCTAGTCTCACTACTAGCATGTTTTAAATGCTCTTCTTCTGATCTGCCTAAGTTGTTTTGAACTATGCCCAGCCTGTTAGTGATTCATAGTAAGTTTGGGCCTAGCAGAGTATCAAAATGAGTTTCAAAGTTGATTGAATAAGAATCTTGTATGTATAAAAGGAACTTGGAGTAATGTTTTCCATATATGGAGAATGACTAGGGATCCCCAGCATGTTCTTGTTCTATTTAATGTCTGTTGATTGGTTATGTGTTTTCCTTCATGAATCTTGAGTTTACCTAGCCTGTTTATGTTCACCAGATGCCTCACTTTAAGTGATTTTAACTGAAGTACAGTTTCAACATAGCCTTAAGTGTTTTTTTTCCTGAGATTATGTATTCATGTAAATAATGGTCAAGTAGCCTTTCTTTTAGCTTCATTTGTCCTGTTTTAGTAGATAAGATTGGTTGATGGTCTGTCCAAAGTTGATATGTGTATGGGGGAAGCATGCCAACTTGTTCTGAGAGTTTATGTTGATTATATGGGACCAAATGGTCCATTAGTATGCCAATGTTCACCTTCTGTCTGCCTGGTTCATATTCATGTCTCTGCATAACCTGAATACTGCCTTGGATACTCTACTGAGCCTTCTGATAGCATTGTCTGCCTTGAAGTCTAGTTTGAATGTAGTAAAAATGACACTTAGTTTTATTTGTTAGATCATGATTCCTATTTGTACATTCCATGAAGGTGTGCTAAGATTCGTCCTTAAGTTGAATGAATATTTGCATGATCTTTAAATGCATATAAACAGAAGAAGGGAACTTCGCTGGCTTTATTCAAGTAAGCAAATACCAAACAAATGAAGAACTGGGTGGTTTCAAGGGGATACTGTTAGTGTCTGCTTACTCTTAAAACACGATGACATCAAATCTTGACTAAGTATGAGCCCTTATATGAATATGTAAGTTGCTTAAGATAGGGAGGACAAGAGGCTGTCACTTAGTGTGAGTGTAGGCCTAGGATGTGACTTACCTAGGGCCATTATGTGGTCTGTTTATTAGTTAAGTGTTACTTTAGACAAGTGGAATGCTCCTATACAACGCTGAGATGACAGCCTAAGGGTCTGATCTGTCTCCTTGTCTACCTGCGGGCATGAACACAATGCCTACAAACAAAGGACGTCAGTACGAATAATATACCGAGTATGTAAGGCATGAAAGATAACATAATAAAGATATGGAAATAACATGAGATAAGAGAGAGATAACCTGTAAATCTGAATGCCTCTTAAGGCAGATAATATGCATGCTTTCCCTAAAAAAAACAATCTCATACATATACATATATATCATAATACCGTACCCGGCCATAATAGGCTCGGCGTCATCTGTACGCGGCCATGATAGGCTCGGTGTTATCTGTACCCAACTGCAGTGGTGTTCATAATAGGTACCGTATTCGGCTGACTAGAGCGTGGTTCGATGTTAGAAAATAGCTACATATATATATAAAGCATGCATGAGAGCTCAAAGAAATGTTATGACCATATCGGAGTGACGAAAGGTCGATAAACCTCTGATTACCATTATGGAATCATCATCATTAGCATATCACACCTTAGAGGATCAATAACCCTAAGATGAGATCAATAACCATAAACAAGATCAATAACCACGAAATAAGATCAATAACATCATAAGAAGATCAAGAGCAAAGGCTTTCAATATTTCTAGAAATGGATTCGTTATGAAGAACATTCGTACATGTTTGTTTCAACATGATGATGCTGAAGGAAAGAAAGGGACAGCCTCAACATACCTCGTCGTCTACTTAACCACTCAACTTCTATCCTCCCGAGTTTGCAAATCTACGTTCAAGATGGTTCACACTAAGGTTAAGTCATTGAAACTCTCATAAGGTCAAACTAAATTAATTGGTAGGCTAATGAAAATGGGGAAACATTTCCCCTATATCGTCTACTTCCACCAACTCCAAAATAACAATAAAAACATCAAAAATACCAATGCCAAAATATTACATTCAAATTATACTCAATTCAGTCCCAATACGTCTTTTCATAATCAATCCATAGCAGCAACTTCAACACAACACCTTATAACTTTCTCCCCAATTTCTTTTCTTCAAATCTTAGCATAATTTCTGCATACTGTTAAACATGAAACTAAGATGAAATCTTTCCTCAATAACTCAAGAACATCTCAATTTCAAGGTCACTTCACTTTGAAATATTCTCCGAAGCTTCTATAAGAAGAAGAGACAAGTTTAAACCTCATTTTGAAACCCTAAGTACTTTGATCTTCAATTTGGTCTTTGATTTAGGCTTGGAAAAGTGTTTGAATGTGTTTGGAGAGGTTTCTAGAGCTTTCTTGAAGTTGGGGTTATGTTTAAATGACTTAAAATGAAGAGGGGTCGTATTATATAAAATCAGCAAAATCCACTGCCTTGGGAAATATGGGTCGTATATACTGTTATACGGCCAACTTCCTGGTCGTATAAAATTACACGGTCTGTATAATGGGACTTATAATCCAACCTCAAAAACTGTCTTCTCTGGAAATTTTTAAAATCCTTAAATACGGTCCAATTCTCAAAATACAAACCATATCTCAATTATACAGTCCATATTCTATATTTTCCCGAAACAACTTTTGACGAACCTTTCTGCTTCGATTCACTCATTCTCTAATCCTTTCGTAACTTACCAAACATGAACTTAAACCCTCATAAGCATAATTTAAGCATGTCCAACCTCATATATCCTAAGAAACTTTCCCGGTGTCCGAAACTAAAACAACTACTGTACGACGAATCTAAATGTATAAAACTATAAGGTGTAACAAAATGCATGCTAAAAAAGTACCCTGAGGCTCATATATAAGTATGAGAGGTGTCTCTGTATATCTGTCCATCCTAAGTGCCTAAGAAACATGAAATCTTGTTTTGATATCTGCATCTTATCTGAAAATATGTCCCTTGTGTGAATTAAATTGGTGATGTTGAAATCAGTTCAATATAAATTTTAGCTGAGTTGCTTATCTCTGGACCTCTTTGAATCTTATGTATACAATATATTCCATGCCTCGTCAAATGTTTTATAGCTGCATTGCTCTTGAATAGAACTTGTTTCTGTGCTCTTTTAATAATGCCTGAGTATGTTAAGTGTGTATAAAACCTAAAGTAGAACTAGATGTAGCATTCTCCAAGTTCAAATTGACTTCTGTCCTATATGAGTTATGGTATACAAAAGATATACTTAAGTATATCAGATATGTACAGTCTCTGTACACCTCTGGTATATATGGATTTGTATATCAAGTATACTTAAGTTATATCACTCATGTAGGCTCAGAATTTCTATCTTGTGCGTTATAGCAATATTGAGTTGGGTTTGGTTTTCCCTATTTGTTTTGTGTTGGGCCTTTCCTTTACCTGTTGTGAATCTATCCGCATTTGGGCTTTATTTTCTTGTTGTTTTCCCTTTCAAATTGGGCCTGCCTATATTTCTCTCTTCTCATTATCTGTTTAGATTCCTTTGGTCCCTTTATTATACTTGATGAATGAATACACTATGTATGCACGAATATGTATGTTTTGTGTATGTTTGAATCCATGTTTTATTTAAGTTAGTGATAAGTAGTAGATACCTTCTAACCGGTATTTTCCTTTTCCCCTTCCTTGTTTGCATGTGAAAAAACATTGTGACCAATTGGGCCGTCTTCTTCCATAAACCGGTTTGGCCTGAGGCCCGACCTTTCATCTTGATCGAGTCAGTGTGATGATGGAAATATTTGAAGGCCCAACCATGGGTGAAAATGGCAACTGGTGGGCTTAGGTAGGTCCAGCAGCCTAACCCTTCTTTATTTTTCTTGTATATACTTATGTATATTTGTGTATTTGTACACTTGTAAATATTGAAACCCCTATACGATAAGAACTTAGAAAATACGGTAGTCGTTAGGTAATTACCTCAAATGATTTTCGAACTCAGTTAAATCCTAATGCAAACATGAATTTGGTAATCTTAAATCTTATAAATTCTTTCAAGTATTTCCGGGATTTTTACAAATAATGTGCAAGTTAGAAAATGACTTTTGAGATCAAACTAAGACTGTTTTGGGCCTTAAACTCTGCTGAAAACGGAATGAGTAACGACTGGATTATTTTGGGCCACAGGCTCATTTAAAAAAGAAGCATAAACATACCATCTTTTCTTTTGGAGTGTTAATAAATTGGGCTGAGATTGTCAAACAAGCTTTGAAAAAGACTTAGATTAATTTTGATGTAAAAACTCAGATTTTTATAAGTGTAAGTTGAACCTTTCTAAAAACTAAAATTGGGCTCACAACTCCTTTCAAAGACTTGAGGGATTTTTACAGTTTTTGGCCAAAATCCCAAAACTTAAGGCATAAAAACAAGAGAAAATACATTTGGACCTTTGTTTGAGTATAAGATGGTATTGGTATTAGAATATGATTGAAAATACGAGTTTCAATAGAATAAGGAAATAAAACAATAAACTCCTTTTATCCATGCCTATACTATTATTATAAAGTAGATATACTCCACTTATTTTCTATATAAGTAATAAAACTTATAAGGACTAAAATCATATCATTAGGACCAAGTTAGTAGTAACTCTACTTGGGAGAAATCCTGAGTGTGTTTTGGTCCGCAAATGAAGTGATTCGAACCCTTATAAACATTTTTTAACCAAATCTTTTCCCAAAAGAGATATTTTTGCCAAAAAGGAAATTGATGATTAGCATGACGAATTTTGCAAGAAAGAAATATGTTAAGCAAATAAATACATTAATCACACATTGAAGCTCATAGGTCAACCGTATTCTACGGATCCTTAATACTGGGGTGCTTAAAACCTTCCCTAGGGGATCACCAGAACCCTTACCTCGATCTCTGGTTTAAAATGATTTTTCTCTTATTTTGATAAACCCTTTTTACCCGATTTTCCTAATTTCCATTATTAAATTTGGTAGCGACTCTAAAAACATAAAATTCAAATAGAGTCCACAACTTCTTAGTAGCTATAATGCACCTGCGTAAAAGTGAACCGTAACAATAGGCGGAGGTCAAAACTGCTTGTATGCACCAGCAGGTCGTCAGGATATAGAGGCATGTACAAATGTTGTTACAGGTTGTAACGACCCTTCTGGTCGCTGTGGAAATTTAGGACTCCATTGGGAATTCTGAGGCCGCGGGTGGATTCGTAGGGCGTTCTTTTGTATGTATACATGTTTCGTTTTGTGTGTTAAGGCCTTGGGTGAAATGTGGGGTGAGGGGGGGGGGGGGGGGGGGGGGGGGGGGGGGGACTGGACAGAAAACGACCACACTGCCCAAAATGGACCGCTACAGGGGTAGGTTTACCGCAGCGGCGGTACCATTGAAGCTGTGCCTCGACCGCTTCCAACGGCCAACCATTTCTTTGGTGGCCGCTGTGGCGGAAGGTTGACCGCTATGGTGGTACCACTATAGCGGTGAACCAACCGCCATAGAGATTAGTCGATAAAGTGGAACGGTCACTTGACCACTATACTGGGACCGCTGCAGCGACGCAGCGACCGCCGCGGCAGTCGACGGGAGGCAGTACCCGGGTTAAAAATGTCTTAGTTTTATTTTCTCATTCATAACACCCCAACACCTTCCCAAAAAACACATAGAGAGAATTTCCAAGCTAGGGCAAGACAATCTTTTTAGGTAAGTTCTATTACATCCATTCTATCATTCATTTCCCCTCCATGATTATAATTGTCCTCATGGGTCTTTAATGGTGAAATTGAATTAGAAAACCCTAGAATATTAATGGAACTTCTAAACTTGTTGAGTTATGATTATTATCGCTTACTTATCATCTAAATGCGTTGGTTAGTTGTTCTTGATCATAAATTGAACATTTAGAGACATAAACTAAGTGATTGGAGACCTAGGGTTCTATAAAAATGGTGTCTTTGCCATGGAAAACTGCTTGTAAGGGAATATTGATAGAATGTTGTTATAAATTGATGATTAATGAGTACTACGGGTCTAAATAGGTTGTTTATCACCTAGAAAATCATCCAACCCTTGGAATGGGGTAAGGGAAGGGTTTTCTTGCATTGGAACTTGTGTTTGAGTATTATAACTCATTGGGTCCCCTATTTCTAGACTTTGAGCGTTCTGAGGCTTTGTGGAAAGGAAAGGTTGTAGCGGAGTGACTTGTATAGTTCCAGCTCTGCTTTGAGGTAAGTTACGGTTTACTTGAGTTAGACCTTGTTTAGTTGAATGTATGTTTGTGATTTCATTAGAAGAAAGCATGTCTAGTATTCATTACATGATATTGTGTGGTTAAGCTCCTATGTGTTTATGATTGAATGTGGTGTAGGCTTCATGTCATTATTCCTGTGTGATTTAATCTGCAGTGGTTGTATTGTGACGAGAAGTTAATATAGTCTTCTCAAGGGTATTGTGACATGAAATGACGAAGTGAATATGGATATTGAGTAGGTAAGAATCACTGTTCTGTGAGTGGTATGACAGGGCATATATGTGGCCTAGATGATGGGCTCGTCGTTCGAGGTTAGTTCCAGAAATGAGAGGTCTATTGTTATATCCCGTGTCCAAGGTTCGCTCCGGATCGGAGGTTGTGCTCGGGTCCGAGGAGTATTCCGGAACGAGTGGTACATGGACACCATGGGTCCCCTGCAGGTCATGACTACTGAGCTATGACATCAGATAGCATGTGTGTACGGTGAGTGGGGGTATAGTGTACTTTTATCTCCGTGGTAGTTAGCGTGTTGGTGATTCTTGGCAATCCGGTGATTTGTTACGTTTGTCTGTGGTTGACTTGTTGTGATGCATTGATATTTGTGTATACTAGCTTATTTATTTTATTGATTTCATAAGATATGCATGATACTAATCTTAGTCGGCCTATGATGCTTACCGGTACATAATGTTTGTACTGATACTACCTTGCTTGTTACACCTCGGAAAATTTTCTGTTGATGCACAAGTGAATAGACTAGTGAAGACCACGAGTATACATTATTTCAATAAGTAAGAAACGACATTCGATGACCCTAGTTAAGATTTCAAAGATGTTTGAGATAGGGGAAGGAAGTTGCCAAGAGAAGGCAAGGCATACAATAGGTAACGGAAAGGGATTATGAGTAACGATTTAATGAGGATTTAATGATGTCCTGGAGAAGAGTGATAACATCCCTTAGATTGGTATCGAGGTGTTAAACAAGTGTTAAGAAGGTTCCATAAGGATTGGAGACCAAACGAGTCGACGAAAAAGAGTTTCAGAATACTAGGGACTAGACGGCCAAACATACTGGCCATATAAAATATACGGTCCGTATGTTGGGACCGTATAATCAGCCCAGAATGACATACTTCTCTGGACCAAACATACGGCCAAACATACGGCCCGTATAAAATGTACGGACCGTATGTTGGTCCGTATATCTGGTCGGGATCAGATTTGGTTCATTAAATAAGGGACCAAGTTCTATTTCATTTCATTTCCATATCACACCCCTTCTCTCTAAAACATCTCTCTACATTTATTCCACAAGAATTCAAGAGTTATTAGCGATCGACAACATAAATTAAGTGAATCAAGTGCAAGAAAACTCATTAAAGATCATTCAAGTCAAGAAATCTCATTGGAGATGAACTAGGGTTTTTGCTCAAGTGAAGTATTACCAACCAAGGCTTGTTCCTACAATATCTAAGGTAAGATTTATGGTATTTCTATGTTGTTTTAGGTATTTGAGAGTTGAAATACTTGGATTGTAGTAGGGTATAGAAAAATGGGTCATGAATGTGGAATAGTACCATTTTGAGTAATAGTTTGAATTGAGTCATGATTCTTGATGTGTTGTGATATAAATATGTTACAAATGATGTTGAGGACATGGGATAGGAAATGTAGGTGAATGAACGCAGTCGTGTGTTATGACCATTGGATATGGGTGAATGGATGCGAAGTGAGAAATATAGATAATGTGGATGAATAGAAACTATTGTTATGATATTGTGAATGTATTATTGACGTTTGGGAGTTGATATACGATATGGAGGAATGTCGTATAAATAAAGGAGATGTTGTCCGATTTTCTCTAGTTTTAGTCGTGTATGCTAGCTATCGATTCTAATGAAAGTATGACTTTAATGAAGGTAGAAACGTGAGCTTCGGAGGAGAACGTACAAGTGGTAAATAGTTGAACGGAAAGGTATGTAAGGCTAACCCTTCTTTCATAAGGCATGGTTCTTTGACCAATCATCTAAACCTCCTATAAGATTATGATATCCTTCAAATGATTCTATCTTTCGAGCTATTGAGCTCATGATCTTCGATATGTATTACGATTGCACTAAGTTCCTCATATGACGATTAATCCTATAAGGATAGATGTAATGAAAAACGATGATAGTGATAACGATAATGATAACGATGATAATAGCGATGACGATAATGATAGTGATGATAATAATAAGATGCTTATGAGCTATTATATATGTGTATCTATGTATGATTATTATGGAACCCCGAGCTTATGAGGCCGGGTAGGATATGTATCTATTTATGTAACGCGTGCACACCTCTGCAGATGGTACGGATAACCCTGAAGCCTTGGTAGGGCCAGGTAGATGTAACCCTGAAGCCTTGGTAGGTCCAGGTATGTGTACCCTTGAGCCTTGGTTGGCCAAGTATGTATGAAACCCCGAACCTTCGTGGTCGGGCATGCTATGTAAATGATATGTATATGATATAGATATGATATGAATACGAATAAGGATACGTATATGTAAATGAGTACGGATACGGATACGGATGTATGTACGCAATTACGTACTAGAAATGGAAAGTCTCTATGAAAGGCAAGTTAGTGCTTATGACGTTGATACTGTTATCTCCCCTCCTATGCTATTTCTCATATTGCTTATTATGCTTCTATATTGATGTTGATCATGCTTTACATACTCAGTACATTCTTCGTACTGACGTCCTTTTGTTTGTGGACGCTGCGTCATGCCCGCAGGTGCCCAGGGAGACAGACTTGATCCATAGCTACATTCTCAGAGACTACATAGCAGAGCTCCACTTCATTTGGAGCTATAGCTTTTGGGTACTTATTCTTTTGTGTACATAATTATGGGCATACCGGGGTCCTGTCCCGCCTATATGATATGTTATACTCTCCTTAGAGGCTCGTAGACATGTGTATATGGTTAGAAATGTTTGGCCTTGTCGGCCTATATTTTTAATATCATTTTGTTAGCCTCGTCGACTTATGTACATTGATATGGGCATAGATGTCAATGATGATATAAAGGTATTGTTGTCCAATGAGACTAGTATGATTGATGGATAGAAATGTATGTTTAAATATGTGGCTCACCTAGATGTAAGTGTAAAGGTACGTTAAGGGGTGCCCGGGTGGGCTAGCACCGGGTGCCCGTCGCGGCCCTCCGGTTGGGTCGTGACAAAAGTGGTACATTCTTTGAGTGTAGATTTTGATATAGAGATCGCTAATCGTCCTTACATGTAGCGTGGAGGAGATTTGCTGACAGATTTTGGGGTGAGCTCCTTCTCATGCCAGGCCGCCCGAGGATCTTCTACTTATGATGTCTTTTCTTTTCTGGACATTATGGATATTCATTAGATAGATTTCAGTTCTTAGACGTGTTTTGTCTTAGAGTCCTGTACGATGACTTTTCGATTTTGGGGAAATTGTAATAGTTATACTTTCGCATTTGTTTTTAGTATTTTATGGCATGACCTAACTAGTTTATTTGATGCGTGAATAAGTATAATCGTTTGACTTGTTGAATCTAAAATTCAGACTTGAATGAATAGAGATCTTGTGTATTGGTTTGCCCACTAGGATTTAGTTGGGTGTCGGTCATGGCGGGGTGGGTCGTGACAAAGTTGGTATCAGAGCTTTAGGTTCGTCGATCTCATCATACCAAGACATGTCTAGCAGAGTCTTGTAGATCGATACGGAGACGTCTGTACTTATCTTCGAGAGGTTGTCACACACTGGGAAAATTCCCTTTTCTTTTTTCTTTCGTGCTACTTGGTTCCAATTGGTATCTGCTGATTCAAATTGGTATCTGACTATCCTTCATTCTCTCGCAGATGGCGAGAACACACGCGGCAGCAGCTAGAGGAAGAGATGGGGGCAGAGGAGCTGGCAGAGGGGCGGCCCCAGCTGGGGGTGGCATCCCAGTGGTTGACCCCGTGCCTCCAGTGGTCCCTAACGAGGCAGAGGGAGTTGTAGCTGCACCAGCCCAGCCAGCAGCAGTACTAGTCCCACCAGGAGCTGCAGCTACTCAGGGTGTACCAGACGCGATGGCACAAGTGCTGAATCTGTTACGTGGGTTAGCACAGACCGGAGCTATACCAGTGGGTCCAATAGGTAGGGGCGCAAGGGCAGCGGTTCCAGATCCGGACAGAGCATAGGCTCCGGGGGTACAGCACGCAGCAGCAGTGGTGCCTCGCTTGGATGAGGTTTCGGGTTTTGAGGCCTTTCCGAGGCCTATTACAAGGCCAGTGATGACTGGTGAGAAACATGATCTATTCTGGAGGTTCACAAAAATGAACCCTCCTGTGTTTTATGGTACTGAGTCGGAGGACGCATATGAGTTCATCATCGACTGTCATGAGCGGCTCCATAAGATGGGGGGCGTGGATAAGTACGGGGTAGAGTTTGTGATGTTCTAGTTCTTAGGTGATGCCAAGCTTTGGTGGAGGGCTTATGTGGAGTGTAGGCCAGCTGGGCTCCTCCGTTAACTTGGGTCCAGTTTTACTCTGTGTTTTTGGACAAGTACGTCTTGCGCACTCTGAGGGACCAAAGGAAAGATGAGTTTGCTACTATTGATCAGGGGAACTCGTTGGTTGCTGTGTATAAGTCCTGTTTCCACTCCCTATCCCGATATGCTATTCAGTTGCTGCCCACTGAAGGGGAGAGGATACGGCGGTTCGTGAAGGGGTTGAACACTGGGCTTCAGTTATCAGCTCTTCAGCTTGTAGCCACTGAGCTTCATTTCAGGAAGTAGTGGAACACGTCCGTACTGTTGAGAGTATTAAGCAGGAGAGTCAGGCGAAGCATGTAGAGAAGAAGGTCGTAAGGGTGGGATATTCAGCAACTCTTTCTCGAGAGATCAGAGATCACAGGTTTCTTCGGGGCGTTCGGTTCAGTCTGTGATGTAGGTGTCAGCCGGGGACCCTTCAGGGGCAAATTATCAAATTTCAGGTCAGCAGGGAGGCTATACTGCTTCATCATCTTCTGTTGAGCAGCCTACGCTGGACCGTACTTGCTTCGAGTGTGGTAAGATAGGGCATATTAAGAGATATTGCCCCAGACTTAAACAGAGTGGGCAGGGGACTCAGTATCAGGCTTCCCGAGCTCCATATACACCAGATCAAAGGGGTAAGGATCGCGCACCGGCAGGGCGGGATGGCCACACTGCGGGTAGGGGTGGTGCCCAGCCTAACCGAGGCGGTCCTCAGGCAGGAAGAGGCGGATAGCATCCCAGCAGGGTTGGGGCTCAGACTGGTAATGGTAATCGCGGTGGTACGCAGGTGACAGGGGGGCGCGGTCATTTGTACGCTTTTCCAGGTAGACCCGAGGCTAAGGCCTCCGATGCAATTATCACAGGTATTATCTCCGTTTACGACTGTATGGCTTTCGTTTTGTTTGATCCGGGTTTTACTTTTTCCTATGTATCTACCTATTTTGCTGTGGGCCTGGATATGATGTGTGATACTCTTGATACCCCTATTTTTGTGTCTACTCCTGTTGGGGATTCTGTGGTAATGGATAGCGTTTACCCTATGTGTGCAATTTTTTTTATGGGGTATAGTACCTGGGCGGATTTGATGATTTTAGACATGGTAGATTTCGATGTTATTTTGGATATGAGTTGGTTGTCCCTGCATTATGCTATACTTAACTGCCACTCTAAGGCTGTTACACTAGCCATGCCTGGGGCACCTAGACTCGAGTGCAAGGGTAACCTTAGTCCCCTCTCTAAGAAAGTAATATCTTTTGTCCGTGCTAGGAAGCTGGTAGAGAAGGGGTGTTTAGCCTGCTTGGCCCATATCCGTGATACCAGTGCAGATACTCCATCCCTTGATTCGGTTCCAATGGTACGCGAGTTTCCGGATGTGTTCCCTGTAGACTTGCCCGGTATGCCACTAGATCGTGATATTGACTTCAGGATTGATTTAGACCTAGGGACTTGTCCTATCTCTATTCCACCTTATAGGATGGCACTAGCAGAACTCAGGAAATTGAAAGAGCAGTTGCAAGATCTTCTAAGTAAGGGGTTTATTCGCCTGAGTGCCTTTCCGTGGGGTGCTCCTGTGCTGTTTGTTAAGAAAAAGGATGGGTCTATGCGTATGTGTATTGATTACCGACAGCTGAATAAGGTAACTATACAAAACAAGTATCCCATCCCCCGTATAGATGACTTGTTTGATCAGTTACAGGGAGCTTCAGTGTTCTCGAAAATTGACCTAAGATCAGGGTACCATCAGTTAAAGATTCGGGCAGAGGATGTTCCAAAAACTGCTTTTCGGACCAGGTATGGGCACTACGAATTCTTGATTATGTTTTTGGGCTTACAAATGCCCCAGCTGCGTTCGTGGATTTGATGAACAGTGTGTTTAAGCCCTACCTAGACTCATTTGTTATAGTGTTTAATGATGATATCCTTGTGTACTCTAGGAGTAAGGAAGAGCATGAGAAACATTTGAGAATTGCTCTTGGAGTGTTGCAGGAGAAGGAATTGTATGCTAAATTCTCCAAGTGTGAATTTTGGTTGGCTTCTGTATCTTTCTTGGGGCATGTGATTTCGAAAGAGGGTATTATGGTGGATCCTTAGAAAATTCAGGCAGTCAAGGAATGGGCTAGGCCTACATCAGTGACCGAGATCCGTAGTTTCGTGGGTCTGGCTAGCTACTATCGTCGGTTTGTGAAAGGGTTTGCTTCTATTGCTTCTTATATGACCCGTTTGACTCAGAAGGAGGTACCATTCCAGTGGTCCGACGAGTGTGAGGAGAGCTTTCAAAAGCTCAAAACATTGTTGACTACCGCACTGATTCTGGCATTGCCCGTTGAGGGCAAGGATTTTGTTATTTATTGTGATGTTTCACGTTTTGGTTTGGGTGTTTAATGCAGGAAAAGAAGGTGATTTCCTATGCTTCTTGGCAGTTGAAGGTGCATGAGAAGAACTATCCTACTCATGATCTCGAGTTAGCAGCGATGGTGTTCGCATTGAAAATCTGGAGGCACTACTTGTATGGTGTCCATTACGAAGTGTACACAGACCATCGCAGTTTGCAGCATGTGTTCACTCAGAAAGATCTGAACTCTAGATAGCGGAAGTGGATGGAACTGCTGAAGGACTATGACATCACCATTTTGTATCACCCTGGTAAGGCGAATGTAGTAGTTGATGCATTGAGCCGGAAGTCGGCTAGTATGGGGAGTCTGGCTCGTTTAATTTCTTCTGAGCGTCCATTGCCTAGAGAGGTGCAGACTCTGGCTAACAGTTTTAAGAGACTGGATATCTCTAACACAGGCAAGGTGTTGGCTTGTGTTGAGGCTCGGTCATCATTTTTAGAGCAGATTAAGGCTAAGAAATTCAAGGATGCTATGCTACGTAAAATACGAGATAAGGTGTTGCGTGGTGAGGCCAAGGAGGCCGTGATTGATGAGGAGGGCATGCTGCGAATCAAAGGGCGAGTGTGTGTGCCACGTGTGGGAGACTTGATTAAGACCATTCTGACAGAGGCTCATAGTTCGAGGTATTCTATCCACCCTGGTGTCACTAAGATGTATCATGATTTAAGGCAACATTACTGGTGGACTAGGATGAAGCGGGATATTGTGGAGTTTGTCGCGTAGTGCTTAAATTGCCAACAGGTGAAGTATGAGCATCATAAACCTAGGCGTACATTGCAGAGAATGCCCATTCCAAAATGGAAGTGGGAAAGAATAGCCATGGATTTTGTAGTGGGCCTTCCGAAGACATTAGGGAAGTTTGACTCCATCTGGGTTATTGTTGATAGGTTGGCTAAGTCTGTTCACTTCATTCCGGTGAAGATAACTTATGATTCAGAGAAGTTGGCTAAGGTTTACATTCGGGAGGTACTTAGGCTCCACAGGGTCCCTATCTCCATCGTGTCCGACAGGTGCACCACGTTCACATTTAGGTTTTGGGAGTATTTACATAAGGAGTTGGGTACGAGGTTAGATCTTAGCACCTCCTTCCATCCTCAGACTGACGGGTAGTCGGAGCGGACTATTTAGGTTCTGACGGATATGTTGCGTGCATGCGTGATAGATTTTGGTGGGCATTGGGATCAGTTCTTGCCTTTAGCCGAATTTGCCTACAATAATAGATATCCCTCGAGTATTGATATGGCTCCATTTGAGGCATTGTATGGGAGGAGGTGTAGGTCTCATATTGGGTGGTTCGATGCGTTTGGGGTGAGGCCTTGGGGCACAGTTCTTCTGAGAGAGTCCCTAGAGAAGGTGAAGGTGATCCAAGCCAAGCTGTTGGCAGCGCAAAATAGGCAGAAAGAGTATGCGGACCGCAAGGTCCGAGATCTTGAGTTCGAGGAAGGGGAACAAGTGCTATTGAAGGTCTCACCCATGAAGGGTGTGATGAAGTTTGGGGAAAAGGGCAAGCTTAGCCCGAGGCTCATTGGTACATTTGAAATTCTCAAACGTGTGGGGGAGGTGGCGTACAAGTTAGCTTTACCTCTGAGGTTATCGGGCGTTCATTCGGTATTCCATATGTTGATGTTGAAGAGGTACCACGGTGATGGTTCCTATATCATTCGTTGGGATTTGGTGTTGTTAGATGAAATTCTGTCATATGAGGAAGAGCCCATTGCCATCTCAGACAGGGATGTCCGCAAGTTGAGGTCCAAGGAAATAGCCTCTGTAAAAAGTTCAATGGAAGAATAGACCAGTGGAAGAAGCCACTTGAGAAACAGAGGCGGATATGCGAGTAGTAAATACCCTCAGCTTTTCGCCGAATCAGGTAACTCCTCCCTAAATTCTCATTCTTGTTTGTTCGGGGACGAACGGTGTCTTAATTGGTATCTGGTGTAACAACCCTTCTGGTCATTGTGGAAATTTAGGACTCCATTGGGAATTCTGAGGCTGCGGGTGAATTCGTAGGGCGTCCTTTTGTATGTATGCATGTTTCGTTTTGTGTGTTAAGACCTTGGGTGAAATGTGGGGGGGGGGGGGGGGGGGAACTGAACAGAAAATGACCACACTGCCCAAAATGGACCGCTACAGCGGTGGGTTTACCATTGCAGCGATACCGCTGTAGCAGTGCCTCGACGGCTTCCAGCGGCCAACCATTTCTTTGGTGGCCGCTGTGGCGGAAGGCTGACCACTATGGTGGTACCGCTATAGCAGTGAACCAACCGCCATAGCGGTTAGTCGATAAAGTGGAGCAGTCACTTGACTGCTATAGCGGGACCGCTGCAGCGGCGTAGCGACCGCTGTAGCGGCGTAGCGACCGCGGTAGCGGCGTAGCGACCGCCGCAGCAGTCGACGGGAGGCAGTAGCCGGGTTTTAAATGCCTTAGTTTTATTTTCTCAATCATAACCAGCACACTTCCCAACAAACACATAGAGAAAATTTCCAAGCTAGGGCAAGATAATCTTTTGAGGTAAGTTCCATTGCTTTCATTCTATCATTCCTTTCCCCTCCATGATTATAATTGTCCTCATGGGTTTTTAATGGTGAAATTGAATTAGAAACCCTAGAATATTAATGGAACTTCTAAACTTGTTGGGTTATGATTATTATCGCTTAGTTATCATCTAAATGCGTTGGTTAGTTATTCTTGATCATAAATTGAACATTTAGAGACATAAACTAAGTGATTGGAGACCTAGGGTTCTATAAAACTGGTGTCTTTGCCATGGAAAACTGCTTGTAAGGGAATATTGATAGAATGTTGCTATAAATTGATGATTAATGAGTACTAAGGGTCTAAATAGGTTATTTATCACCTAGAAAATCATCCAAACCTTAGAATGGGGTAAGGGAAAGGTTTTATTGCGTTGGAACTCGTGATTGAGTATTATAACTCATTGGGTCCCCTATTTTTAGACTTTGAGCGTTCTGAGGCTTTGAGGAAAGGAAAGGTTGTAGCGGAGTGACTTGCATTGTTCCAGCTCTGCTTTAAGGTAGGTTACAGTTTACCTGAGTTAGACTTTGTTTAGTTGAATGTATGTTTGTGATTTCATTAGAAGAAAGCATGTCTAGTATTCATTACATGATATTGTGTGGTTAAGATCCTATGTGTTTATGATTGAATGTGGTGTAGGCTTCATGCCATTATTCCTGTGTGATTTAGTCTGTAGTGGTTGTATTGTGACGAGAAGTTAATATAGTCTGCTTGAGGGTATTGTGACATGAAATGACAAAGTGAATATGGATATTGAGTAGGTAAGAAACACTGTTCTGTGAGAGGTATGACAGGGCATATATGTGGCCTAGATTATGGGCTCGTGGTCCGAGGTTAGTTCCAGAAACGAGAGATCTATCGTTATATCCCGCGTCCGAGGTTCGTTCTGGAGCGGAGGTTGTGCTCGGGTCCGAGGAGTGTTTTGGATCGAGTGGTACATGGACACTATGGGTCCCCTGCAGGTCATGACTACTGAGCTATGACATCAGATAGCATGTGTGTACAGTGAGTGGGGGTATAGTGTACTTTTATCTCCGTGGTAGGTAGCGTGTTGGTGATATTTGGCAATCCGATGATTTGTTATGTTTTTCTGTGGTTGACTTGTTGTGATGCATTGATATTCGTGTATGATTGACTGGCTTGTTTATTTTATTGATTTCATAAGATATGCATGATACTAATCTTAGTCGGCCTATGATGCTTACCGGTACATAGTGTTTGTATTGATACTACCTTGCTGCATTCTTTGAGTGCTGATTTTGATATAGAGACCGCTACTCGTCCTCACATGTAGCGTGGAGGAGATTTGGTGACAGATTTTGGGGTGAGCTCCTTCTCATGCCAGGCCGCCCGAGGATCTTCTACTTATGATGTCTTTTCTTTTCTGGACATTATGGATATTCATTAGATAGATTTCAGTTCTTAGACGTGTTTTGGCTTAGAGTCCTGTACGATGACTTTCGGATTTTGGGAAAATTGTAATAGTTAGACTTTCGCATTTGTTTATAGTATTTTATGGCATGACCTAACTAGTTTATTTGATTCATGAATGAGTATAATCGTTTGACATTTTGAATCTAACATTAAGACTTGAATGAATGGAGATCTTGTGTGTTGGTTTGCCCACTAGGATTTAGTTAGGTGCCGGTCATGGCCGGTTGGGTCGTGACACATGTATATTAATAGTTTTCACCTTTGATACTCATGCTTTTATGGATCTACGATCCACCTTATCTTGTGTAACCCCATTTGTTGCAAAGAAATTCAGAGTAGAACCCAAAAAGTTGTGGTTCACACAACTTTTATGACTTGTGGCTTTAAGATAGGACTTAAACCTACCCATAAGCGCCACTAATCACCTTTCCATTCTACAACTGATTCATTAGGAAACTCAAAACTTAAAATTTTGGTTCTATAGGCTATTGTGGTTCACACAACTTCTGGATAAGGGATTTATTAGGCTAAGTGTCTCACCTCGGGGCGCATCGGTCTTTTTTGTTAGAAGAAAGATGACTCTTTGTGTATGTGCATTGACTATCTCCAGTTGAACAAGGTCACAATTAAAAAAAACTACCCACTTCCTAGAATTGATGACTTGATCGACCAACTTCAGGGCGCCCAGTGTTATTCCAAAATTGACCTCAGGTTGGGATATCATCAGTTGAAGGTTAAGGAAGTTGATATTTTCAAGACAGCTTTCAGAACACGTTATGGTCATTTCAAATTTCTGGTGATATCATTTGGGTTGATGAATAGGCCAGCGGCTTTAATTGATCTTATGAATAGATTTTTCAAGTCGTTCTTGAATTGTTCGTTATTGTTTTCATTGATGATATTTGGTTCTATTCTCGTAATGATACTGATTCAGAACATCTCAAGATAGTGTTACAGACTCTTCAAGATCGAAAACTTTATGCAAACTTTTCCAAGTGTGAATTTTGGCTGAAATCAGTAGTATTTTGATGCCACATCATTTCAGGGGAAGGCGTGAAAGTTGATTTTCATAAAATTGACGCAATGAAGAATTGGCCCAGGCCCACTTTAGCAACAGAGAAAATAAGTTTCTTGGGTCTTATAGGCTATTATAGATGTTTTATGGAGGGGTTTTCCTTTATCTCAGCTCCATTGACTAAGTTGACTCACAACAAAGTCAAGTTTCAATGGTCAGATGCTTGTGAGCGATGTTTTGAAGAGTTGAAAATGAGGTTGACTTCTGCCCCAGTTTTAGTGCTACCAGAGGGAACAGAACGGTTCGTAGTATATTCTGATGCTTCAGGAGTTGGTCTTAGATGTGTCTTAATATATCATGGTAAGGAAGTAGCTTATGCATCCAGAAAACTTAAGGCTCACAAAAAGAATTATCCGACTCATGATTTGGAGTTGGCAGCTTTGGTTTTCGCACTACAGATTTGGCGTCACTACTTGTATGGTGTTCACGTTGATATTTTCACAAATCACAAGTGCCTTTAGTATTCTTTAGAGGCTTAATAGACTAAAGTAGCAGTCAGTCGGTATTTGCAGACATTGTGTTAGTCGTATTGCCCACGTCTTTATATTACCAGACTTATCTCAATATTGGTTCGTCCGGTCCAGGTCCAAGGTGTGAAAAATATGATGATTGAAACTATCTATTGTACCTGGGTTATTTCATTTGGCTACTGTTATTGATCAATATTCTTCCTATGCCCATTTCACTCTGACACGATTTTTCCAGTGATTAAACCTTGTCACTACTTCTAGAAGAGATGGTTAGTGATACTTATTAGGTACGTCTTATTTTTTACACATACTACACTTGTTGCTCTCTTTTTGGGTGCAGGTTCGGATCTGACTACCAGTGGGGCACTTGGAGTTATTTGAGTCTGTTGCAGATTTGAGAAGATCTTGGGGTGAGTTGTTTGGCTGATCAGCAAAACCAGTCTCCTATTAATTTACATATTCTGTCTTTTCGTACTCCAGACAGTTGCAAATTTCCATACCTATAAAAATCTTAAAGGCTCTTGTACTTGCCTCTTCCAGGTTTTGGGGCAATTTTTATGTAAGTTTTTGTGCGTTGTGGTTATGAGATATCATCTAAAACATAATTTTTCATTTCTTCTCTGTACTTCCACTGAAATTACAAATATCAGACTAAAACTAGTTAGGGTTGGCCTAATGGGTTTAGGTTTATGTTTATGTGCCCTTGCTGCTTGTAGATTTTGGGTCGTGACAACCTCACATGACTTATGACTCCCTAAGACACCCTAAACCTAGCTGCTCTTATACCAAGTTGCCACACCCCAAAACTGTGGTAGGGCGTAATTGTCACCCATTACTAACTACTTGTTGAGTAAACCCTAAACTAGCATGATAGATAATATCACTTAATTTCCTGATATAACTTAAAAGGTCACAACATAATTAATATTACTGAAACAACTGAATATGAAATTAAACTTTCAAAACTAAGAATGAAATCCATAAACACCCATTAAGGTTAGTCATGAGCCTCTAAGAATACTAAATATATATTGTCCTTAGGGCACTCCACAGAATACTAATGGTCTGAAATAACATGATAATGACTAAGCTCCCACGAAGTAACAAGTAGAACTGAGCTAAGCTATAGTCCGAACCTATCTGATCACGTTTGGAATGCGATCTGCAGTATCTACATCCAAAACAATGGTAGCAGTTCCTCAAAGGCTAATTATCTTTGATAGGATACCTAGTACGGCTTCTTGATAAAAAAATATGGGTCAAGGCTTTCTAGAAAAAGGAATAAATAGCAAGGAAACAGGAAAACTTATCTAAGACTAAAAACTAATATATGGAGATAACTGAATAATTGTATGGTGATAACTGAAAACTAGACTATAAACTGAACTGTAAACTGAATAATTGTCATGGAACTTAATATTGAATTAATTTGAAAACAAATTACTTTTTGAGAAAAAAGGTTTCCATGTTGCTTCCCCGCGTATGTGAGATCTAGCAACACGTGGGGTAGTATCAATCTAACTCTGCACAAAATAATGCAATAGGCCCTATGAGCGTGAGGTACCTAACCCTAACCCTCGTGGTACTCATGCAAACGAAGGTGGACTAGCTCTCCGGTCTGAGTTTGATTTAATCATACCAGTAACTTAATCTAAACAAAGCACAAGCATGGCAATCCAATAGATGTAACATGTAATGGTTCATACTAGTAACTTACTCACTAAAGTCATAAAAGTCAATTAATAATGTTTAGGACCGTACTAAGCAAGAAGTGGTGGAATGAGAGCAAAATCATAAGAATTCTACATAAGGAATTTTATAGAGTGCGTGGAGTACATAGGTTTAACAAGAATTCCCTTTTAACAAGTAAGTAAGCCTTAACTACCTCGAGCTACATGCTCAAATTCAACTTCTCATGTTCTTCAAGCAATTCTAACATCTAATTCACAGTTCATTTGACATTCGGGTTCAGTATTAGTCAATACATGTCCAAAGGTTTCAAAATTTTCCCATAACTTAATCAAATCCCCATCCATGGGGCTATGGTTTGTTTAAGTCAAGGTATAAATGATCCATTAGTTTGTATAATACATTTTTTATGCTCCACCACTACTTATAGAAAGAGAAAGAGTTGAGTTTTACCTTTCCAGGAAAAGAAAACCCTAGGTTCGCCCCCACCTTGAGTTATTGAATATTGGATGAAAAATCTATAATTCCTTGTGTTGATCCTTGTATATTCTTGCTTCAAATGTCTTGAATTCATATATAGTCTTGTATTAAGTTTTTTGAGTTCGTATATATTCTTGCATTAAATGTCTTGAGTTCACTTAAGTTTGTATTCTTACCATGGATGCAAAAGGATGGCCCTAGATCATTTTTCTCCTACCAAACACCCAAAAATGTTAATGAAATAATATGTGTTTTCTCTCCCCGACGCGACTTTAAATTCTAAAATTTTTTAGGGCACCATGTGTGTAGTAGAAGCATGGCGCCAGATCAACCTAAAATTTCATCCAAGTGTTGTGCGACGCATATCCACAATGCCATATCAACCTAGGTTTTCCCCAACTATTGTTTGACGCATATCTATAGTGCCACAATAAATGAATTGTTATGTTTCATCTCACGCACTGGTTATGCAACTCATGACTCCTATTCAGGTTCAGGTACATTTTATTTTGTCTGTTTTGAATATTTTAAGTCACTTTATCGCTTCCCCTAAATTTGATATCGTACGTTACACTTTTTAGCACATTTTAGACTCTGATATACTCAAGTGAGTCCTAACTAGTTGTATGGTGTTACAAGGCTTTATATGCATCCTCTAGAATGCTAATGTGTCATTATACCATATAATAGTTTCACAATGCCATATTAATGAGTCGGCTGGAGACTAGGAGCACTTTCCAGTTGTGATGGGGTTACACCAGGGATCAGCTCTTAGCTCATCTTTATTTGCCTTGGTAATAGATGAATTGACACGACGAATTCTAGATGAGGTGTCATGATGTATGTTTCTCATGGATGACATAGTTCTGATTGACGAGACTTACAGAGGAGTTAACGCTAAGCTGGAGGTTTACAGATTACCCTGCGGTCTAAAGGGTTCAGGCTGAGCAAGACCAAGACATAATACTTGGAGTGCAAGTGTTACACATTAGAATTTCGTGTTGCTCGCATTATGAACATGCCAATGTAAATATAAAGTGGACATGAAGCCGAGGTTGTGTAGTGATAGTTTGTAATCACCGTACCTTAGTAGATTTGATTGACTTAGACATGATTGATTTCGATGTGATCATGGGTATGGATTGGTTGGCTTCCTGTTATGCTAATGTTGATTGCAGAACGAAGGTAGTTCAATTCCAGTTTCTGGACGAGCCATTCCTTGAGTGGAAGGGCAAGGCTGCTTCGCCGAGGGGTAGGTTTATTTCCTACCTTAAGGCAAAGAAAATGATTACAAAAGGGTACTTTTATCACTTGGTTCGGGTTCAGGACGTACAAGCAGAGTCACCGACCCTTCAGTCCGTCCCTATGGTTAATGAGTTTCCAGAGGTGTTTCTAGATAAGCTTCCAAGCATTCCGCCAGAGCGAGAGATTAATTTCACTATTGATATATTGCCAGATACTCAGCCAATATCTATTCCTCCTTATAGAATGGCACCTGCGGAGTTGAAAGAATTAAAGGAGCAGTTGAGAGATTTACTTGAGAAGGGTTTTATTAGGCCCAGTACATCGCCATAGGGAGCGCCCCAAAATAGCAGAAATGGGATCCTAAACGTGTGGATCAGCGAACCTGTCGTCTGTACCTGCGCGGCATGAAAACGCAGCCCCCGAAGGAAGGGGGTCAGTACGAAATATGTACTGAATATGTAAAGCGGAATCACAGAAGTCAAATCATAATGATTTCAGAAAATAAGTACAAAATCCAGAGTGTCAAATGCATATTTCCAAAACAGACAAAATGTGTACAGAAACATATGTCATATCATATCCGGTCCCTGCCACGGGACTCAGCAGACAGAACGTGGCCACCCTCCCGACGCTGGTGCCACAATACAGAGGAATCAGAAAAAGGGGCGTGGCCCCGTATCATAAAATGTCATATCAAAATGGCCATAACAGATCAGATCAGAATAGGCGGACATGGCACATCATACTCCACAGACCCATGTACGCGTATACCTGCCCCCTCACATCGGGGCGCGGCGAACAATGCAGAGAATCACGCTTGACAACATATCCTGGCCCGGGCTCAGTGTGGGAAACATTGGGGCATCCACGAATGGAGTAGTGAGAGACTAATGCAATTTAAAAATATCATAAACATTTTCAAAGACTCGAAGAGGCATATCAAGGATAAACAAATCCAATGAAGTCGGACGGAATCATAATAGATGCATTTCGGGTATCATAATAAATTACAGAAATATAACCTCCCTGAAGTCATTCCGAGTGTCAAAATAATTTATAAGATTTACTAGAATATTTAAAACAATATTCGTTATGCGATTAGTAGGGTAATCAAAACATTTCTTTCAAACATCGCTTAAAAGGGAAGCTTTAGCACATTAAGGGCAAAACCGGGAATAGTGGGCCCGCCTCGGGACAAATAAGGCGACGGGCTCAAATTATGCCCTCTAAGCTTATGGTATCACCTAAGAAGGTTCTACACGCATTCTATGACTTTCCAAGTAATTTGGAGCAAAGTTGCATTATTTCAAGAAAAGTGTACCAAAGTAGTTCAATTCTACTGAAGGAAACACTGAAATTTTCTCTTGCGGATTCCGAGGGCCAAGAGGTCCTTCGAGGCCCGAATCCGACCCTAACACACTAAGGGCATGCCAAGGGAAGAATTGGGGTTTCTTTACATACCTTTCACGCTCCTTACGCCTTTCCAAACTCACTTCCCGTTTCGTCGAAAAACTGCAATTGGTCAAGTTTACCAATTGTAAGCTATGAATACCAAAGTTTTAACTTAAGGTATAATTGTCTACCGAAATTTCGGCAGCACTTCCCCTATACATATAGCACCCCGAGAATTCAACTCGGCTATAAATCATCAACAACACCCAAACGACAACATCAATATCAACAATGAATCATTAAAAACACAAATATCCTTCAACTAGTCATCTTTCTCACAAGTTGACATAACCTTCATTCTAATCCAAACTTTCAAACTAACTTCATTAATTTCACATCCATTATCACTCATGATTATCACAATATAGTTCTAGAAACATTTCATATCGTTTTCCTCAAGTTATACACTCGATATACATGATATACAACTTTCCGTCAAAGTCATAACTTATGCAAAACACCAAATCTTTGGCATACAACTTCATAACATGTTTCCAACTTTCAAATTCATCAATGATCATCACAATTAACAACCAAACAACTTTATTTCCTTAATGTCGGAAAATCATACTAAAACGACATAAGTTTCTACATTCCAATTCAATACAAACTTATATCATTCTAACTTCATTTACATTACAAACATCACAACAACACTCTAACACACTAAACAACTTAATTCATTTCTATCCCAAATCAAGCACACCCTACGGCCATATGCTTATTTTTCCATATCAACTAAATTCATCCAACTTTCAATTCCCATATGCATTTCATCACAATCACAACTAGAATACAACATGAATTCAACACATTGTCACCACACAACACACACACACCCACGGCTCCAAGCCATATTCCAAACCCACTTTGTAAACTTCCATTTTTCCATACAATCAACACATTTCTACATACTACAACACAATCAAAACTTCATAACACAATAAAAAGGTAGAAATTCTTACCTTTTCCTCAAGTCTTCTTCACTTGGAGATGTAATCACTTTGGTGATTCTAATGCTTCCCACTCCAAACCAACTATACCAAGTTACAAAGGAACCTTGACTTAGTAGGAAATCAACAAGAAATAAATTTTTAGAACAATATTTTTGGTGGCTAAATTTCCACCCCAAACCCGAGAGCCCTCTTTCTTCTTGCTCTTGTTCTTGGTTTCTATTCTAAGTCATCTTAATGGATAAATATGGCTATATATAATAATATCCCTTATGATGATTTAATCACATGGAAATTTAATATCATTTTTGTGGGCTTGGGCCACACCATGGCCGGCCAAGGTCCTTAATTTGGGCCTCAATTTCAATTCAATTTTTGGGCCCAATAGCTTATGAATCATATTTTGTAATTCCCGAAACTAATTTCCAAAATTCCAAAATTGCCCTTAGCCTTGTCCCACACTTCCATGACTCTATTCTTTCATGCATAACTCCTATGTTCAACCAACTATCAAATTTGACCTTATGTCTCAAGAATCCAATATAATTCAAGTTTTTCCAAACGTGTGAAAACACGGGATATAACATCCTCCCCCCCTTTAGAACATTCGTCCTCGAATGTAAAATTAATCTTATAGGGTTGGAAAATACTTTGGGGGTGTTTCTGATTATAGACAACACATAGGACATACGATTGGTATTGAAATGAATTTAAGCAGGGATTTAAGGTTACCTGTGGACATAGGGAACAATTGAGGATATTTCTTCTTCATTTCCTCTTCGGCCTCCCACGTCATTTCCTCCCTATTATCGTTCCGCCACAGTACCTTAACAGAGGCTACATCTTTATTCCGGAGCCTCCTTACCTAACGATCCAAAATAGATACGGGCTGCTCCTCGTACGATAGTTGCTCCGTCACCTGAATATCATCCGCAGGAAATATTCTGGAAGGGTCACCAATGCATTTGCGGAGCATAGAGACATGGAATACCGGATGTAGCGCTTCCAAATCAGATGGCAAATCTAACTCATAGGCGACATTTCCAACTTTCCGAACAATCTGATAAGGCCCAATATAACGCGGACTGAGCTTACCCTTTCTGCCGAACCGCATCACGCCTTTCATAGGCGATACCTTCAGAAATACCCAATCGCCTACCTGAAACTCCAACGGTCGACGCCGTTTATCCGCGTATGACTTCTGTCGACTCTAGGCTGCCAACAGTCGCTCTCGAATAAGCTTCACCTTGTCCACTTCCTGCTGGACCATATCTGGGCCAATCAACTCTGTCTCGCCAATATCAAACCAGCCGATCGACGATCTGCATTTCCTGCCATATAAAGCCTCGTATGGAGCCATTTGGATGCTGGAATGGTAACTGTTATTATATGCAAACTCAATCAACGGCAAGTAATCATCCCAGCTGCCTCTGAAATCAATAACGCAGACCCGCAACATATCCTCCAGCGTCTGTATAGTGCGCTCGGCCTGTCCGTCAGTCTAAGGATGAAAGGTTGTGCTCAGACTCACCTGAGTCCCTAGTCCCTCCTGAAAAGATCTCCAGAAATGCGCCGTAAACTGGGCGCCTCTGTCAGAAATAATAGATAGAGGAACTCCGTGAAGCTTCACAATCTCTCTAATATAGAGCCTGGCATAATCCTCGGCGGAATAAGTAGTCCTGACGGGAAGGAAATGGGCTGATTTCGTCAGCCTATCAACAACGACCCAGATGGAATCATACTTCCGTGGAGTGCGAGGCAAACCTGTAATGAAGTCCATATTAATAACCTCCCACTTCCAAGTCAGGATTTCCATCTCCTGCAACAGTCCACCCGGCTTCTGATGCTCGATCTTGACCTGCTGACAATTAGGGCACTGGGCGACGAACTCTGCAATATCCCGCTTCATACCGTCCCACCAGTATAAGCATCGGAGATCATGATACATCTTTGTAGACCCAGGATGGACCGAATAGCGAGCATAATGTGCCTCACTCATAACCTGCTGCCGAAGGCCTGCAATATCAGGTACACACAACCTACCTCTGTATAACAAAGTGTCGTCCGGTGAAAACTCGAACGGAGTCCTCTCCTTATCATAGGCTGTGTCCCTGTACCGAGCTAAGACGGGATCTTCATATTGACGCCTTTTAATATCGTTCCTGATGGATGACTCAGAAACCCCTCGAACAGAAATCTGGGTATCTCCAGAATCGGCCAGGCGAACCCCGAGACTACCAACTGCTGAATATCACGGGCTATCTCTCTCCTGTCTGGCTGTAGATCGGCCAAACTGCCCATAGACTTCCGACTGAGCGCATCTGCAACAACGTTAGCCTTACCCGGGTGATACAAAATATCCACGTCATAATCTTTCAGAAGCTCCAGCCATCTCCGCTGCCGCAAATTAAGCTCTCTCTCTGCCTGAAAATATACTGGAGACTCTTATGATCAGTATAGATATCCACATGAACTCCATATAAATAGTGTCTCCATATCTTCAGAGCATGAATCACCGTTGCGAGCTCCAGATCGTGGGTAGGATAATTCTTCTCATGCTTTTTGAGCTGCCGGGAAGCATACGCTATAACCCTGTCGTGCTGCATCAATACACAGCCTAACCCCATACCAGAAGCGTCACAATAAATAACATACCCATCCGGTCCCTCTGGAAGAGTCAGAACTGGGGCTGTAGTCAACTTCTCCTTCAGCAACTGGAAGCTCCGTTCACAAGCGTCAGACCACTGGAACTTAGCTCCCTTCTGAGTCAGCCTTGTCAAAGGCGCTGAAATCGAAGCAAACTTCTCCACAAACCTCCTGTAATAACCTGCTAACCCCAGGAAACTGCGTACCTCTGTGGGCGTCGTAGGTCTGGGCCAATTCTTCACTGCCTCAATCTTCTGTGTGTCCACCCGGACACCATCAGCTGCAATAATATGCCCCAAGAAAGCCACTGAAGACAGCCAGATTCACACTTAGAAAATTTTGCATATAACTTCTGATGCCGGAGTACCCCTAATACCGATCTCAAATGATCTGCGTGCTCCGCCTCAGACCGAGAATAAACCAGGATATCATCAATGAATACAATTACGAACATATCCAAGAATGGCCTGAATACCCGGTTCATCAAATCCATGAATACTGCGGGGGCATTAGTAAGCCCAAAAGACATAACCCTGAACTCATAATGCCCATATCGGGTCCGGAAAGCTGTCTTAGGGATATCGGTCTCTCGTACTCGTACCTGGTGGTAACCGGATCGAAGATCTATCTTTGAAAAACACTTAGCGCCCTGCAGCTGATCAGACAAATCATCAATCCTGGGGAGGGGGTATTTATTCTTTATAGTTACCTTATTCAGCTGCCGATAATCAATACACATACGCAGCGACCCGTCCTTCTTACGCACAAATAATACCGGGGCTCCCCAAGGCGAAGTACTGGGTCTGATGAAGCCCTTATCTAACAAATCCTTCAGCTGCTCTTTCAACTCCTTTAATTCTGCAGGCGCCATTCTGTACGGAGGAATCGAGATAGGCTGAGTGTCTGGGAGTAAATCAATAGAGAAATCTATCTCCCGTTCTGGAGGAAGACCTGGAAGCTCGTCGGGGAAAACATCTGGAAACTCATTAATCACGGGGACTGACTGAAGTGTCGGCGTCTCTGCTTTCAAGTCCTGCACCCGTACCAGATGATAGATATAACCCTTTCTGATCATTTTCTTCGCCTTAAGGTACGAAATAAACTTACCCTTCGGCGATACTGTATTACCAGCCCATTCTATAACTGGCTCCCCGGGAAACTGGAAGCGAACCACCTTATTCTGGCAGTCAACATTAGCGTAACAGGAACCTAGCCAATCCATACCCATAATAACATCAAATTCAGTCATATCTAACTCTACCAGATCTGCCTTAGTGTCACGGCCACATACAATCACAGAACAGTCTTTATAAACCTGTTTTGCTACAATAAAGTCCTCTATCAGTGTGGCTACCTCAAATGGCTCTATAGGTTCAGACATAATACCAATTTTACCAGCAACAAGGGGCGAAATATATGATAAAGTCGAACCTGGATCAATTAGTGCATACGCAGACCGAGAGAAGACCAATAAAGTACCTGTAACGACATTAGGAGATGCCTCCTGATCCTGGCGGCTGGCCAAAGCATAAATGCGGTTTGAAGGACCGCTAATACCAGAAGCTCCACCACGGCCTCTGCCGCGACCCGCTGGTGCTGGAAAACCCTGCCCCGTAGGGCGCATAGCCACAGACGAAGATGAAGACCCAGCGGCTGATCCGGTAGGCTGCGCTGCACCACCCGAACTACTCTTATACGGGCAATCTCTCACAGAATGGCCCTGACGACCACAAGAAAAGCATGCACCGGTGGCTCTGTAGCACTCCCCCGGATGATACCTGAAACAAAGAGAACACTACACCCTGGGTGGCCTCATCTGACCAGAACCCCTATCTGTCCGCGAGCCTGAAGCCCTGGAGCTCTGGCCTGCTCCTGAATACCCTGGGCTATCGAACCTGCGACCTGTAGGCTGGGGAGGTGCGCTCTGCGCCGGCTGAGATGAAAATCTGCTAGGCTGCTGCGGCTGTTGGGGCTGTCTGCCCCGAAAGTCTCCAGATGATCTGGCCCTCATGGGCTGTCTCCGATCCTGGCTCCTGTCAGGCTGGTGTCCCCCTCTGCCCCGATCCTCCATGCCCTGGGCGTGGGCCTGAATACGGGCAATGTCCATACCGGGCTGAGCAGCCAACACTAAACAGCTATCAACAAAATACCGATCCAGCCCCATAATATATCTGTGCATCCGGTCCGCCATAGTAGCCACCACAGCAGGTGCACATCGGGCTAAGGAATCAAACTCCAAACTATAGTCCCGGACACTGCGGCCCTTCTGCCTTAATAACAAGAATCTATCAGATCTGGCTCATCGCAACTCTGGGGGCAGAAAATGTCCAAGAAATGCCTGAGAAAAATCGCCCCAAACTGCTGGAGGAGCGCCGTCCCCTCGGGATATCTCCCATGACTCGAACCAGTTTGCCGCCACATCATATAACCGGTACGAAGCTAACGCGACTGACTCTGTCTCGGAAGCATTAATCAAATCTAGAGTGCGCCGCATCTTCCTGATAAACTCCTCAGGATCCTCCTCGGGCTTTGTCCCGAAGAATTCTGGAGGACTACAAGTCAAAAACTCACGGGCTCTCGAACTATCACGCCTGACTGCCCGGTCACCTCCCAGTCCATGCCCCTGAACCTGCCCTGCCACAAGTCTAATCAGTAACTGGACTGCCTCCCTCATAGACTGATCCTCAGTGCCTGGCCGTGGAGCTGGAGGCTCAGGTACTGGAACTGCGGGAGCTGGCGGTGGAGCCGCCCCCCGATCTGCAGCTACGGCTGCCCCTATCTCCTCCACGAGTGGCGGTGTAGAAGAACCCTCTGTCTGGGGCAAAGTCTCCGGAGCAATATGTGCCTGGGCCCTGGTAATCCTCTGGACCCGGCTAGTCTATCCCAAGGCTGCTGACTTGGCCTTTTAGGCCGCTGTTGCCTTTTTTGGAGGCATATCTGCAAATATAGCCACTCGTTAAGGAGGGGTCATCCTGATAACACAGCTCTATCGCACGATCTAAGACAGAAAGAAGGGTAGTATCCTAAATGCCCTGTAGCCTCCTGTTTATAGGTGTGGTGCACAACACACCGATAAACAAGACTCTACTAGACACGGTCTGTGGACAATCCGAGGACGAACCGCTCTGATACCACTTTTGTCACGACCCAACCCCGTGGGCCGCGACCAGTGCCCTAGCTGGGCACCTATACGTACCCGATACCCAAATTAGCATATTAACAAAATAATATAATAATAATAATATTAGTGAACGCTACAGAATTTAGCATAAAAAGCAGACTTGGCACACATAGGCCGATAAGGCCATCATAGAACAAAGTATCCCAAACATATGTACAGAACCCACACAGATATATCCACAGACCTCTACAGAACATAACATAATCATAAGACGGGACAGGGCCCCGTCATACCCAGAACAATGTACATATCCAGATAGCAGTGACAGACTGTACCAAAAGATGGGCTCTAAAGAAGAGAGCGCCCCCAAAATAGCAGAAATGGGATCCTAAACGTGTGGATCAGCGAACCTGTCGTCTGTACCTGCGCGGCATGAAAACGCAGCCCCCGAAGGAAGGGGGTCAGTACGAAATATGTACTGAATATGTAAAGCGGAATCACAGAAGTCAAATCATAATGATTTCAGAAAATAAGTACAAAATCCAGAGTGTCAAATGCATATTTCCAAAACAGACAAAATGTGTACAGAAACATATGTCATATCATATCCGGTCCCTGCCACGGGACTCAGCAGACAGAACGTGGCCACCCTCCCGACGCTGGTGCCACAATACAGAGGAATCAGAAAAAGGGGTGTGGCCCCGTATCATAAAATGTCATATCAAAATGGCCATAACAGATCAGATCAGAATAGGCGGACATGGCACATCATACTCCACAGACCCATGTATGCGTATACCTGCCCCCTCACATCGGGGCGCGGCGAACAATGCAGAGAATCACGCTTGACAACATATCCTGGCCCGGGCTCAGTGTGGGAAACATTGGGGCATCCACGAATGGAGTAGTGAGAGACTAATGCAATTTAAAAATATCATAAACATTTTCAAAGACTCGAAGAGGCATATCAAGGATAAACAAATCCAATGAAGTCGGACGGAATCATAATAGATGCATTTCGGGTATCATAATAAATTACAGAAATATAACCTCCCTGAAGTCATTCCGAGTGTCAAAATAATTTATAAGATTTACTAGAATATTTAAAACAATATTCGTTATGCGATTAGTAGGGTAATCAAAACATTTCTTTCAAACATCGCTTAAAAGGGAAGCTTTAGCACATTAAGGGCAAAACCGGGAATAGTGGGCCCGCCTCGGGACAAATAAGGCGACGGGCTCAAATTATGCCCTCTAAGCTTATGGTATCACCTAAGAAGGTTCTACACGCATTCTATGACTTTCCAAGTAATTTGGAGCAAAGTTGCATTATTTCAAGAAAAGTGTACCAAAGTAGTTCAATTCTACTGAAGGAAACACTGAAATTTTCTCTTGCGGATTCCGAGGGCCAAGAGGTCCTTCGAGGCCCGAATCCGACCCTAACACACTAAGGGCATGCCAAGGGAAGAATTGGGGTTTCTTTACATACCTTTCACGCTCCTTACGCCTTTCCAAACTCACTTCCCGTTTCGTCGAAAAACTGCAATTGGTCAAGTTTACCAATTGTAAGCTATGAATACCAAAGTTTTAACTTAAGGCATAATTGTCTACCGAAATTTCGGCAGCACTTCCCCTATACATATAGCACCCCGAGAATTCAACTCGGCTATAAATCATCAACAACACCCAAACGACAACATCAATATCAACAATGAATCATTAAAAACACAAATATCCTTCAACTAGTCATCTTTCTCACAAGTTGACATAACCTTCATTCTAATCCAAACTTTCAAACTAACTTCATTAATTTCACATCCATTATCACTCAAGATTATCACAATATAGTTCTAGAAACATTTCATATCGTTTTCCTCAAGTTATACACTCAATATACATGATATACAACTTTCCGTCAAAGTCATAACTTATGCAAAACACCAAATCTTTGGCATACAACTTCATAACATGTTTCCAACTTTCAAATTCATCAATGATCATCACAATTAACAACCAAACAACTTTATTTCCTTAATGTCGGAAAATCATACTAAAACGACATAAGTTTCTACATTCCAATTCAATACAAACTTATATCATTCTAACTTCATTTACATTACAAACATCACAACAACACTCTAACACACTAAACAACTTAATTCATTTCTATCCCAAATCAAGCACACCCTACGGCCATATGCTTATTTTTCCATATCAACTAAATTCATCCAACTTTCAATTCCCATATGCATTTCATCACAATCACAACTAGAATACAACATGAATTCAACACATTGTCACCACACAACACACACACACCCACGGCTCCAAGCCATATTCCAAACCCACTTTGCAAACTTCCATTTTTCCATACAATCAACACATTTCTACATACTACAACACAATCAAAACTTCATAACACAATAAAAAGGTAGAAATTCTTACCTTTTCCTCAAGTCTTCTTCACTTGGAGATGTAATCACTTTGGTGATTCTAATGCTTCCCACTCCAAACCAACTATACCAAGTTACAAAGGAACCTTGACTTAGTAGGAAATCAACAAGAAATAAATTTTTAGAACAATATTTTTGGTGGCTAAATTTCCACCCCAAACCCGAGAGCCCTCTTTCTTCTTGCTCTTGTTCTTGGTTTCTATTCTAAGTCATCTTAATGGATAAAGATGGCTATATATAATAATATCCCTTATGATGATTTAATCACATGGAAATTTAATATCATTTTTGTGGGCTTGGGCCACACCATGGCCGGCCAAGGTCCTTAATTTGGGCCTCAATTTCAATTCAATTTTTGGGCCCAATAGCTTATGAATCATATTTTGTAATTCCCGAAACTAATTTCCAAAATTCCAAAATTGCCCTTAGCCTTGTCCCACACTTCCATGACTCTATTCTTTCATGCATAACTCCTATGTTCAACCAACTATCAAATTTGACCTTATGTCTCAAGAATCCAATATAATTCAAGTTTTTCCAAACGTGTGAAAACACGGGATATAACACTTACGAGCAGTGGTTAGAATTCTTCGAGACAGAGATTTGTATGCTAAGTTCTCCAAGTGTGAGTTTCGATTGAACTCTGTGGCTTTTCTTGGCCACATTATTTCGGATGAAGGTATTAGAGTAGATACTCAAAAGATTGAAGTTGTGAAGAATTGGCCAAGGCCCACGACACCAACGGAGATACGTAGTTTGTTGGGTTTGGCTGGTTATTACAGAAGGTTTGTAGAAGGGTTTTCTTCTCTTTCAGCCCCGTTGACCAAGCTGACTCAGAAATCAGCCAAGTTCCAGTGGACAGATGCATGTGAGCGGAGTTTTCAGACATTGAAGGACAAGTTGACCTCAGCACCCATTTTAACTCTTTCAGAAGGAATAGATGGCTATGTGATATATTGTGATGCTTTGGGTATTGGTTTGGGATGTGTATTGATGCAGCACGGTAAGGTTGTTGCTTATGCGTCTAGGCAGTTGAAGAAACATGAGAAGAATTATCCAACTCATGATCTTGAGGTAGCTGCAGTGGTCCATGCTTTGAAATTATGGAGACATTATTTATACGGTGCCCATGTGGATATCCATACCGATCACAACAGCCTCCAGTATATCTTTAAGCAGAAGGACTTGAATTTACGCCAGAGGCGGTGGCTAGAATTGTTGAATTATGATGTTGATATTTTGTACCATCCTGGGAAGGCCAATGTAGTAGCCGATGCTCTTAGTCATAAATCTATGGGTAGTTTTTCATGTTTGCAGCTAGGGAAGAAGGAGCTAGCCCATGATGTTTTCCAGCTAGCTAGTTTGGGAGTCCGATTGATAGACTCAGGTGATACAGAGGTTACAGTTCAGGATACAGTGATGTCATCTTTGGTGGCGGAGATAAAGGAGCGTCAGTATGAAGATCCTATTCTAGTTCACTACCGAAATATATCTCCTCAGAAAGAAAAGACGTCCTTCGTTATTACAGGAGATGGAGTACTCAGATATCGAGATAGACTGTGTGTTCCTAATGTTGCAGGCCTCCGTCAGCAGGTTATAGGGGAAGCCCATTATTCTCGCTATTTTATCCATCCGGGCACAACAAAGATGTATCATGATCTCAAGGAAGTGTATTGGTGGGATGGCATAAAGAGAGATATAGCGGAATTTGTTGCTCAGTGTCCGAATTGTCAGCAAGTTAAAATAGAGCATCAGAAGCCTAGAGGTTTATTACAGGATATGGAGATCCAGACATGGAAATGCGAGGTAATTAATATGGATTTCATTATAGGTTTTCCCCGTACTCAGCGGAAGCATGATTCAATATGGGTCATAGTTGATAGGCTCACAAAGTCAGCTCATTTCTTACCTGTCAGAACTACCTATTCGGCTGAAGATTATGCAAAGCTCTACCTTAAAGAGATTGTACAACTTCACGGTGTCCCTACAGCCATTATCTCAGATAGAGGGGCACAGTTCACAGGTAATTTCTGGAGATTTTTTCAGGATGGATTGGGGACTCGGGTGAGTCTTAGTACCGCTTTTCATCCGCAGACAGATGGGCAAGCGGAGCGTACTATACAGACACTTGAAGATATGTTGAAAGCTTGTGTACTTGATTTTCAAGGCAGTTGGGATGATCATTTACCTCTTATTGAGTTTGCCAATAATAACAGTTATCATTCCAGTATCCAGATGGCTCTTTATAAGGCTTTGTATGGGCGGAGATGTAGATCCCCTATAGGATGGTTTGATATTGGAGAAAACCAGTTAGTGGGCCCAGATTTGATTCAGCAGGCAGTTGACAAGGTAAAAGTAATTCAGGAAAGATTGCTAGCGGCTCAGAGTCGACAGAAATCCTATGCAGATAGTCGACGACGCAAGTTGGAATTTGAAGTAGGCGATTGGGTTTTCGTGAAAATTTCATCTATGAAGTGAGTGATGAGATTTGGCAAGAAAGGTAAGTTGATCCCTCGGTACATCGGACCATACAGAATTGTTCGTACAGTGGTTAAGGTGGCATATGAGTTAGAGCTACCGTCTGCGTTGGAGTCTGCGCATCCGATTTTTCATGTGTCGATGCTTCGTAAGTGCACTGGAGATCCTTCCATAATTGTACCTGTAGATGATATTCAAGTCACCGAGCAACTTTCCTACGAAGAAATTCCTATTGCCATTCTAGATAGGCAAGTACGGAGACTCAAAACCAAAGATGTAGCTTCAGTTAAAGTCTTATGGAGAAATAATAATAATAGAGAGGAAATGACCTGGGAAGTCGAAGAAGACATGAAGTCCAAGTACCCACATTTATTTCCACCTCTAGAGGAGACTTAGGCAGAGACACCATTTTCCTCAGGTATGTAATGCTTTCTTTGATGTTTTCTTGGTCATGTGGGGCCATAGTATTGATTTATAGCTGTTGTGATTGGTCGTGTGAGGCCATAGTGTTGTGTATTATATTATGTAGCCCTGTGAGGCACTATTTTGGGTTGCTGTGAACAAGATGGATTGGTACATTTACAGGAAAAAATCTGGCAAAATTTTTATAAAATCCTTGAGAGCTTAGCATTCGGGGACGAATATTCTTAAGGGGGAGAGAATGTTACACCTTGGAATTTCGTGTCGCTCGCATTATGAACATGCCAATGTAAATCTAAAGTAGACATAAATCCCTTGTAAGGTGAAGAAGGATGTTCGATGATTCCAATTAAGATTCCAAAGGCATTTGAGGCTAAAGAAGTAAGTTTGTCGGAGAAAGCTAAGGTTGGGCCATGTTTTGGGAAATTTCGTATCATTTGAGCTATGCATTGCCTAGTATCACCTTGAGGAAGAGATATGAGGTCCCTTAGATGGTTAATGAAGTATTATATAAGTGTCAATAAGGTTCCATAAGGTTTGGAGGTTGGACGAATTGACGCGAGAAAGTTTCGAAAAAATTTGGGTTATACGGACCGAATAACTTATACGGCCCGTAAAATGGTCCGTATAACCAGTCCAGAGATGGGTAAAATATGGTGGGATTATACGGTCCATTTATACGGACCGTATAATGGTCCGTATAATCGGGTCGGGCCAGCTTTTAATTTTTTTATATATGGACGACCCTAGTTCATTTATTTCATTTCCAACTTTTCCCAAAGTCCTAAAAGCTCTAGAACCTTCTCTCAACCTTATCCACACAACCCAAGAGAGATCATAGATCAAATAACAAGAATAAAAGGATCCAATTGTTGGAAGGCTCACTAGGGTTTGTAGAACTCAAGATTTTCTTTGGTGATTGAAGTTGGGGTTTCACTCAAGTGAATGATTTGATTCAAAATCTTTCTCTTGTGTGATTAAGGTGAGTTTCTATACTTGTTTCCATTTTATTAAAAGTATTTGGTTGTTGAATAACTTGGATGAGGCAAAAAAGTAGAAGATGAAGCTCAAATATGAATTTAATGATATTTTTGAATAGTAAATTAACTTGAGTCATGATTCTTAGTGTGTTATGAGTATAATCTTGTTGAGGGGGGAGGGTACTAATGATGTTGAGGAAGTATTGTATGTAAGTGAATATGGTGTTATGTTGTAGCTATCGTTACAGATGACCTTAACAAGGAGTTTTGAGGATTGGATAATGCTTAACTTGAAGAAGCCTCTTGAGTATGATATTATGGATGTTGCTATTGATATTTGGGAATTGTCCATTATATGGAGGGAGTCAATGAAACAAAGGAAATGCTGCCCAATTTTCTCTAGCTTATGAATTATTCTAGTTTGAACTTAAGAGTGTCTTTAAGACTTAACCTTAGTATGATCCTTTTAAATGTAGATCTTGTGAACGTGGAAGGAGAACATTAAATGATTAAGGAGATGTTAAGGCTATTCCTTCTTCACTTTGGCATGATCCTATGTTCTGAGCCAACAAGTGATTTAATGAGCTTCCATATTACTCTACTCCTAGAAGCATTAGGAGTATTTCAGTCTTTGATGTCCCTATACCCCGTATGATTGTTCCTTCTGTTCATGGGTCTTGAGATTACTTATGTTGATGATGTTAGGTCAAAATTTGCCCATCAGAGGTAATATGACCTAATGTCACTCCGAGAGTTCTATGTATACATTTCAGTTACGCATTGCATTCATGTACATATGCATATTGACCCATGACCAGAAGGCGTTATATACGCGTATATTATATGTACATGGGGTATGGGAAAATGGATAGGCATTATTTACGCATTACCACCTGATCAGTGAGTGCACCTTGATGATGATATATGGATCGGGTCATACGTTCCTCGGCATTATTATATGATATATGGATCGGGTCGTACGCTCCTCGGCACTATTATATGGGATGTGGATCGGGCTAAACGTTTCTCAGCATTATGACCTATATTTATATACATGAGCATGATTATCATTGAGAGCATGCAGATTATGCGCCCACAGAGGCATTGTCAATTATACAGATACTTGTTCATACAAATCTATACAGACAATTAGTTAGCTTTGAGTTCCAGATTCCGTTCATGATTCTTACGCTTATACTTATGTTACTCTTATGCCTTACATACTCAGTACATTATCCGTACTGACTCCCCTATTGTTCGGGGGGCTGCGTTTATGCCCACAGGTTCAGGTAGACAGACAAGTAGTCCAGCTCTGTAGGACCTCTATATCCAGTAGTGGTTAGTGCGTTCCATTTGATCCGGAGCTGCAGTCTACTTTGGTATGCCATTCTTATGATGATGTATATGCATATGGGTATGACGGGGCCCTGTGTTACACCTCAGAAAATTTACCGTTCATGCACAATGAATAGACTGATGAAGGACACGAAGTATACGATGTTTCAATGAGTAAGAAATAGCAGTTGATGATCCTAATTGAGATTTCGAAGACATTCGAAGGAAGGGAAGAAGGTTTGCCAAGAAAAGCAAGGTATACGGTATGTATTGAGAAAGATTTATGAGTACCGAGTTAATGGTAACTTCATGATGTCTTGGAGAAGAGCTATAATGTCCCTTAGATTGTTAATGGAGTGTTAAACAAGTATTAAGAAGGTACCATAAGGATTGGAGATCAAACGAGTCGACGAGAAAGAGTTCGGAAAAAGCTGGGCATTGTACGGCCAAACATACTGGCCGTATAAAACATACTGGTCGTATGTTCAACCGTATATCCTGCCCAGAATGGCAGCTCCACTGGACCAAATATACAGCCAGACATACGGTTCATATAATTTATACGGACCGTATGTTGGTCCGTAGAATTGAGTCGGGCAGCTTTGAAAATTAATATAAGAGACCCCAAGTTCATTTATTTCATTTCATTTTCACCTCTCACCTCAAGAACACTCTAGAACCCTCTCTACTCTTCATCCACAAGAACTCAAGAGAAGTTTATGATCAACTTCATCAAACCAAGGAAATCAAATGCAAGAAGCTCTCTAGGATTTCTTGGAGTCAAGAAAACTCTTTCGATTGAAGCTAGGGTTTTTCTTCAAGTGAAAGATTATCATCCAAAACTTGCTCCTACACTATATAAGTTAAGTTTTATGATCATTCTATGTTGTTTAAGGTATTGGGAGGTTGAAAGACTTAGATTATGAAAGGAGATAGAAAATGGGTTACAAAGATGAGAATAATGAGATTTTGAGTAGTAGCTTGAGATGAGTTATGATTCTTGAGATATTGTGATTGTAAATATGTTATAAATGACATTAATGACATGGGGTAAACATTATATGCAATAAAACGTAGTAGTGTACTATGACCATGATTATGGGAGAATTGAAGTGAAGTTGTGAAATGTGGATAATGTAGATGAATGAAGATAGTTTGGTGATAATGTTGAGAATGTTATTATAGATGTTTGGGATTTGATAGATGATATGTGGAAAGTCGTATAAATAAAGGAAATGCTGCCCAATTTTCTCTAGCTTTAGTAAGCATGTTCTTATAATCGATTAGCTAATGTTAATACGAACTTTCTTGAAGGTAGAAATGCGAGCATCGAAGGAGAACGATCAAGCGATAGAATTGTTAAACGAAAGAGGTATGTAAGGCTAGTCCTGTCTTTCTAAGGCATGACTCCATGACATGAATTCTCCTATATTTCCATGACTTCCCTACACACCGGAAATTATGAGTCTATGGTTATAAAGAGCTTTTCATATAAAGAAAAGAGATACAATGCGAGTATGATGATGATGACTATGAGTTGAACCTGAAAGTTCTAAAGTTCATGATATGCTAATTCCATAAAGTTCTTGCTATGAATACGATATGATGTTTCTACAATCTAATGACCCTATTTACGATCTCTTGAGGTTGCTCGTTATGTTACACTCACCTTAAAATGTTAATTCCTTCAAGGTGAGATATGATGAATATGATCACTCCATAATGAAATCGGGGGTTCTCGACCTTATGTCACCCCGATATTGATATAGATTGTCTATAAGCTCTAATGCATGTCCTATGACCAATGTTCTGAAAGATTACGAGTCTATGTTCATAGGGGGTTTCATATGAGATAAAGGCAAGAGATATGCCATAGATACGATAATGGTAATGATGAGCCTAAGATTAGAGACTATAAAGCCTATCACGCGATATTTTTATGAAGTTCATGCTACGAATATGATATGATTTTCATAGATTGTCTTTAAATTCAAATGCATGCTCTATGAAAAGTTATGATAAGCTTATGAGATATATGTGGTGATAAAAGATTTTTGTAGTGATGGCAATGATGATGATGAGATATACCGAGCCTTGTTATGGTCGGGTATGGAAGACATGTATGTGATACTGTCGAGCCACTACGTGGCCGAATACGAATATTGTCGAGCCACTACGTGGCCGAATACGGGTAATGTTTAATGTGTATGAGCAGATACGGTACTATGATATGTATATGTACGTGTATTCCGTGGCCCTTAAGAAAAGGTAAAGTGAGCATGACAAACCTCTCAAAAAGGTATTTGATCTTTTATTTTATGCTGCCCTTCACTTTTACTTATGTTACTACTCATGCCTTACATACTCAGTACAATGTTCGTACTGACGTCCGCTTTCTTTGGACGCTGTGTTCATGCCCACAGGTAGGCAGGGAGGTGATCCAGACTCGTAGGAGCTACTAGCATACTTTGAGAGCACCCCATTATTCCGGAGGTGCCATTGACTTATTCTTTTGTGTGTGTGTATATATATATATATGTTTTGGCATGACGGGGTCCTATCCTGTCCATATGTCTAGTACTCTAGTAGAGGCTCGTAGATACGTATGTGTGGGTAGTGGTCTCACGATGTCCTTATTGTATGTACATTATTTTGATAGCCGAAGGGCTTATGTATATAAAGGTAATTATGTTTCGAAGTGACAAAAATGGTTTTTCCTATGACTTGAGTATGAGATTAATGAATGAACGCTTGATGAGTACGATGGGTAATTGTATGAGCGGTGCTCAGTGGTTAGCCCCGGGTACCCGTCATAGCCCCTAGTCGGGTCGTGACACCCTGTCATGTCCTTTCTATAGCTTGATATTCCAATAGCGGTCTGTAGACAGATGTAAGTGTATGTCAGATGATGTAGCCTAGTTGGCTCCTATTCTTTTGTGTACAGCATATGTAGCAGCCTAGTTGGCTTGTACTGTTATTTTAGCTTGTATGTATGTAAATGTACAGAGTTCATGATGTCGCCCTTTCATGAGGTAGTATGAGATCAGTTTAAGTCACTTATGGGCCCTTGATGTTCAGTATGGTTCATATATGAATATAGGGGTGTTTGGTCACTAGAGGTTAGACTTTCGTCATGACTCATCGGTTTGGGTCATGACAGCAAGTTCAATAACGTAACACATGAGGCTGGCGTGAAAGTAAGGTTTGATACCCAGACCATCCAGAAGAGAGGAAGTTTCAAGTAATTTGGGTCTATTATCCAAGGAAATAGAGAGGTTGATGATGATATCCCACATCGTATTAGTGTAGGGCCAATTAAGTGGAGGCTCGCATCCGGAGTATTGTGCAACAAGAAAATACCACCAAAACTTAGAGGAAAATTCTACAGAGTGGTAGTTATACCAACTATGATGTATAGGGTGGAGTGTTGGCCAATCAATAAATTTCATGTTCGGAAGATGAAAGTTGCGGAAATGAGGGTGCTGCGATGGATGTGTGGGCATATTAGGAGAGATAGGATTAGAAATAATGGTATTCGGGACAAGGTGGGAGTGGCTTTTGTGGAGGACAAGATGCGAGAAGCGAGACGGAGATGGTTTAGGCATGTGAAGAGGAGAGGCATTGATGCCTTGGTGTAGAGATGTGAGAGGTTGTCTATGGATGTTTTCAGGAGCAATAGAGGTACGCTGAAAAAGTATTGGGGAAAGGTGATTAGACAGGACATGACACATTTTCAACTTACCGAGGACATGACCTCATACAGGAGTTTGTGGAGGACATGGATTAGGATAGAAGGTTAGTATGTAGGAGAGAGTTGTCTTTCTTATCCTCCCATACTAGTAGTCATAGTATTACTCTTGTAGTTTCTTGTCCTTCGATTTCTGTTACTAGCTGTTGTTTCTTGTACTTCGATTATTATATTAATTTGTTGTAGTTACTCTTTCCTTTTCAGAATGCTTTGTCATGCTTTGTATAGTATTTTTTCATGGCTTCTTCACTTCAATTGTTTCTTTTCAACAAGAAAGCACTTGAGGAAAAACTAAAGGCCCCTTGCTTTCGTGTTAATTATAGGAAGAAGAAAAGGTAAAACTCCCTTTGCGTTGCCTAACGGTAAAATGTTACTTTTTTGTTTTTGGTACATTGTAAAAGATTAAATAAACTTCTTACATTCCTTCATACGTTGTATCACTATGCTCAATAATGTGACGTAGATTTATCCATGCATTTCTGACACAATGCAAAAAAAAAATCTTAGGTAAGACCCATTTCCATGTGATCTCACTTCTCAACAGGCCAACAAGTCTATTATTTATGTCTCTTAGATAATACTGCATCCGTGATCCATCCTCATATATCCAAACTATACCTATATTTTTACATATGATATTTGTTCTTTCCTGCCTGATATTAGTATTCTAAGTCGGCACTATTGTCACAAAAGAATAATGGGTACATTGATACTCTACATTCTAAAAATTGTATAGCAGTTACTAACAGTATAATTGCTCTAATCATATTAGGAACCTGGCTCACGTTCCTAATATTTGATCCTAATGTGCACTATTCCTGGTGTTATAAGAAGTCTCAATTAGTCTGATTATATAAAAACTAAGAGATCTATATCTATATATATATAATAGGAGACGTACAAGCAATGTGGTTAAGCTAAGTGACAAGCTAATAACAAGTCACTTAGCAAATTTAGTACAAAATTAATGAGATGTAATAACATTTTTGAATTTGAACGAAAGATAAAAAAATAATTGAAATTCAATAAAAAGATAAATCTGAAAATTTAGTTAATAATGTTTATCTTAGCTTACATACATCGAGCTTATCTAAGCCTAAAAATATGGAACTTATCTAAACTTATCTCAACAAATCCATTATCAAAACTAAATGCAGTATTATATTAAATGGGTTATTCAATATTATATTGAACTATTAAAAGAAATGAGTTGAAAATTAAAAGAATGAGCTGGAAATTAAATTACATCAATTACTCTCTAGCAATCTATATCTATATATATAAAATAGGAGAGGTATAAGTAATGTGGTTAAGCCAAGTGGCAAGATAATAACAAGCCACTTGGCAAATTTAGGACAAAGTTAATGAGATGTAATAACATTTTTGAATTTGAACGAAAGATAAAAAAATCTATATCTATATCTATATATATATAATAGGAGAGGTATAAGCAATGTGGTTAAGCCGAGTGGCAAGATAATAACAAGTCACTTGGCAAATTTAGGACAAAGTTAATGAGATGTAATAACATTTTTGAATTTGAACGAAAGATAAAAAAATAATTGAAATTCAATAAAAAGATAAATCTGAAAATTTAGTTAATAATGCTTATCTAAGCTTACATACATCGAGCTTATCTAACCCTAAAAATATGGAACTTATCTAACTTATCTCAACAAATCCATTATCAAAACTAAATGAAGTATTATATTAAATGGGTATTCAATATTATATTGAATTATTAAAAGAAATGAGTTGAAAATTAAAAGAATGATCTGGAAATTAAATTACATCAATTACTCTCTAGCAAATAATTTAGTATTTCTATCAATTTCCGATTATACAAATTTAAACCAATAAAGATGTAAACTTTTAAATTGAGATAGGAAATTTGAATTCGGATACATAAAAAATTTAGTCCCTCGGATTTCATAGCATTTTTATTTAAAAAATTCGTAATCTTTTTATGCGGTAATTTATCATCTTAAAAAAAGCATATCTTAACATAATGAACAAAACAAAAACAACAGCAGCAGGGAACTGAAAAAATTTATTTTAAAATTAAAGATTAAAAATATCAACACTAAAAAAATATAAAATGGATTTATAAAGTAACTTAAGGAGTAAAGTCTTCATCATGATGAAAAAATAAAAATAAGATAGCAGCAAGGATGGGGGCGTTAGGCGTGGAAACAAATCAGTGGGGGTTGGGGTGGAGGGGATAACAAATGTATTGCGTATAACATACGTATTTATTTGTCTTTCAAAACTAAAAAAAAAAATGTGATAGCTTTGCCAATAATATAAAATTTAAACATAAGAATAGAAATATATTATTCTTATTTGAAATTGAAATGATCTATTAAAAGTTGAGTTTAGCTCCTACTTGGGGATAAGGCAAATCGAGTTTAAATAAGGATAATAAAGCACACACTTCGAAATTTTAGTATAAACAGATAAGTACAATGTTTATGCTATATTATATCATTTGTTGAAAGATATAGCTTTTAAAATTAAATGTAAAGTTTTGAATTGAAATATAATCTTTTTGAAATTTGAATCTACTATCCTTATCCATATTTCCTTGTCGTTTTCCTATTTAATCCCTTCCAATCAAATGTGGGAGCCAACATTCACAAAGCTCAACAAGTTTTTTCATCTGCAATAATATGAGAATTCTAATTCTTATTCTCATATTGTTTTCATTATTTTATTGTAATTATTTGGTTCACTCCTGGTCATTCTTCTTTCTTTTGTGATACCTTCTAGATTATTTAAAGAGATAGTTTTGTTTTTGTTTTAGCGCGTTACAATCCTCATTATTCACGTTTTTAATCACACTACTTATGTAAATTGATGATTGTTGTTTTTATTGATGCATTTCAACATCTCTATAACATTTTTTTGTTGGATTTATTTGTAGTAGAAAGTCTCAAGATAAGTTCATGCCGTTAATGGGGACTAATTGAGTTTGTTACTCAATGTCTCAAATTTATTATCTTAAAAGATTTAATTTTGACTGACAATTGACAGGGCTCGAGATATCAGGGTGGAGTTGTTACCACGAGAAGTCATGGATAGTAGCACAATGAAACTTAATAGGGGGTTCGTGCTTAGAGAGAGTCATGCCCAAATTTTCGTGTATAAAGAAGCACATATTACTTGACGTTCTAATTGTAGTAGAATTTCTTTGATGGTTCAACAATTCATTGTGCTACACTGCTTCTTGCAAATATATATATATATATATATATATATATATATATATATATATATATATCACTGCGGAAGGAGAATATTCTTACTCTTATTCTCGGAGTTTCAAGCTATTTGCATTCAACTTTAATTTCTTTGAACAAGATTTTTGCGATCAATGGTAAGCACAAAGATTCTATTCAACATACTACTTTAACTATGATACGTAGTAGCTAGCAGCATTTACCTAAAAAGGTATTTTTATTAACTAATATCGCTACATGAACACTTTTCAACAAGATTTTGTATTTGCTCTATTAAGATGGTCTAAAGAGAATCGTAATATTAGTGTTCGGTTTTTCAAAAAAAAAAAAAAAAGTTCATTTTTTGTTGGACAGTTTCCCTAGGGGTTGATTTCATTATTTGGATAGGTTCCATTTATATTCAAATTAATCAAATATATAGGATACATTATCATTTATATTCTAGGCCGCCAAACTATAAATTTGATTAAGTACATCATAATATAAATCTCCATGTATTTATCTTTGACTTATCTATGTATACATTTAAATTTAATTAACACTAATTTTTATTTATCGCCATTACCTCCTTTTGAATTAAATTAATATTATATAAGAGATAATTTATAGTTCTTCTCTCACCAAAACAATAATATCAATTGGCTTTATAATTTAGTCTTTGAATTTGAGTAAATAACAACATAAAGGAGACAACAAAAATCTAAAAGTTATGGGCTCAACTTGAAAGCTTTGCAAGATTTAGAAGTTAGAGTTAATATTAATCAAACATCATTCAAAACGAAGATACAATTTGATTGGATGGTAAATCTTTTAAACAAAGAAATAATTCCACAACAAAATATTTTTTTAAAAAAAACACGAAATAAAATAGTCGTATGACATTACTAATAAATCAAAAGTATCAGGTATTTTGAACAAAAAGATCAAATTTAAAAAAAAAAAAAAACACGATTAAAAAATATGACATTGTTGTTAGCTAATAAATATGAAATGTATGCTCAATTTCAAAATGACATTTATTTAATAAGATTAACTCAGTTATGAAATGTATGTTTGACTTTTCAAATAAAACATTGAAAATATATGCTAGAGTTTCTTTTTGTGTTTGCAACCTAATCCAGCTAAACCAAGCTATCAAATAATTGAGATTTTAATAGATAAAACATATACAAAAGGAGGATAGTAGTCATATGACATGAAGTCGACTGTCACATTAAGAAAAAACCACATATGTATCAGTATTGAAACAAAGTTAATAAGCATTACATAATAATATTTGATTGAGATAAAAGAATTTGAATTTGGCTTGAAAGATAATATGTTTTTAATTGCATAAAAAAAAATATTTAAATTAAAAGATAAAAGTATTTGAATTGATGTTCAAAAGAATTTGAAATTGAATTGAATTGAATTAATAGCTAGCTTAACATAATTAATAAAAATAATTAAATAGTTGCGGTTAATGTTTGAATTTGAGTTTAAACTGAATATAGTTCATTTAAATTTGTCTGCATTTTGATGATTTTTGCATTCTTAAAACAAATTCATATTGTGAATAAGATCAAATTTTAGAAAATAAGCCAAAAACAAAAACACCGAATAATGAAAATAAATATATAAATGTATTTATACTTTGAATTAACTTTATAAATAAGATAATTTAAATAAAAATACTAAAACACTTAATTGATAAACATTAGGGCGATACATTCAATTATTAGAGCTTTGGTTACCATTAATGTAATATTTTCTAACTATATCATTTTTTGAAATTCATTTAAAGTAAAATATTGAATCATTACAGAATTGTTATAAAATATATCACTATTTTTAATAATTATTCTTTATACTACATGCATCAAATTACTTATACAGATAATTTACAATTAAAATGTTATTGTGCTCAATTATCAAGATTATATATGTTCAAAACTTATTTTTCATATTTTTACTTCACTTATATTATAAGTACAGTTAAGTCCATAATATGTGTTCGGTACTTTCGGATACTGTATTTAAGTTTAGAGAAAAATCTATATACACCTAATTAATAATTGATGAATTCAGGATTTTAAGAAAATGGATTTGAGAGACGGACCACAGATGTGAGATGTTGTTGGATACATGATTCCAATATATAATTGCCAAGAGATATGGGAGGATAACCATATTAATTTTTTAAAAAGAGTTTAATGTTTATATAACGAGGGTAATAATATTTTTCCTTATTAACTAAGTTGCTTGGAAATTAATTATAGTCGTTCCTTATAATATGCAACTGAAACAAGTTCTTGCTAATGGTTAAAAAAGAAAAGGAGGGGGGAGGAAGAGGGGGGAGGAAGGTTGTTAACAATAGAAGAAAACATATCATAATATTAAAACACAAAAACAAGAAAACGTTCAATAATAGAGGATAAAAAGGTACTTAAAAGTTCAATTGAGATGGTGAGGGTTGGGGGCGGGGGGGGGGGGGGGGGGGGGGGATGTCCTTGTTCAAAGTCAGAGGAAGGTGTTTAACTTTTAAAGCAAAATTAGAGGGAAATTTTTTCCCCTATAATGATATAATTTTAATCAAAGTTAAATAAAAATATTATTAAGGAAGTAAAAGAAATTCTATATCTATTTAAGGAACTAACAATATATCCTAGCAATTATCATCCGTCTTTTCTAATTTCATACAAATTTTGTTATTAAATACATTGCATTAAAAGATACAATGACAATCGAATTTTGTTAAAATAATATATGATTCAATGTATTTAACAAGCAAGATATTTTTTATAATATATTTTTAATACTTTCTGCGCATCACACGGGTACGAATACTAGTATATAAAATACGAGAGGTACAAGCAATGTGGTTAAGCCAAGTGGCAAGCTAATAACAAGCCACTTGGCAATTTTAAGACAAAGTTAATGAGAATTAGGACAAAATTAATAAGAATTGTAATACAAGTGTTGAATTGATAATTGAAAGATAAATTTTAAATTTTAATGAGAAGATAATTCATTAAATTAGATTCCGGTAAATTTGAATTTTGAAGAAGTGATCAAAACCTAATGGAATTCTTTATCATTTTATCTTCAACAATGAAGAATTCAAATCTTGAACATACAATTATTTTCCTTTCGTTGGTATCCTCCAATTTCACTATATATAAAAAAATAATAATAATAATAATAATAAAAGTTCCATTTTTTCTTATGATCCCAGACTCCTATCAAGATGATCTGGCAAATGTAGAGCTCATTTGCATTTTGAAAATAAAGCAAATCCAGCATAAAAATAAACCAAAAAATTTACATTTATATAAAAAAAATTATATTAATAATTTGTTAAATTTTACTAAAAAGTAGTTGGGAATTGATAATATCTAACCAAATTTGAGATAAAAGAATGATTCTGAATTTGAGTTGAGATAACTATATTAATTCAAATTTAAATTGAAAATACAAATATTTGAATTGAGAAAAAAAAATACTTTGAACTGCATTGCATTGGGTAAAAACTACTTTGAACATATCCCTTATTTGAATATGAATTGAAGATGAAAATTCTTTTGTGATAAACACTAAAATATGCTGAGAGATATATTTAGATTACACACACTAATCTTTTGTGTAAATTGTGTCTGATTTAAAAAGTGTGTGATCTTTTGTATAAATTGTATCTGATTTAAAATGTTATTTGAATATATCCATATAAAATATCCAACTTATAATTTGTATATTTTTCTGAATGGAAATATAAAAACTCTTTACATTTTGAATTTCAAGTTTTTTTTTTTTTTTTTGAAACATGAAATACACACACACCCGTATGCAGGAAAAATAGCATACCATATGATTTAACTTTTTTTTTTTTTTTTTTGCAACCTTACTATTCCAATTTAGTATCCAAAGACTATTTTAAGCTTATCCTTCAATTCTATCGTTTATCTAATAGATGATATAATAGTAGTTTACGACTCTTTTGTGTTATTCCATAACACTTTACAATTTGTCACTATAAAACGTTACTTACCTCACTTTTAACACAACTTTTTTTTTGAAAAGCCTATTATATTGTAAAATTAATTTTCTTCTTGTTGTAAAATAATAAAGCAAGCAAGAAGAATATTTCAGAGAAAGAGAGAAGAGAGGGGAATTCTTTATTTCTTCTTGTTAGGGATTGATTTACAATGAAGGGAGTCTCTATATTTATAGGGAAAAAGTACCTTGATCCTAAAGTCACTAACCCTAATATTTCTCCTAAAGATAGACATCCATAATAATAAATAATATTTATAACACTCCCCCTTGGATGTCTATTTGATAGATAATGTGCCTCGTTAAAACCTTACTAGAAAAAACCCAGTGGGAAAAATCTAGTGAAGGAAAAAGAGTACACATTGCTAATACTACGCTATTTGGTTGCCTCATTAAAAACCTTACCAGGAAAACCCAATTGGGACAAAACCTTGACTAAGGAAAAAAGAGTACAACGCGTATTAACTCCCCCTGATGGGTACATCACTCCAAAACTTGAATCTTCGCATTCCAATCTTGTGCACCATCTTCTTGAAAGTTGTAGTTTGCAGAGACTTGGTGAATAAATCAGTCATATTATCGCTCGAACAAATCTCTTGCACGTTGATATCACCATTCTTCTGGAGCTTGTGTGTGAAGAACAACTTTTGTGAAATAAGTTTTATCCTTTTATGAATTCACTATTTAGTTGGGCTATGTATGTTGCTACATCTTCAGTCTTTGGATAGAGTTGCATCAACATATAATATTGTTTAAATCACTCCAAGTGCATTCCTGAATTGCTTTATAAATAAATGTTATCTTTATATGATTTGACTGTCATATAGAACAACATCGTATGACTGTAATCCCTCAAAGTCATAGCAAAATATATAAATGCATCAATATCATAAAGATATGGCACTTCAGGGTCAAAGAGTTCTACAAGTTTCTCATTTCAACTTCTTTTGATAGATAATCTATTTCTTTTGAAAACTCTTCAAGAGTTTCAATGATATTCAAGTAATCAACGTGCACCAACAATATGACAGATTTTGATTTTCACAAAGACATAAGGATAAATAGAGTCATTTGTGCCCTTAGTCAGTAAATATTCATTAAGGTGATAAAATCGCGTTCACCTTGCTTAACTTAATTCATATAAGAATTATGAACAAATTTCTACAACTTGTATATGCTTCAGGCATTTAAAATTCTTCAAGAATTTTCATATAATTTTGTCAAGTAATTCATATAGGCTGCGCCAACATCTATTTCTATTTGAATACGTGACATCTTCTGGTGTCTGGACAGCAGGTCCAATAAGCTTTACGTTTATCAAGATGCGTCATTTCACTTGATAATAATTTCTACGTTAGCATGTTTTAATAGACGTGGAATTTAGATCCTCACAGTCTTTTACAATATTGCGCTATATTGTACCAAAGATATCGTCGACGATATATCATTTATATCGGTTCGCAATGTGACATAACTTGTTGAGATCTCATCACTTCCATTATTTCTAGGTTCCTAACCTCTCATGAGGTTTCATGAAGTGTTATGTCGTAGGCTCTTCAAGAGCACATTGCCTCCTTATAATGATCATTGTCTCTTTATAATGATCATTGATCATTTTCCTCCTCTTTCTTTTCAATAATTATTGCATTTGAAACCGATTAGTCTACCACGCTTCATGCATGTTGTAGCCTCTGTCCTTCAGGGACATGAATTTAATAGGAGCATTTTGCAGCTGAAATTAGAAATTAACTTTGGGTCAGCAAATGCTTCTAGCATTTGAGTTGAATTATCTTTTGAATGAGGATCATACTAATGATAATTCATAACATATTTCTCAGCTGCTTCTTCTCTCCCCCTTATGTTAGAAAAACTAATATATATCCCATCTTCTTTAGGGAAATCCATCTTTGTGCATCACGATAGATTAATTAATCATATACCACACATAAAAAACTGTTAGATGGAAATATTTGATTCCTAACCCTGAACCAATTGTGAGGAGAGAATTTATTATAATTTATTGATCTGAAGCATACAAGTGATGTTGTATACAATACATCATATCTTAGACCAGCATATGAAGCTTTGTTCTCATAAGCAATGGTTTAGCTATTTATCGGAGGCATTCAACGCCAAACCAGCTTTGATATAAACCAACATTAACAAGATGAATTATCTTGATTACATAATCTGAAAATTGTGCTCTCAACTCAATTATTTTGAGCAAGTAACTTCGCATATGTCAAACTGCGGGTTGACAATAAACACACATGTGACCGTCTTATCGATGCATCTATTTAAGACATCACATAATAGGTGAACGGGCCCATATTCACCTTTTATACTTTTCAGAATTTAGGGAACTCAATCCCAACTTTAGTCAGTATAATCAACTTATCATGAGAACAAGCAACAACAATAAATTCTTGAAGAATCTTCTAGTTCTTCAATATATGTCAAATACTCAATCTGCACATCATATTTGAATCGGGATGATCAAATCGCTCATGCCGACTAATAAAATTATAATACTAGTATACTTCAGGTTTACCATACAATGTGCTATTTTAGTAAACTTCTGGTTTACAATGACATGAATTATTTTTTGTACCAATAAACTTCTGGTTTACCATGTGATTCATCGTGCTTATATTTGTTTAGTACAATTTGGAGAATAAAGAGGGTAACCATTCATATACATATTTCTTACCCACTATAATTTTCAAGATATTTAATCATTCAATCATTTATAGCTTTAATATGATAGTCATTTACTTTATTAAACTTCAGGTTTACTACTTGAGTTTCAATCATAAGAACTTTGTATATTACAATCTACAACGAATGACATAATACTATATAAGCTCTTCAGGAGCCTTTAATTCATTCTCCATAATCACATATATTGGACACTACTAGTGCCATGATCTTCTAGCTCTTCTGGAGCTCTTAATTAATTTTGTACGATCAAATATTACTTAGACACTGCTGGCGTCGTGAAAGAAAATTTGATTAGATCTTTCCGATGTCATATAAAAAATTATTAAATGAATTTACATTTAAAGATAATAAATTCATAAATAATGAAAAGTAAACATTATGTTCTAAACTTCAGTTTTTCAAACATCTCCTTCGGGAAGATTCGCTATTAACATATGAATATTTTGTATCTTAGTAGTGACTACATAAATATTACATCCTTGGTCAAGAAAAATATATGAATTTGTTATTTCCTTCAGGGAAATCAATAACAATTAATCATGTTATATCAATGTGATTATAATAGACATTTTTCTACAAGATGTATTTTCATCTGCCTTGGAATGATTCATATTAAAAATATTTAATATATTTCGACATATGACAAGAAAGTGCGGCAATGTCTTCATACCACAAAATAACATGTATATCCCTTGTTATTTGCTCTTAACAAAGTATGTGGGACAGTGGACTATTCAAGTAGGAATGCAATTAATTTTTTTATGCTGACGGAACAACAAATATCAAAATATTTAGTGAAAAGCATAGTCCACTTTTAATTCAACTCAACTGTATCCATCTAAGATAAATTTTGATCCATTACAACAAAGACATAATAATCCGACTACAATTAGATGTAACTAATAATTATTAGAAAATTAATTACAATTTGATCTGATCTATCATATTCATTTACTAAACTAATAAAGATGTTAAATGCTACATGAAAGATGATTACTCAAACAATATACTTTCAAAACCCATTCCAATTCGATAGAGGTAAACACAATGCAAAGTCCTTCATCGAAAAGTAAAAGACCATATTAACATGCAGATATACCTATATAATATCATAAAGCAATTTTAGTGGTAAATATTTTCTCTTTTCACTTAGGAGAATGAAACTAGTAAAGTTCAAAATCTTACTATTTCGGGAGTAAAGTTTAAGGACTTATTACTTCAAGAATAATTTCTAAAGTTTTACTACAGCAGGAGTAAATTTTAAATTCTACTACATCGGGAGTAAACTTTAGTCTTTTACTACTTCATGAGTAAATTTCAAATTCTTACTAATTCAGGAGTAAATTTTGATTCTTACTATTTCGGGAGTAAATTTTGAAGTCTTACTACATCAGGAATAAGGCATAGAATATTCAGAATTCTTATCAATTGTTCTACCTCTTTCGGAGGTGAGTGGTGATATCTTCACGATCAAATAAATATATGTATTTATAAGCTTCACTAAATAATATCACATTCACTTTAGGGAATGAATCTGTATTCATAAATTGTTACATTCACTTCAGGGAATAAAACTCTTATGTATGAGTTCTTTGGAAATATTTATCACTCCAGGTGATTGTAGACTACTTCGTATGAAAATAACAGCAAGATATTTGATGCTAGTGATGACAAATCCTATTGTAACTCACAAGAAATATGCATAAATAATTTTAAGGTACCCATTCATTGCATAGATAACAAGTAAATAGTTATTCGTGTTTCTAAATATCGATTAATGACACATAAGAACGTAATAGTTATAATAAAAAATGATTACTACTCTTCGTACCCAGAGTCCTTGTATGACTTGGGTGAAGTTTCAACAAAAGCTCTTTTTTTCTTCTTTTCTTCTTAAGCCATGTGAAATTAAATCTAAAATAGCAAGCTTTACAAATTTATTTGCATCTTCCACAAGATAGAGAAACAAATACCACTGTTAGGATGGCTTTGAAGAGAACATACCTGGTAGTGAACCGGTAATAACGTGAATCAATGGAAGTGGAATTTTTTTTTTTTTTTGCTATAGCGTCATATATAAGTTTTACTAAATATTGTCACATTCACTTCAGGGAATGGACCTATATTTATAATATTTATCAAAAGTTCTCAATCTTCAAGGAAGGAACATAATTATCTGAACGTGGATTAAGCATATCAAATTGTGATAGCTTAAAACTTCTTTTAAGATATTGCTACTTCAGGAGCAAATCGAGTCATGTGTATAATGTAGAGAATTTGTTTTTCTAACATACCTTCAATTATGTAATCACAACAAGCCTTCCGTAATATCCAATGATTTAAAAAGAATGGGCACAAACAATAGCTTTATCCATAAACCTTCTATGCAACTCATGTAATGAAAAATATTAATGTCCTTGACGTGTAGTAACATAAGCAACAATATCTACCAAACTGATCTGAAGTATATAGCAATAGATAAACGAGACAGAAAACTACGTACTTTTGGGTCAGCAAATAAAACTATAAATTTGGAGTTCAAACCTTTGGGATGATTACGTAGCGAACTGGAAACGTTCCACAACTTTACATTACTATTCAGTTTCTCGATTGGTTAGAGCATCGTACTGATAACGTGTTATAAAATAATAAAGCAAGCAAGAAGAATATTTCACAGAAAGAGAGAAGAGAGGGGAATTCTTTATTTCTTCTTGTTAGGGATTGATTTCCAATGAAGGGAACCTCTATATTTATAGGGGAAAAGTGACTTGATTCCAAAGTCACTAACCCTAATATTTCTCCTAAAGATAGACATCCATAATAATAAATAATATTTATAACACTTCTCCATTTAAGTGACAATTTTTTGGTGGTGTCAAGAAATTTGTTTAGTTATTTAGTTGTTCTTATTTTCATTATTTTATTCTTGGCTTGTACAGATTTCTAAGAAATATTTATGTATAGGTCACAGAAATTACGTTGTTGGTGGCACATTATCTGAAAAAGATATCTTGATCACTTGATTCTTTCGTTATATAATGATGTGAGTACATTCAGAAGCATAGAGCCTCTTTTACTACAGGTATATTTGCTACTCCTTTTAAGTTCTTTTCTTTCAAAGCATATTCAGTGTAATTGATATTTTCTTGCCAGAATTTAAGTTCCGAAGAACCTCCTAACATTTAGTTGATGAAATGCATTTATAAACTTAATTTTCCGAAACAGGCATCTATTTATTATGGTGAATGGGCTGATACGCCTAAATTACACCTTTAATATCAGGAGTAAGAGGTCGTTGTCAAATATAGAACCCAACGAGGTTGGGGTCGAATCCCACAGAGAATACAATGAAGAAATATACGTATCAAGTGTAACGCTCGACTATTAGTCTATATTTCAAGGGAGAGGGGAATATAATAGTAGTTGTGTTGTTGTTTGTTCATTAAAGACTAAGAGTGGTTATAAGATGTAAACTATTGGTAAATGGGACCAAGGTTGTGGTTCCAATGAAAAGTAATGCACTTGGGTATCAATTCAACTTATTCATATGCCTAGATGTATTAAACCAAGGGTCACGTGAATCTTGCTAAAAGTTTTCCAACCAAATTAGCAAATTCATCCTAGGCTTTTCCAAGCCCTAGAATGTTTTGTATGAGAACACCCATTTAGCCTCAATTAGCTTTTCTACCTAGCTCAAGCTATTAGATGGATTTAATGACCCAAATTGTTGCTACTAACTCTTTTCCTAACCTCTACTTTCTTTTCCAAGCAAAGTAATGGTAATAAGGCACAAGTAATGTTGTACACCATCACAAGACATTAAAGCATGAAGAGTTAATAGAAAACACCATTAGCATATAAATGAAGTATAACTATGAAACCCAATCACATATCTAACACATTTGGTCCCACAACCTTAGTAAAATAGTTTAGCCACTAATATTCATTAAAAGTAAAGCAATAGCAAAAACTGTATTCATAAAGCTTACAAAAGTATTGAATGAAGAAGATGACAAAAGCTAAAAAATCTCTTAAAGCTCCACCAAACAATAATAAATGAGCTCCACAAAAAGACAACTTAAAATCTGTAGCATAATGAGTCTAAAACCCTAGAAATCTATTTATAGAATCTCCAAACCGGGAACAATTTCCAGACAAAAATACCCCTGCGCATTTGGTGCGAATCGCACTTGGTGTCGCATGTGCAACCTGCGAGTCACAGGTTGCACCAAAGCTTCGTAGGTACTGCATCTTCAAGCAGCTATGGTGCAGCATCTGCTGCATCAGGTGCGACTCGCATGTACCACATGCGACTCGCATGTGGTGCTCGCATGTGCTGCACCACTATCTTCAGTTTTAGCCATCTCTGTCATCAGATGCTGCAGCACCTGCGACTCGCATGCAGTACATGTGACTCGCAGGTGATGTTTTGGTTCACTTTAGCTGGTTTTTGCTTCGTTTTGCCTCAAGTTGCTTCCAACACATGTTATTCTACAAATCAACACAAAAACACGAGAAACGACATCAAAAGTACTTGAGGATTCACAAAAGACTAAGCAGTTGGCATCAAATGCGCCGTAATTTCATGGCATATCATGGGCTTAACATATTACAATAGGAGGAGTTACCTTTGCAGCATTACTATAGCTATGAAAAAAGATGCGCATACCGTCAATTTTAGGATAATATTTACTTAGTAATAATAACATACAATTTGAATTGCAATAAATTGAATAAAATACAAACTAACGTATTTTGGAAAAGATTCTCAATTTTAATTTTAAGTTGGTAAATACGTACCAAGGAACCTACAAAGTTATATGCTTTTCCCTCATCTTTCTTTTTATTTGCTAATTAATTATTCATAGTTGTTTTCCAAAGCTTTCTTTGCAGTCATATATTCATTGAATGTTTATTTTTCTTAATCAATGTTATTATTTATGAACGGTTGCTTCTTCTTCTTTTTTACAGATTCAAGGAGTTGTGGAGTAAATATAATTCATAAAACATTCTGAGTAAGACTAATTAATTATTGAGATTCATTCTTGGAGTTCAAGCATTAGTCTTTTGTTGCCTCTAATTCTTTTTAAAATTTCAACTTTGATTTATCTTCTTAAGGAAAAAATGACAATGAAAAATTGTTTGAAGAAGAAGCAAAGCTCACATTTTCTGCAAGAAGAAACATTTACTTCCTCAGAGAGAATGTGAGAACACGTATTGAGTAGTGCAATTATAGAAGTATAAAAAAATTATCATATTGTGACTAAAATTACAATAATTTAATGATGAATATATGTATTCTATTCATTGTACTTTTTCACTCCGGGTTCATTAATTTGATTTTAGCATTGATGGTTCATTAATTTCTCTATTATTTTTCTCGAGGGAAGGGACCAACATTATTTGAAATTTTCAAGAAAAAGAAAGAATAAGGGTGATGATGGGAAGTTATGTGTTTTTTTGTGACAACCCGGATTTCAACTTAGTTTGCGAGTATAAATGCATATAATACTATTATAAAATTAATTTTCATTCTTATTTTGAGTAATTTGTGCTTATTTTTTATTAAGCTGTTTGAAAAATGTAAATTCTAATTTTCAATATCCAAATTTTAGTCATTACTTAAGAATGTATTTTTCTTATACAATAAAATTTATAGCTTTTTGCTGCTTTTGCTATGTCAAGGAATGCGTGAAAACCATATTGGTAAATTATAAGGAGATCTGACAAGTTTCAATCATATTATCTATGTGTGTAATGGACAATTATTTTAGTCAAATGGCTTTTACAAAATCACATGGCAAATTTGGATAAAAATTAACATGCAATGCAATTACGTGGACTGTGGTTAATTTGAATTGAGTATTGACGTTATTTTGAAGTTGATCTGAAATATGAACTTTTAAAATTGAGCGTAGTCAGCTTTTTATTTAATTAAAAGATAAATAACAGTTTATTTATAGCATAAAAGGAAAATAGATTTTGTTCAAAGAATATTAAAATTTAAAATAGATTGGAATGGGAAATAACTGAAAATTATATTGTAAAAGATATTCCCTATAAAAAGATTCAATTCTTTTTCTAATTTAAATGTCTGTTAAGAAATCACTTTAACATCCTTTACATTATTTTCCATGTATAAGAAGTGTATTAAAAATTAACTTACAACAACATACAAGTGTAATTTCACAAGTGAGTTTTGGGGAGATAGGATGTTAGTAAAACTGCCAATTTAAACATTGAAGCGATTAAACTTAATGTGATATTATAAATAAGATACGACTACTACTGTAATTTCTACGACCGCGCATCGCGCGGGTACGAATACTAGTATATAAAATAGGAGAGGTACAAACAATATGGTTAAGCCAAGTGGCTAACTAATAGCAAGCCACTTGGCAATTTTAAGACAAAAGTTAATGAGAATTGTAATAAAAAAATTTGAATTTCAATGAAAGATGGAAAAATTTAAATGAAATGCTAAAATTTTGAGTTTGGATAGAAAGATAAAAGATCAGTAAGAGTGTTTTTCTATTCAATTTAAAAAATTCGGATGTTTATCTCTTTTTCTTTTTGCCGTTATCTTTTGTCAAATAGTCATTTAATAATTAAAAACCAAATACTACATCTTGAATTGAAATATAAAAATGTGGAAAAAGGTTAAAGAGTAAGGATAACTATCAATTGGTCTTCTTCTATTTCGTGTATGTTTACTTTCAAATTTAAAACTCAAATATATAGATTACGATATATATTATTGAAGGGATCTATCTATTCAAATTTCAACTCAAATATACAAATGATGAGATATGGATATCTTCCAATTCTATCTTTACAGATATTTATAGTCCTTTTTTTTTTTCAGAAAAGAAAAATTTATTTCTAACAAACTGATATGTCATGCAATTTTGAATTTAAATAGTATTTGAGTTGGAATGGAGTTCTAACTTATTATTATTATATATAAATACCTCTTCAGTAACACAAATCATTTAAGCTTTCTTCTGCCCTTTTTATTGTTGATCATTTGTTCTGTTCGTGCTTATTAATTTTCTCACGATCAAGAAGTTATTTTATTCAAAAAAGAGTTCTTTCATCTGGTTAATTCACTATCTTAGAAGCATTGCGCGAGCACAATCTTATTTTGTGTTGTTTCATATTGTTTGTTTTTAACTTCTCTTTTTAGGATACTAACTTATATGGTTATTAGGATTACATGTTTATTTTTTAAAATTTATTATTAGTTTATATTAGCATCTTTTTTCTACATTTGATATAATGTTCTTTAATAGAAGCGCAGGATTATCTAATAAAGAAAGCAAAAAGAGGTGAATGAGCCCAACGAAAACTATGTGTTCTAGAATTCACAACCAGCTTATCTCCAAATATGCTTTGCACATAACTTGATGGTGAGTTTCTTTTTCTTTTATTTCATCCATGATGGTGAGTTTCTGGAAAACAATGTATTTTGCAAAATTGCATATATGAATCGTTTGAGGATCGATCAAAGCTCATTTATATTTACAAAACATTTAACAGTTGACACTTCTCGATATTTATTTTACACCATAAAATTCCTGTGTTTAACTCAACATTCTAATATATCACTATCTTAGCAACTATTTTGGTTACCAATTTTAACTTAAAATTGGCCTTTGCATCACGGAGAGTAAAAATACTTTAGATTCATTTAAAAAGAAAATGGTGCTTTCGCAGGTATACATTATTCAAATTGATTTAAAATATAAAATTTGAAATTTAAGGTATTTGATTATTTTATAGCAACACTACATTTAAATTACAATTTTTTCACAATACTCCCAAACGGTCCTTTTGTTGTTTCACTTGAAAATGTTGTGTCTGATGTATTCGATTACTACACCACACTGTTTGTATAAAATTTTTAATTTTTGAATCTGAAAGTTTTTGAATTGAGATTTATAAAATTGAATTCAGTTTAAATTTTAATTTTAAATTGAGATAAGAAATGTAATTTAAAGTGGAAGTAAAAGAAAAAATATTAAATTTGAATTGAAAGATAAACCTTTTTTAAATTGAAATGATAATGTTTTTTGAATATGATAAGAAAAGCCATACTGTACGTAAGACCATATAACTTAAATCTTAATAGATAAGGCAAAAATTAAAATAATATTTGTACTTAAAATAAAATTTATTATCATGAATAAATATAATGAGGATATATATATATATATATATATATATATATATATATAAGGAAAGTAATGAGAAAGGATATTAAATCAAATAGCAAGCCAATAATAACTCATTTAGTTGTTTTCTATTCATGCACATAATTTCATGGAATAAAAATTAAAACCGACAAATTTTATATTCTTAGCTAAAGAGAAGGAATGTTTAATTGCTTAATACACATAATATGAAAATAACATTAACAAAAACATCAAAAGATTTCAAAACAAAATAATCGAAGGACATGTTTTATATTTTAGAGTAATTCAAAATTATAATTTTGAATAACATATAAATTATTTGGATTATAGGTAAAATACTAAATGAGATAAACTGGTAAAAAATAGCATAACACGGAAAAGATGGGGTTTACAATGTTATATGGATGGAGAGAAACCAAAGGCAATTTAAAAATGTAAGTAGAACTGTGGAAGCTATAGCAAAGACCTATACATGCAACATTAGTTTTGCCCCTAGCATTAGAAGATTACTGCATCTTTACACTTTTTTTTTTTGATGACATGGGAACCCGCAGCCGCTATTCTTGGGGTGCGCACAGGGCAAACCCAGCTCTTGTGTAATAGCTCGCAAACCACACAGAAGAGGTAACCCGCACTAGGCAAACCTTGTGCGACGAGTTCGACCTAGAAGGCAAATTCCCTGCTATCGCAGGCAGGGGGTTTCGAACTTGAGACCTCTATTATGAAAGCCCCATGCTCAACCAACTGAGCCACCCTAGCGTTAGAAGATTACTGCATCTTTGCACTTTCTAGCTGATAGTTTAAAAGTACGCTTATGTTAATTTGCTCCTCTGTTATGACCTGATAAGTTGTAGCTCCTCTATTCCTGTAGACGGTCTGCCTAATCAGTATCACCCTCCTAACAAAACCGAATTTGAGGTTTTTTTACTTCTTTAGACAACTAATTGTGGTATGGTTCATTTGTGGAGTTGTACTAACCACGTTTTTGTGATAATAAAGTTAAGTTAGTTATAAAAAAAAAAAATGAATTTTGAGTAATACAGCATAAAATGTAACAACAGTAAATAGGAAAAACTAAGTATATATACATGTTAACGAGAAATATTTACGAAAAGTGACGATAGTTTTCCTTATTTACAAAACATAACGATATTTTATGAAACATGACGGGTTTTCATATATTTTTCGTTTTTTAATTTTATTTTTAGGAAATAATTTTTAAAAAAAATTATTTTAAACTTTTAAAAAAAACAATTTTATATTTTCTTAATTTTTTTTCTTGGCTCAAAGGCTTAAAAAATTACCTCAAATTTTTGTGTATGAAAAATGTATGAAATGTATATGTGTGAGGGAATTTTTTAATAGTTTTTCATACACGAAATGTGAATGAAATTCCAAGTCTTGAGCGAGATATACACATTTCATACCATTCTCATACATAAAATTTTGAGCGTAATGTTTAGGCCTTGATCGAGATATACACATTTCATACACAATATTTGAGCGAATTTTTAAGCCTTGAGCAAGATATACACATTTCATACACAAAAATTTAAGCGATTATTTTAAGTCTTGAATGTTGTATGAAAGTTGTATACAATGTTGTTGTAGTTGTATTAATTTTAGAGAAATCTAAGATGAGCTTTATACACGAAAATGTGAGCGAAATTCTAAGCCTTGAGCGACATACAAATTTCATACCGTTTTCATACATACAATTTTGAGGTGATTTTTTAAGTCTTGAACGAGATATACACATTTCATACAGTTTTCATACACTAAATTTTGAGCGAACTTTTTAAGCCTTGAGTGAGATATACACATTTCATACATAAATTTTTGAGCCAAAAAAAAAATATATATATATATTTTTAAAATTAAAATATATATATACATTTTAATTATTTTTATTTTTATTTTTTAAAAAAAGTATGGTTGTTATAGGATTTGTAATGTTATGTTTTGTAAATAGAAAACTATCGTTACGTTTCGTAAATATTTCTCCTTAATATGTATATATACTTAATTTATCCTAAAACAATACGTTTGTCTATATTGTATTAAAAGGGGGGTAATAAAAATTGAGACTAAATCAAATGATAAGTTAATAAAAGTCAAATAATAGCATAACAATACTAGGTAACACATGGGCGATAATGATTAGTAAGGAAAAAAAAGTCACAAAAATAAAGAAGGATGAGATTTATTTGAATTATGATAAAAATTTGAAAAATCATGTAAGTAAAATCTAAACAGATAAAGTCAAAAACAAAATTATTGAACAATTCAAGGAACTAATCGTTTTCTTTATCGGAAAAAGCTTATTAGGGGTTTTGGTTATTTCAATCTACGTAGTGAAAATTGAAATATATAATTAATACTATCAATTAAGCTTATTGAAAAGTACCAAATCCAGCAAAATTGGTTTAAAAAATTTAAATTAATAAAACTATTTACAGCAATGCAAGCATAAATGGCAAAATCTTTAGCTATAATTTTTATAAGAAACCATTAAAAATATCAATGCAAGATTAGTGTGGTGAATAGTTACTTTGCATATAAAATTTGTTACGATTAGTTTTTTTGATATCAACCGCGCATCGCGTGGGTACAAATACTAGTTTATATAAAATGAACTAAAACTAATTGTAAGCTAACTAAAATTTAAATAGAACAAAATAAAATCATATTGGATGACAGCAGAATATCAAAAACTATTCAATTAGGTCTCTGATGGTTTAATCTAGGTATTATTAGTAATCATCTCAAATTATTTTTTATATGTTTGGTCTAAAGTAATCACTACTCATTCTAGCTTTTTGGTGTTTCATAATTTTTTTAGCACAACATGAATTTTCAAAAGATTGATTAATGTAGATTTCTATCCAACATTATTTTCTTAATATTATTTTGTTGGTTTTTAATTCTTCTTAAGTTCTCCAAAATTTGTTATAAATGTGGAGATATAGTGACTCCCCACCACTTTTATTTGTAGATGTTGAAATACAAATAGGGGCAAGGACATATAGATAGTGGCATTTATAATGTTTTTTTTTTTTCGTAAGAGGTCAAACGTTAGGTAGAATTTGCCTAAACTACTTTTCGATTATGGGTTTAAGGCTTAGAGGGAGAAGGAAGGAAGAACAGCATAAAAAAAGAGAAAAAAGAAGGGTGGTGATATTAATTAGAAGAATGGATGACAATACGTGTTATTAAATTGTAAAGCCGACTAATATATTCAAGGCCAAATACAAAATCATAACAAGAAGCGAGTTTTATGGTTTAATCTGCGAAGACTGCTAATTATGCTCATATAAGTCTTTCTTTCCCACTTTATTCACACAAATAACCAATAAAAACATAATAATGATAATATGGTGTGATTTAGTTAAGAAAGTAACTTCTTTTATATCTTTATACCTGGCATGAAATCGACACTTTTTTTTTTATTATAAATATTCAAATAGTCTACGTACACTATTAGTTGCATCTATATGTAGTATAATTTTAATATCTACTATTTTACATTAACGTTTTGATTTTCAGCTTTTCTCATCTTGTGTTTCGGGTTTACGTGCAAGACACGTATGTGGAAACTAGTTATATTAAAAGCATGAACTCCATAACTTAAAAATTAAAGCACGTAAATACCTTTTTACTAATAATATAATAGTTAACTAAAATTAAAATATATTAATTAATATTGTGTCTTTTCTAAATAGTTGTGTCCTTTCATTAGTAAACTAATTTTAAAGAAACTATTTGCGAAAAGGGTAAAAAATGACACGGGACTTGAATTGAAATGCAAAAACTATTTGTCTCCGAATTTTCATTTCAATGATGATAGTTAGGAACTATATATCAAGACGCATTGATCAAGTATATGATGAATATATAGATGTATATTCAAGTCAAGCATGGTTTCAAAAGGTAAACCAAGTACATATCTGTATATGGTAAAAAAACGGGGTAGTAGTAATTAGCATATTTTACCATATTTGAGTGAACATTAGGGTTTTAACCTTGGTACTATAAATAGAGGTAAACCCTCTATTTAGGATTATCTGATTTCTACTCTCACACTTTGTAAAATCTCATATTCAAGTCTTTTAAGATATATAACAATTTGGCAAGGGCATAAAGCTAAAGCTCTGCACCGGACCAATTATAGGGCCAAACAATAACACATTCAGGCTGTTTCAATCCTTGTCCTTTATATATAATTGATTGTCATTCCAAATTTCATTACGTATTCCATATTTCGTTACGATTAACAACAGATTAAACCATCATTTAAACCGCGTATAAATTCAATTGTTACCTTTTTTAGGGATAAACATTTGGCGCCCACCGTGGGGCCAGGGATAATAGTGGTGATTTGTTTACAACCCTACTTTCAGTTGATCTCTTGAAGTTTGTGATTTCAGGTTAACCTCAAAATGTCAAACAACAGCCAATCAATTAACTTGAACAATAACGGTGAACCAGGTCACCACGGCAAAAACAACGACAACGGGGTACCAGTCAACAATTTACCCTAAGATCCAAATGGCATTTACCCGACTAATCCAAATGCTGTCAATTCGAATGACGCTGTCGACCTGAATATTGACGGCAATCAGCTCGCTGATCAGTTCAACAGTAATAACCCCGTGATTTCACCCCGGGCATTTGTATGAAAGGCACCGGGTGATACGGGAGAAGAAATTAACTTACGCTTAATATTTGATATGTTGCAGGAACAACAGGTAGCTATAGCTCAACTCCAAAAGAAGAACAGCGGCGCAAGTGCGGAGGAACCGAGCCAATCGGCGAACCGATCCTCAGGGAAGATCAAGTCGCGGACAATGGCAACGGATTGGGCTCCAATAGGTCGTCCGAGGTCCTGACAATGTTTGAAGCATTGGCCAAACGGATCGACATCAATGAGAAAAAGGTGGAAACCTATAATTCTCGAGTGGACCAGATCCCCGGGGCCCCGCCGATCTTAACAGGGCCATGTTCCAAATGATACAGTCAAAGGTTTTACCCTCTGAGCGTGGCCCCAAAGTTGATCCTAAAGAGGTTTAATATGCAAGACATTCCTAAATATGACGAAACGACAGATCCACAGGAACACGTGACTTTCTATACATGTGCCATAAAAGGCAATAATCTCGAAGAGGATGAAATTGAGTCGGTGCTGCTGAAGAAGTTCGGCGAGACATTATCCAAAAGGGGCAATAACATGGTATTCTATGCTTCCTGAACATTCTGTTAACTCTTTTGAAATGCTTGCAGATACTTTTATAAAGGCTCATGCTAGAGCACAGAAGGTTCAAGCAAGGGAGGCTGATATATTCAGAATCGCCCAAAAGGATAACAAATTACTACAAGAGTTCGTATCTAGATTTCAAAAGGAACGGATGCCTTTTCCTCCGATTTCGGAGGAGGCAACACAAGCTTTCACCAAGGGGCTAAACCCTTGGAGTTTCGCTGCCTCGTTTAAACTAAAGAAGAACTTGTTAGAGTATGAGACGGTGACATAGGCCGATATCCAAAACAGATACGAGTCCAAAATTCGAGTAGAGGATGATCAACTTGAACTCCCACCAGGTTCAGCAACCCGAAGCAGAAATGCAGATAGACCAAAAAGGGTGGTCGAAACAGAGGCGAAGCCATCAAAGGATAGGTACCAGCTATACAGTCAGTCGGAAAGGTCCAACTTTAGGACGGGCAGGGGAAAAAGCGATCACATACTTGATCAGGAATGATAGGCAAAATAATCACAGTTTGGGTAACCGAGGTTTGCAATTTAGGAATGATACTGGTAGGTCGTCTAGCAGTGGTGAGAGCCCGAAGTTGTTTGAATACAATTTCAATGTTGATGTTGTGGGTCTCGTTTCAGCTGTTGGCCATATTAAGGACATGAGATGGCCAAGGCTGCTTTGGTTCGATCCTGCTCAAAGAGATCCGAATGTGGTGTGCGAGTATCACAATACTCATGGTCATTGATGTGGCGTGATTTTACGCACAATCGATGCTTTTCGGCTATAAGTTTTACTTGTTTTTAAGCAAGTCTATGTGATTTTACGTGGTTTTTATTATGTTTCAGGTAATACGAGGTCCTTAGAGCCTAAGTGTGGAAAACAAGCGAAAAAGAGGAAAAAAGTTGATCACTGGAAACAACTGGAGATTTTGGAAATTTTGGTGGAAAATCGCGCAGGGAAGTCACGCGTTCGCACCCACGCGCGTAATTGACTCTACGCGTTCGCGCCATTGTATCACTCGTTCGCGCTGAAGAAGAGAACTGCTGCTGACGTCATCCACGCGTTCGCGCTGCCACATGGCGCATTCGCGCTGAAGGTTTTCCGGCCCAATCTGAGCAGAACTTGGATTTTGACGATTTTTACTATCACAGTTCATTTAAAAAGCCAACTGGGAGCATTGTAAAATTATCTTTGGCATAAAACACAAGTTTGGAGGCTAGGGTTCCTACGTATATTTTCTCTCTTTTATTCAAACCTTGTTTATGGGAATTTCTTGGTGACAATTGAGATTGAAACTCTTGTTGTGCTTATTTATTGATCGACATTATTTTTAATCAAGTAAGTTATTGTTATTCTTGTTCTTCAACGTTTCTTAAGGGAGTAGCTAACCCTAGGACTTGCTCATTTACTTTGTTTGAAACTCGGAAGAGGAAGAACGGGGTTAGGATAGAATAATTAACACCAATTTGGGGCGTTAACCCTCATCTAATGGAAATTTACCTAGGAATAGGCGATACCACTTGTAGCCATATTCGGGTGTTCTTAATGCTCCTAATTGCTTGAGGGATCTTCAATTGGGTAGTCTAGTTAATCTTCGGGAGAAGTTAATTTAGAGTCATTATCCGAGGCTAAATAAAATAAACTTGCTATTATTTATAATTCGTGAAATATATTGGATCGTTATTTGAGAAGTAGTTTCCTTTATTCCATTCTTGTGGCCATTGATCAGTTTACTTGCTTTCTAGATTAGAATTTATATTTCCGTATTTTATCAAAACCTTATCAAAAACCACCATTGATGCGTTCGGTCTAGCTATTGTTAGTGATAATTCCTAATCTGCTTAAATTGCCTACATATTGTTCTCTGTGGGATTCGACCCCAACCTTGTTGGGTTACTATATTTGATAACATCCGCGTTATACCATTATTAGGTGTAATTTGAGCGTATCAAATTTTGGCGTCGCTGCCGGGGAACAATTGGCGTATTTTGGCTAAATTAGGAAATAAGCTAACTAGTTTTGAACCGAACATGTGAATATTTGTATAGTTCTTTTCTATGTGTTATTTATTTTTTTAAAATGGCATCTTTCCATCAAAACTTGTTTAGTAGTGATTTTTATTGTGAGCATGGCCAAATTGGTGAGTTCAAACTCATGATGGAGTGCCTGCTAGGTGAGGGTAACAAAAATCAATAAGCCTTAGAAGAATACTTGGAAACTAGTCTCCAACTTGGTTTGATGACAGACGAAGAAAATTCTCCATGGGCAAATCGTTATGAACTCCCCAATGCTCAAGATGAAAGGATAAATCATGAAGATGAGCTTATTGGGAATGCCAAAGAAAAAAATAAATTGGAGTCAACCATTGTTCTGAAAAATCTGGTTGGTGTTGACTCCAATCCGGGGGAAAAAGAGGATGTCGTAATTCAGGAAGTTCAAAAACCTTATATTTTGCAATTCGAAAATTCAAGAAGGCAGAACGACATTCCTCACTTGAAAGCCAAGAAGTGTAAGATGAAAAATATTTTACTTGGCGTGGTCATCTATTTACCACCCCCCGCTGCTTGTGGTCACAAACTTGAATTCAAGTTGGGTGCTCAATTCATAAGCTCCAAATGGCGAGAAAAGCGGCAAAGTTGGTAACCGTCGTGCCGCGACGTTAAATCAAGCGCTTGGTGGGAGGCAACCCAGCATTTATAAATTTTTAGAATAATTTATTTTATTATTTTTTACTAATATTAAAAAAAAAAAGCGATCTGGTAAAAGGGGGTCTCAAATTCCTCTGCGCGAGCGCGTCCCCCTTGACGCTAACGCGTTAGACAAAAAAAAATTGTTCAGCGCGAACGCGCCAATGCAGATCGCCCAGGTAACCGAAACGTTTAAAAACAGAAGCCAAGGGGGTATAACCCCCATTTCTCTCCCTTTCCTCTCAAACTCAATTTCAAATTTTAAAAATTCTTCAACTTGCAACCACAAGGTATGTGATTCTCTCATTCTCTTGTTCATAGGGTTGTTTTTATCATCTTTTCATGTTAGAAATTGTGAAAGAAAATTTTACTTTCACTTGTTTAAGCATTAAAATTTGATGAAATTGTTGAATTTCTTATCATGTAAATTGTTGTTAGTTTTCGAGTGATGTGAGTTGAGAGTTGGGTGTTGATTTGTTGCAAAAGTTGGGGCAAAATACGTGGTTAATATCATGAAATCGAAGCCCCAAAATCATGGCCATAACCTGTTTGTGAAAATGCCTGCTGAAACTATCACCGACTCAGCTCGATCGTGCTGGTCCTTCATGCGAACGCGCAAAAATAAAATTGTGAAATGGCGCGAACGCATACCTCTGTGGCGCGAACGCGCTGAAGGAAAACAAATAGTGCAGAAACAGAATGCTCGCACAGAGCTCCTTGAAACTTTTGCGACCCATTTCTTTGGCCTAATTGCCTCATTATACATCGTTTTAGGTATTCATATGTTTGTTTGACATGTGTGTTCGTTTTGTAGGTACTTAAGCTTGAGAAATGGCTACAACATCTAATGTTGCGCAAGTGCCCTTGATTGAATACTAAGATACCACCACCTTTCAGTCAGCAAAATGTTCGAAGCTCTATGATAGACTGCTGGGAAAGAGCTTCATCGAAGAAAGGGGCATCGTAACAGAAAATTTGGAAGAAAAGATGCCTGAGTTCTATGAAAGGCTGGTAACAAGCAGATGGATACGCTTTGCGGATGAACCAATCAAGGCAAATTATACCCTTGTGCGGGAATTCTATGCAAATGCTGCAGAGGCAGACATTACAGATCGGACGATTGTCAAAGTCAGAGGCGTAGATGTCCTGTGCAATGCTTCTCGAATCAATGCCTACTACAATTTGCAGGATGGTAATAACAGTGAGATGGCGCAGAGGTATGAACAAATGAAGCAACAATGGTTTGTGACCCATCTTCACGGTGGGGAGCAACCAAAGTGGTTGACCACAATGCAAAGGAAGATTCACTCCACATAATTCACTGCTGAGGCCAAAACTTGGCTAGATATTGTGACATCCAGGGTGCTTCCTTCTAAACATGATTCAGAGGTGCCCCTTGAAGGGCTAAATTAATTTGTGCTGTGATGAACAGGTTGCCCGTGGACGTGGGGAAGCTTATTATGCAAGAAATACAGGAGGTGGTGATTGAAAGGACTAAGAGTCTATTCTTCCCATCGTTGATCACTTATTTGTGCTCCACTGATGGGGTGCCCACAAGGCTAGGTGACAAAGAAAAAGGGCCCGGTGGACCGATTCATCCGTTGAAGAAGAGAGGGCCCGGTAATGTGCAGAAGAAAAGGAATATTGATGTAGCAGCCCCGTCATTTGGGCAGTTCACCTCTACTGCATCGGATTCGACTGATGGGGCGCCTGCTCTTACTCCAGCTATACCACTCTTGCCATCACTGCAAGAGGCCGCCAGGCTTTTTCAGTATATCTCCACCCAGGTCCATGGTGTCATGACCCAGCTAAGGGCCGCGACGGGTACCCGATGCTAGTTACCGAGCACCGCTCACTCTACTATTTATCTCGCTCATTTAATACTCTTTTATCAATTTCACATACCAATCGTAGAAAAATTATATTTAGTCAACCATAAATACTTTATATACATTTGCCTCTCGGCCATCAAAATAATATACATACATATGAAAACCTCTTGTGAGACCCTCTAACCCACACTGCGTATCTACGAGCCTCTACTACATAATGAATACATAGACGGAACAAGACTCCGCCATGCCCAAAATATGCATATATAAATGTAAACCAAAAGAATAGTCATAAGCACCTCCGAACAATGGAGTGCTATCTATCAGCGGACAGCTACTGGGGATCTGGACCAAGCGCTCCTCCCTGTCTACCTGTGGGCATGAACACAGCGTCCGAAGAAAGGACGTCAGTACGAATATTGTACCGAGTATGAGAGACATATATAATGAAAGGAGACATAAATAACATAGTGATAACATCAACAAGAAGCATCTGAATCTGACCGATAATCATAAAAGAAGTAATGCATGCTGTCTTACTCATACTCATCATCATAACATGTATGCATCATATGCAAGCTGTCCGTCCATGTCGGAACGGTGTGAAAATCAATAATATTAGCCCGCGTCCAGGCCTCCCGTGTCCGGGGTACCATCTCATGCCGCCCACTAGTGGTGCCTGCCCATGCCAAGAGGTCATGGTGTATCCGTATAGCTGCCCGCCTTGGCGGTGACTGCCCGGCCAACTAGGCGCGGTGTGAAATGCTCATGCCATGCTTATCACAAAATGCTCATAATAATAATATACTCCTTATAATACATGCACAAGGCTCAAGATCAACCTTACTCTATCGGGGTGACATAAGGTCGTGATCCCCCAATTCCATTATGGGACAACTATTGATACTCTGCCTCACCTTGAAGGAACTAGTACATAAGGTGAGTGGAAGCAATAATTAGCATCATCATTATACTAGCATCATCATATCGTATTCCTCATCTTATATAGACATTAATGAGTTAGACTCTTAGCCTTTCGGACTATAGGAACTCATGAAGAGAATAGGAATTTCATACTACAAGATTCATGCCATCAGAAGGAAAGGACTAGCCTCACATACCTGGTCGTTTAGCTATACTATCGCTCACTTGCTCTTCTTCAATATCACGTCGTTACCTTCATAAGAGAATTTGGATCAGCATTAGTAACTAACTACAAGAACGTATCGCTAATTGTAGGAAAGTCGGACAACTCTTCCTTCGTTCATACTACTTTTCTCATGCTTTATCTCAACTCTTAACATTCCTAACATTACTCATAATATCACAATCGACCATCGTCATTTACGTACATTTAGCAAATCTACCATTTTCCTCCAATTTCCCCATTTTTAGCCTTATGACTCGTCTTTGCGTTTTCATGCGTTTAACGCTTGTTTCATGATGTAAACATCATTCATAATGTATTTGTACTCACAACACTCCAATATTCGCAGTTCAATTCCACTAGCATTCATTTACAACACTATTCACTCAATAATGACCCATTTCTATGTCCTTCTACATTTCAAGTGTCTAAGCTTTCCAATACTTCAAACAATATGGAATAATCATAAAACTTACCTTGGATGAAGGTTGAACAATCCTTAAGTTGAGATTCTTCACTTAGCCAAAACCCTAGTTCCACCCTTTGTGGGATTTCTTGACCTGGATGATCTTTTATGGTGTTCTTACACTTGATTTCATAAGTTTGGTGGTGTTGATCTTGATGTTCCTTGTGATTCTCTTGAATTCTTGTGGAGAAAATATTTGGAAAGTTCTAGAGGTCTCTTGAGTTGTGTTGATGAATAATGGAAGAACATGATGTCTAAGTCTCTTTTAATAATCCCAAAATCTGATCTTTAATGAATTCTCGTCGGGTGAACAGTGGTCGTAAACTGCAGTTTACGGACCGTATTTTGATTTACGGGTCGTCCACTGTGGTCGTATTTAAGCGTTTCAAAAACAGAGAGTTTGGCTTCTGGACATGGCAGTTTACGACCTAGTTTACGGTCCGTAAACCAGTTTACGGGCCGTAAACTGGGTCGTATTTAACCATATCAACATTTACAGAAAGTCTTGGCTGAGGGACCTGGTGGTTTACGACCTAGTTTACGGTCCGTAAACCAGTTTACGGGCCGTATCCTGGGTCGTTTTTAACCATCTCAACACTTAACAGAAACTTGAGATTTTTGACGCAATGAAAGACGATTGCACTATACGGTCCGTAAATCACTTTACGGGCCGTATAGTGCCACACACGACCACTGGGTGGAAATTTTCCGCGACTTTCTTATTTCCAAAATTTTCTTAATTAGCCATTCCCGACTTAATAAAACATCATTTACTCAACTTTTCATCGTTCCACTTTTCATACAAGTACGGAGAAATTTCCGAGGTGTAACACATGGGGTGGACACTCGGATTCAGCAGCTAGTGGGTAGTTTTCCTTCGAGCCCATCTGGAGAGGGCACATCTACAGCTCCTTCTGGATCTGGTGGTCCGACATTAGCAGGTGTAGTGGAGGAGCTGAAGCATACAAAGGAAAAGTAGGGTAAGATGGAGAGGAGGCAGAAAAAGGCAAGAGAGCACGCCAAAAAGCAAAGCAAGTTTTTGAACAAGAAGATGAGTATTCTGAGGAGTGTATGCGAAGCACAAAATGAGGAAGAGGAAAATGTGGAAGATTTTGTCCTGCCAGAGCCCAACAGCTCCAGCTCCGAGGGTGAGCAGAGATGACTATAGCACTCAGTGCTAGCAGGTATGCCTAAGATTTTTTATATGCTTATGTGATGCAGCGAGGACACTGCAAATTTTTTAGTTGGGGGTGGCTATCTGGTATTGTTGTATTGTAAATATGTGTTTAGGACCCTCCTCGGCTTTTCTTTGCCAGAGTTCTTTTCCTTAGGGGTTTTATATTTTTTGTTGAAACTGGCATGTTTAGGATGTTGCTTAGGTTGAATAGAATAGTTTTGACTTATTTGGTGTTACTCTGTAACTGATGGCATGTTGTTATGGTTGTTGGAAATTTTGGACCTCTCGAAATTTTGAAAAATGCATACTTAGAACAGTTATTGGTTGACATGATTGATTTTTTATATGACATTATGATTATTGGGGTATTGTGTGTGATAAATGACTACTTAGGAGGTCACAAGTGTAAAAATAATTGTCCTTATGCCAATGTGTGTGTGAGCTGTTAGTTTGGTTCTATTTATGCATGTATAATCTAGAGCTTGCCCGGTTGGTCTTGTATGAAATCCGAAAGTTAGTTTGGTTGTGAGATGATCTTAGGCTTTCTTTGTGTAAATAGTCACTTTACCTAAATAAGCCTTACCAAAATTCCAAATATCCCTAGTTTCCCTCTGTGAGCCTTTTGACTTTTTTCTTGGCTAGCCAATTATGAAACCTTACCCTTTTGAACAATTAATCCATCTTCGCACTCGTTCCCTCCTTGATGCTACTAGATAGATGAGGCAAAATGCCTAAGTTAGGAGTGAATTAAATGTGGAGTAGATGTTAAAAACATAAGTTGGGGGTGGTGGAGTTTGCTAGTGGGAATTCGATGTGGTAGTTGCATATAAAAAAAAAAGGAAAAAAAATCAGAAAATTGTAACACAAAAAGATTTGCAAGTTGGATAGGAATAAAACCACATCGAGGTCGAAAACTTGAAAGAAAATAAAAGGGGTTGGAAAGAAAAGGGGTGAATTAAGGCGAATAGATGTTGTAGTGTTCAAGGAGGGGGAAGTCTCTAATATCCAAAAAGTATCCTACCCATCCCTAAGCCTACATTACAAGCCGAAACAAGTCCTAATGTGATTACAACCGAACAAGCCTAAGATGAAAACATAGAAAATAAGGGCAAGCCTATGGTATTTGCATGTGTAGATATGAATTTCTTTGTGAGTGTGAATGTTTTTCTTTTCTCTTTCGTCTTCGTCCCATTCTTGTTATATATATGTGTGTTGGGACATTCTTTGGTCTATGTAAGGGCATAAGGATGAGAATTGAGCAAAATAAAGTGACCGCCTAAAGTAGCGTTTGTGTGCATCGTAATGTGTTCGATAATGTAATGTCATGCATTGAAGCTTCATTGTTAGTCATATCGTTCTTGAGTTATGTATATTGCTTTAAAATAGAAAATTGGGGTGGTCCTTTGAAGAAAAACATGCATGCCGGTAGTTCAGAGTCAAAACCAATGTAGACATTGTTATTCTATGACATCTAGGTGTTAGATTGAGTCGTTGTTTTGTATGGCTTGCTTGAGGACAAACAAATACTTTAAGTTGGGGGTGTTGATGTGGCGTGATTTTACGCTACAATCGATGCTTTTCGGCTATAGGTTTTACTTGTTTTTAAGCAAGTCAATGTGATTTTATGTGGTTTTAATTATGTTTCAGGTAATACGAGGTCCCTAGAGCCTAGTGTGGAAAACAAGCAAAAAAGAGGAAAAAAGTTGATCACTGGAAACAACTGGAGATTCTGGAAATTTTGGTGGAAAATCGCGCAGGGAAGTCACGCGTTCGCGCCCATACGCGTAATTGACTCTACGCGTTCGCGCCATTGTATCACGCGTTCGCGCTGAAGAAGAGAATTGCTGCTGACGTCATCCACGTATTCGCGCTGCCACGTGGCGCATTTGCGCTGAAGGTTTTCCGGCCCAATCCGAGCAGAACTTGGATTTTGACGATTTTTTCTATCACAGTTCATTTAAAAAGTCAACTGGGAGCATTGTAAAATTATCTTTGGCATAAAACACAAGTTTGGAGGCTAGGGTTCCTATGTATATTTTCTTTCTTTTATTCAAACCTTGTTTATGGGAATTTCTTGATGACAATTGAGATTGAAACTCTTGTTGTGCTTATTTATTGATCGACAGTATTTTTAATCAAGTAAGTTATTGTTATTCTTGTTCTTCAACGTTTCTCAAGGGAGTAGCTAACCCTAGGACTTGCTCATTTACTTTGTTTGAAACTCGGAAGAGGAAGAACGGGGTTGGGATAGAATAATTAACACTAATTTGGGGCTTTAACCCTCATCTGATGGAAATTTACCTAGGAATAGGCGATACCACTTGTAGCCATATTCGGGTGTTCTTAATGCTCCTAATTGCTTTGTAGCCATATTCGGGTGTTCTTAATGCTCCTAATTGCTTGAGGGATCTTCAATTGGGTAGTCTAGTTAATCTTCGGGAGAAGTTAATTTAGAGTCATTATCCGAGGCTAAATAAAATAAACTTGCTATTATTTATAATTCGTGAAATATATTGGATCGTTATTTGAGAAGTAGTTTCCTTTATTCCATTCTTGTAGCCATTGATCAATTTACTTGCTTTCTAGATTAGAATTTATATTTCCATATTTTATCAAAACCTTATCAAAAACCACCATTGATGCGTTCAGTCTAGCTATTGTTAGTAATAATTCCTAATCTACATAAATTGCCTACATATTGTTCTCTGTGGGATTCAACCCCAACCTTGTTGGGTTACTATATTTGATAACGTCCGCGATATACCATTACTAGGTGTAATTTGAGTGTATCAGTCATCGGACTGATGACTATCAGCAACTAAGGGATGAAGTAGCCCAACTATTGAAGAATGGGCACTTACGTGAATTCTTAAGTGACCGGGCAAAAGGAAATTACAAAAGCAGGGAAGCAAATAAGCAGGTTGAACCAGTGGAAACTCAACACGTGATCAATATGATTATCGGTGGGGCAGAAATATCCCTGAGGTCCGATGATGAAGAGGACAAAGGTCTCGATCACTCGGGAAAAAGAACCAGGGATTACGTACCGGATGTGGACACCTAATTTTTGACCTCCGATAATTTTATGTCAATTAATTGGAGTCTCTGGATTGCAAATGGAGTAGAATATGCATTTTTACAAGTCAAATCAATTTTACAAAAATTACCTTTGCCATTACATTTGGCAAAACACTGGCAAAAGAACAATCTCATGTCATTTTACATTCTTGTATTTTCAAGAAAGTACAAGAGTATTTATAGTTAATTACGAGTTATTAGTTTTAAGCATTTACAATTAGTCATCATTTAGTGGTCTACTCCGTCAAAGTCAAGGGATTTGAATTAATCAAGTAATAAGCAGTTTATTTTGGGTAAATTAAGTGTTAAAATAGAGTTTAATTATGTTTTAATTAAAAAAATTTGAGAAAAATAAAAATACTTTTATTTTTACATTTGTGGTGTTTAAAAGTTTCTTAAAAGATATATATACCACATATATACGCATGTAACACTGATGATATACATTACGTATATATGGGCACATATGCAAAAAAATTTGTCCTATTCTTAAATTCGGCCGGGTCCAGCCCAAAAGGGATTGACCCGGCCCAAAATCCCTGCTTTTCCATATCAACAAAAACGACCCTTTTCACTTTCATTTTAAAAAAGGAGAGGGAGAACAACGGGCAGAACCCTAAGGGGTCTATGTACAAACGTACGCATCCAGCTTGTCTTCAACGGGAATGTTCCCTTTTTCTTTGATTTCTCAACGGATTTGCTTATCTTTTGGGCAAGTTTGGGGATTTGAATCTTCCATTTTTCAAACGGTCATACTTCATTTGGGTTCTATAAATAGAAGCCTTTCTCTTCATTTCAAATAACAAGTTCAGAGATGAAAAATGGGTTTTCATACCCACAAAGGGGTTTTTGACAACCCCCAAGAGTGAGAACACTCGGAAACCCGGCTAAGCCATTGAGTTTCGAGGAAGTTCTCGCTCATGTTAATTTTTGGAAGTCGTTTCCGTTCATCGGAAATCGATTTGGGTGGAAAGTTGTTCTACGACTCTTGTTGCTCCCTGTCGCTGCTCGACTAAAAGGTAATCTTCGTCCTCGTCTAAATCTTATTTGCATTTATTGAGTTTTGTCACTTTTTCCCTCGAATTTGAGATAGCTTAGTGTTAGTCTTAACTTTGTTTTGAAAGTATTTTTCTTCCCTATTAGGTTCTGTTTGAATAAATCTGTAGCTATGTCTCTAATTGAATCAGTAGGATTATGTGATTAATGTTAAGAATTTACTGTTTCCTTTGAACATCAGGTAGTAGAAAACTTCTCTATATGTATTCAATATGGACTTTGGATAGTGATATGATATAACTGTTCAAATGATTAGCCTGTAGTTCAGTTGAAAGAATAAGAAGTCTGGTTCCACTTCTTTTCATGTGATCATGATTTATGTACCTTTGAACATGTTAGGATCTTTAGCTATTGACATGGTGTAGTTTGAAGAGTAGACCAGTCAACCTAGTTTAATTGACAATTTTGTGAGTGTTTCAACATTACTTGGTTTCCTGGAATATGTTGGTTTGACTGTGTTTTCCCTTCCTCAAGAATAGAGGGGGTGGTAGAGTTAAAGTCTGTTCATGTGTTCAACTAGCTCACCCTATACTAAAAGCTGAAAAGAGTTCTGTTATAGGTACTGTTACCTGCTCAAGTGTTAATATTTGGTTCTTAAGTTAATTTAAAAGTTCTGTGGTCTGGTAGCATTTGATCTATGTGTGAGTCTTCTGACCAAACTGATTTAAATTCCACAATGCTAGTTCTGCCCTATTTTTGTTCAGACATTAAGTTCTAAAGCAAAATATGCTATGTGTTCAAAGATAGAGTACTACTAAATGAGTTTTCCTAAATCTTAATACATGTTTGGTTGAGGTTCTAACTTGTTAAAGTTTGAAGAATTTTTCTGTTTCAAACTAAAGATTGTGTGATATATTAAATGATTAGAAAGTTCATTTTGCTAAATTTATAGCTTGTATCGTCATCTCCACTTGTAATGTGTCCACAATATCAATTAATGTGCTATGTTCCAGTTAGTCTGATAATTTGGATTCTGGTTGTCACTCCCATTTTTTTGGGGGGTTTTATAAAATACAAATGTTGTTAGGAATTACTTTGGATGTTTGGTCTTAAGTCTAATTCAAATATGTTTGGCTGTTGGTATGATTAACCTTTGCTTTTGTGCTCTTGGGAATAAAATTTGGTCCTTAAAGATGACTTAAGGATGCAACAAATTAGTGTGTTGTTGTATATGGTATATAAGCTCCTTAGTAGTTTCATCATAAGTCCCCTTTTCTTTGGTTTACTTTTCTCTATGCTGAGATAATGTATCTTTCAAAGGTATGTTTCCCTCTATCCTGACTAGTGGGTTCTGAAATAGCTAAAATTGGTCTCTCTATGTTGTTTGTTTATTCCTTATTATAACAGTGTGTTTTCCTCTAGTTTAAGCATGACTGAACTTGATCACTTGCAGTTTCAGTTTGATACATCTTCATCTTGACTTCTGATTCAATAACACTCATTTTTCTTCAGTTCCTTCCTTCACCAATAAACATGATGGGAATTAGCTCTTTAAAAGGTTGCAATGCCTCTGTTTTTAAGTCCAGTTAAGCTATGAATATATGCAATATGATAACCTATTTAACCTCCCTCCTGTTAAATGAATGTACCTCCCATTTGTATGTTAACAAGACTAAAACCATAAATCTTCTTCTTTCTTTAAATCTTTGTGACTAGTTAGATAAACGTAGAAATTTGGGTTTTTATGTTTAGGTGCTCTAAATTAAATCTGTTGGGATGAAATATATGATAGGGTCTTAAAAGTTGTCTGATTCTATGTCCCAGCAGGCCAAAAAAGTTAAACTCAAAATGTGTTTGTTTTGATTGTTTGAATAAGTGTTTGCTGCAATACTGAATGTGACACTGACACTATCACATTTGATGGCTAGTTCAGTCCTTTCCTTGTCTTTTATGTTTGCTATTTTGTAGATTCTGATTTGGGCCTTTAATAAAATGGTTTTTATAATGCATTATTCTCATTTTGTTTCTTTCTCTACTAGAAATTGATATGACATATAGATAAAGCATTTGCCAGATGGGAGTTATCTAAAATAAACTTCAAGATTCCTTCACTTTGTTTTTTATTAAAACTTGAATGAATGTTACTCCTAACTCACATGATTCTCTCTAAGTCGGTTCATCTCTCTGATCTTAACTGATGTTTAAATATCATTTAATTCAAAGGCTGTGTTAAATGGCCGAATCTGTTAATTTAAAGTAATGTGTGTTCTAAGTTTGAGTTTTCTTTGGTTTAGTCTTAATAGTGTTTATCAAATATCTTGGAAAGTTACTTGCCCTAGGTGTGGTTGATTTTTTCAGAATGTTAGTCCCTTATGAGATTTTATTTAGTCAGTTCATGATTAGCTCTTTACTATGTTTCATCCCCCATAAGTCTATGAATCTCCATGAACCTATGTCCTTAGAACAACATGATTTTTTAAACTAGTCAAGTGTAGATCCCTGGTTCCTTTTCCCTACAAGTCTGAAAGTGTCAGTTCAACTGCATAGCAGCAAACTTGTGTGTGTTCTGAGATAGTTAATTAGCTTCAGGATAATGCTAGCTCCTAGAAGGATTTGTTACTCTGATTGAAGTTGTCTTTGTTTAAGCATTGTCCGGTTTGAAAGTCTTTTTTTTCTGTCCATTGTCTACATTGGCATTCACTCACAAAATTTGCTAAGTTTAGAATAATTTTCAGCATCTTTAAAACTATCCCTTTGAGTGATTTCCTCACTGGCATCTTCACTGCCTTTGTTTCTTATCTTACTGTTTGAAATCCAAGGTAGCTTTGGGTCTGGTTTAGCGTCCTCCGATAGCCTACCATGCCTAAGGTTCTAGAAACCTTCGGATCTTATTGTGGCATTGGAAACATGGATGGTGGTAGCCCCCTTGCTGTCTTATCTTTCAAGTTAGCAGCTTAAGACTGATGCTTGATGGCCAGTCTCTAAATTCATTGTTATACCCCGCATTTTCAGAGCATGAGCGTGACACGCGCTTCCTCAAAATTGACAATCATGTTGTTGCCACATAATTTAAACTCACGTTGATAATGTTGTATTCCGTACTTTTGTACGTCGGATTATTCATAAGCTGAGGTGGGGCCCACACGTCGAGATTTTTTTTAGGACACATGACAAGTTATATGAAGCACATATGTGAAGTTGAACACAACTCGAGAAGGACCACCCTTGAGCCGAATCAAAGTGGAAGTCCTCCAAAAAAATATTTTTAAGTAACGTTTTCGGGTGATCTGAATTCGAGGGGCAAAAACGGTATTATAAGTTTGGAATTTGGAAACATACCAAGAAATAGAAGTTGTAGATAATTGAATTAGCATTCCAACCATAGGTCATGGGTCCACAGGTGACGTTGGAATAAGGAGATATGGATGTTTTAAGGCAGAAAGGTCAGTGGGCTAGGTCCAATCCGAGCCCAACCGGGTTAGGCCCATTACCCATGTCTTCCTCCTCATTTTAAGACCAGGAACGCCCAGAAAATTCTGGGGAGAGAGAGAAAAAGAGTCTTGGAGAAGAAAAACCAATTTTGATCGAAATCTGATCCCCGAATCCCGAAGCTCATGAAGAGAAAAGTGTTGTACGTCGCGTTGTCTTCAATTTGAACTAAAAATCAACCAAAAAGAAGAGGGTGGATGTGGTGGCTGCACACTTGAGGTAAGATTAAGGTTCCTTTTCATTGCTAGCAAGTTTATTTAGAGTTTTAACGAACTAGAACGGAGAAAATAATGTGATAAATTCATTTATCGGTGTGGTTGGATTATGGTTTGAGGCGTGAGGAGAATTTTGGATAAAATGTATATTTATTTATTTATCTTGTAGGATGTAAGTATTGATGTTATTGGTATTATAATACTTTGACGTCTTTACGGAAATAAAAATTATGAAATAGCTATATCGCAAATTTGGTTGGTTGAGAAATTTAGAAAACAGTGTGCGGGCTGTTTTATGGCATACGTCGGTATTGGAAATGATGTTAGTATTATTGGTATTGTTGTTGATGTTGTTGGTTGTTTGAGTTGGAATCTCGGGCTACACATATAAAACAAGAGAGATGCTGCCCGATTTTCGGTAGAATATAAAAGAGTTTAAATTGAAACTTGGGATTAATCGTATGTGACTAAATTGAATGTAAATGAAATGTCGTCGGATTATGTAAAAGGAGTTACTAACGTTAGAATGCATTTGAATTAATTGTTGAAGTTGTTAGTGTGGTTGTTCGTATTGTTGTTAATAATTTGGCCGAGTTGAATTCTCGGATTGTTGTTGATAATTTGGCCGAGTTGGATTCTCGGGGTTGGTTGTATTACAGGGGAAATGCTGCCGAAATTTCTGTAAATGAAGTGCTAGTTTAGGATTGGACTTCTAAGTATCTATAACTAATGTTGGTATCTATTAATATTGTTGTAGATCTTGCGAAAGCCAAAGACTTAAGTTCGGATTAGCTTAGGAAGCGGGCAAGGTATGTAAGGCTTACCCTTTCTTTCTTTTGGCATGTCCTAGATGTAAGTAAGAGACAATTCTGTAATTTCGGGCTTGTTTACGATTCTTATTCACTTCTTGATATGAGTATACTTAGCATTGTTGAACTCGTAGTATGATCGCACCTTGAGCAAAGCATAAAGAGTTTGTCCCTAAAAGGGTTCTGTAAGTATGTCTCTAACTTTTGTATACAGTCTCGGATTGCTTTGAAACGTTCGTAGAGGTTCTGTAGTAAAAGTGTCCATAACTTTCTCTTACTAAACCGGATTGACTTGAAACGTGTTTATGATCCTCAAGTGTCGATTAGTGTACTTATCTATCGAGTCTTAAAAATTGATTTAAATTGCATTTAGTTTCTCACTACTCTGCTCGTGCATATGGCTGTTACATCTTTCGCCGAGTCCCGGGCCGGTATGTATCGTGCGTATGGTTCACCGAGTCCCTTGCTTGAGGGCCGGGTTCCATATATATTCCGGAGTTATGATGTGTTATGGTGTTATGATGTGTTCATGGTTCACCGAGCCCCTTGCTAAAGGGCCGGGTTCCATATATATGTGTATTCTGATGTTATGATGTGTTACGGAGATTACGGAGCAATCTTCTGGTGTATGATGTGTGGCGCCAAAGACGGGGTGGCGACCACGTTCCCCGGGTCCCGCAAGGGACCGGACACCGTTCCTGACATGCATGATTTGTGTTTCAAGTAAGCATATTGATATTCTGCATATCGTGCTTAGTTTCTGTACTTATTGTTCCGGTTATGATTCTATTTCCAGTACTTCATGCTTTATGTGTATATACATTCTGGAGTATGATGTGTTATGGCACCAGTGAAGGGGGGGGGGGGGGGGCGACCATGTTTTGTTCACCGAGTCCCATAATGGGCCGGATATGACATGCATGATTTGCATTTTAAAAGTAAGCATTTTGGTATTCTGGATGATTTACTTACTTTCAGCATACATGATTTATGTTTGGGAAAAATCAGCATTTTGGTATTATGGATAATGTACTTACTTTTTTTACTGCTTGTTTCGATTATGGTTCTGTTTTCTGTATTTCATGCCTTACATACTCAGTACATATTCCGTACTGACTCCCTTTCCTTCGGGGGTTGCGTTTCATACCACGCAGGTACACACAGATGAGTAGAAGACATTGTTAGAGACGTTCCAGCGGGATTGGCGAGCTCCACTTTCTTCCGGAGTGTTGCCGAGTCAGAGTATACATGTTATGATTTTTCTTGATTGGTGTTAGAGACTTTGCAGACAGAGTCGTGGGTATAGAAAGTCAGTCTTGTAAGCGGCTCTGTAAGCCGACGTACCATTATGCTTTATGTTATAAATTTCATATGATCACCGATTTTACTTGACTTGAGAACGACGAAAAGAATGTTTCCGAAAGTCTTTATTATGTATTTCATTTTTATTTGATTTAAGAGTCCAAAGAGATTATGCTTGGAATAAGAGTCAGCGGGTTTGCTCGGTCATAAATAAGGATCGAGTGCCCATCATGCCCTAACAAGATTAGGGTGTGACATTCATTTTGGTGCACATTGTGTTTATAGGAAATCCCTACTTTCTGGTAATCACATCATAAATTGACTATTAAGTTTCTTGTAACAATAAGCTCCCAGATTTCTAGCTTTAAAGAATTTATCCTTGCCCTCTCTTAGTTTACAACTTCTGGAGACTTTTGGTCTGTCTTATGAACTATTTTGATTGTTGTAAACTTGATTCTTTTGTCACCTTATCCTAAGTTTTAAACCAGGTTTTGACAATTAGTGAAGTATCTCATTTGATAAAAAAAAAAAAATCCCTTTACCTCTTGATACTCATACTTCTCCCCCATCTCTTTCTTTGCATGAATTGGAGGGAGAGGGACATCCTAAGGTGTCCATCCCTTTCATTTATCTTTAAACTCTAATCCATGATTCAATGCCTTTCCCCTTTCCCTTATGTGTTTGTGGCCTTGTTTAGCTATGAAGGTATCATGTTTTGGTTTAGTTTGAGACAGTGAGAATGACCTAAATTCAGATGCTTTGTCCTCAGAGCTTTGTGGCATTAGTTTGCCTTCTTTAGCAGTATGTGTAATGCCTTGACCCCCTGGACTTTAAATTCTGAGCTATTAAAAAATGATAATGGTCCAAGTTTCTTTGTGATTGATATACTTAAGGATCTGGGAGGAGATGTATGTATTGTGAAGATCCTCTGCATGTTAGCTGTAAACAAAATACTTTGTAGCTCCTACTTGTTCATAGTTGCTCAAAAGTAAGTTGTCCATTCACTTGATTCAACCTTGTATGACAAACTGATTTTGCAAAGTCATAAGCTTGAAAGATTTTTCTTTTGGACATAATTAGTATTGTAAAATCCCACTTGCTATCAGCTTTCTGCCTTCTGAAAAGAAACTGATTGAGAACAGATAAAGAGAATAAGTGTGAGTCCAGCACTGATGAAGGAAAAATGAACAAAATGGTCTTAGCTTGAACTTTGCATGATCATATTTGTTCAACTCTTTAAATTTACATAAGCTGTCTTTGCCTATCCTCCACTATTTTCTAAATTGAACTATGTTAATGATAGAGCAACCAGAATTTGATATTAAATTCGAGCACCCCCATGTCTTTCCAGGTTCTGCTTTAGCTTCTTTCCTCAAATACTATAGTTGTGATATATCTGGGAGTTGAGGGGTTGCTGTTATTCTTGTTTTAAGTTCATATGATAGGCATCTGTGACTGGAAACATTATCCATAAAAGGTTGGAATCATCATGAGCTATCCAGTATTATATATGCCAAACTGGAACTGCTGGTTTAAACAATGTCTCCTAGCCCTCTTCTTCTACTTGATTGCCATGAACATATGAGAAAAGCAGTATAAGTCAACCTTAATGAGAGACTACAATAAAATAGCTTTTATTCTGATCTTTGTGAAGTATGTATTGCATTTTTTTTGTCATATGAGGTTGTTAAAATGCCCATTTAGTTTTACATCCAAAGGTGTTAAATTTTAGACCGTGATAGCTGATTAAATACAATTCTTATCCATTTCTTTCTTTCTAAAGATGCCAAGCACAGATCTGAACCTGTTTGTAGAACTTAAACCAAAGTATGTTATCTTAAGCACCAAAGCATCTTGTTAGAACTCTTGTGTTCCTGGATACTTATTCTCCATTCCTCTTTTTCTTTGCATGACTTGGGGGGAAACTGTCCAAATCCTAAATGTTCATGAGCTGCTGCTGAAGCTGAATTCCTGCTGCACTTTGAAATTTAACTACTGACTGTTGTTGTGTTACTCTGAATTGCTGCAACTTGCTGGCTGTACTTTGGGAAAGATGTTGCCAAGTTCTTTTGGATAAGTTGTTGCATTATAAGACAAACAAAAATTTGTTATCTTCAAGGGGAGTTGGTTGCTGACTTTTGAAAGGGCTGGTTGCTCTAGTTTGATGGCTCATAACTGGTTGTTAACTGTTGCATTGTTGCTTCGTTTGTGGGGGTGAATTGAGTTGTATCCTCGAAACATTTTGGAGCAAGAAGTACTGCAGTTACTGCAGATATGTGGTTGTAGTTTGAGCCAATTTGCTATGGTGTTTCGCGAAATAATCTGCCATATTTTAGGCAGATTTGATTCTAAAATAACTGTAGATTTTTGGGTCATTTGTTGTTATGTCTGGGACAATCCTTCTTTTGTTTAAAGGCACTCATCGTGCGCCCTTCGCCCGACATAGCATATCAACACTTAGTTGCATATCGCGAGGCAGCAACGCATAAACCTCCTTTCAAAAAAGATAGAAATTGAATGGATTGGAGGGGGAGGGACGAATCGGAGCGACAAAGGGCTGAATCTATCTGCTATGTTTTGTTGAAGTTTGAGGTGTTAGTACTGCACGACTGAAGCATTTTTGCGGGTGTACAGATGTTACATCTTGATGAGGAACACATTGCTACACTTGATGAAAATCTTATTGATTTGAACTTGATACTACCTACACCTAGGCCAGTGAAAAAAATGATTTTTCGAGGCCATGCCTAGTCCGGAAAGGTGATCCCTCGGTTTAGGCAAGGATGATCTCGCATTGATATCACGAGGTAGGAACCGATATGCAGCGGCAAGGCAACTAGAATTGGTCACTAGTTTACAGCCACGACATGGTTCAGGTCCCTTTTCCATATTCGGAACTGTGAGTCTGAGCCTCCGTAATCAAAGCTCCCAAAGTTCGATACAAGTCCGAGGGATATTATTATATTTATAAACGTCACCCTATGGCAGTGTATCATTTGAATAACTATTTTCATTTCATTCTTGTGAGGTACATCTAATCAATATGGGTCCGCAAGATGAGATTCTACCAAAGACGGAAGTGAAGTAAAGCTGAAGGCCCGACAGCTCGAATGAAGGACTAGAAGATCACAGAAGAACGAGAACAAGGCTGCTGAATGATTTGGGCCAAAGGCCGTAAAAAGCTAAACTTTCTTCCCTTTCTTGTAGATATTGAAACTTTTTTGTGTGAACATGCAAATACATTTGTATAGATATTGAAACCCCAACAGGTTAGAACCTAGGATTTGGATAGACAATGTTTCAAAACTGTATCCAAATGATAAAAGAGTTGCATTCCACTTGATTAAAATAAGTGAAAGTGTTTTTTTTCTTGTAAAAAGTTGATTATTTCTAGATACCTCTTTAAGTGCATTTTTTTTTTTAATTTGAGAAATCTGAGAAAAGAAAGTAAAAGAAATATTTGGGCTAGACCCAACTTAATGAGTTTAAACAAGTGGAATTTCCTTCAAAACCCGAGTTCGGCAAAATAGTTCCGAGGATAGGATTGACTGAAGAGATAAAACATGGATAATGTAAGAATTAAATAAATGTTGTATATACATGCATATATTTTTATTACATACAAATACATGACATTAGTTTTAGATGGGATATACCCAGCATACTATCCTTATAAGTAAAAGGACAAACTATTTTTATCCGGATATTTTAAGTCCGAACTCAAACTATCCTTATTTAAAGGGAAACTAGTATACGTACCCGCGCGATGCGCGAATTGTTTCAAAGAAAGGAGCAGAGAGAGATAATAGAAACATATGTATATGGACCATGTGTGACATATTAAAAAGCGATATTACCAAATCCAAGCAACATCCTGCAGCACTCTTTCTAAAACAAACTATGCACATTTCATTTGTATATACAAACAATGTATAAAAACAAAGTGATGAAACACATTATTATATAAATTACAACAACATTCCCAATGTAACCCCACATTATTGTATAAATTGTACTTCTAAATTCATGAAATCTCGAATTTTGTAATAAACACAAAGTAAAAGCAACCACAGCATCATCCTAACAAATTTAGGATTCAACTAAATATATCCATATAATTGCTACTAAGAATATTGGAGCGCCATGTGATTTTGTATTTTGAGACCAGTACAATGCATATTGCACTGGATTCTCCTTAGTTCACCCAAAAATAGTTCAGAACTTCTTTAAGTATTCAGCCTGACAAACAGTTTTTCGAGTTTTTGCTCGTACTTTTCTAATCAATAGAAATGAATTCAACCAAATTAATATTCCAATAATTTAAAATTAGAGACTTCCTAGAAGGTAAAAAATAACTAAGTATGCGTGAGAAGAGACACAATTTGTATCCAATAATAGAAGTACATAACCTTCACAAAAACAAATCGTAATACGCATAACTCTAAACTTTTAGAAGTAGAGACCTCATATTGTAAACTTTTAGTTCTTCTATAGTCGAAGTTGTTCATTGCTAATTAGAAGCCAACGGAAAACATAACCTCTTATGATAACACAATCCTGTCATGCCCCAAACTGAGGAGTCATGACGAGTGCCCAACCTCTTCTGATCAAGCAATCCTACCTTCGTACCTGAAACTCACTGAACATTATGGTGGTCCATCTATATGACTTTTAACTGAATTATACAATTCTATAATAGCAACATAACAAACTCTGCGCCAAGAACTTCAACCAACGTATCCATATATGTGCAGAAGATAATGGTGCAAGCTGGCTAGGCCGCTACTTATGCTGTATGACAAAAATAAGAATCGACAAAACTACATAACTTCCTAACTACGTACAACTGTCTACAGACCTATATGGACCATAAAATGTAGAGGGGACGGGATAAGGCCTCGTCATACTCATATGTATAAATAAAAATGGCATACCAAAAGAAACTGCAGCTCCGAACCAAGTGGAGCCCACTGACTGCAGCTGAGCGGATATCCTGCTGCGCTCGGCTGCTGGCCTGACTACCTGAACCTGCAGGCATGAACGCAACGTCCATAACAAAAGGATGTCAGTACGAGCAATGTACTGAGTATGTAAGGCTGGAAGCAATAACATAAGTAGGACGGAAATATAAAGAGAGTAGAGTTAGCGTGTCATCTGAGAACGTACGATATGTAATGCATGAATCTTAAAAATCATATGTAAGTAAGAACATATATATATATATATATAAGTGTTAGTGTTGCAGAACGTGCAACCCGATCCATAAATGTCAGTGTTGTGGAACGTACAGCCCGATGCATAGATATAGTGCTGCGGAACGTGCAACCCGATCCATATATGTTAGTGCCGAGGAACGTATGACCCGATCCATAACTATCATATGTTAGTTCCAAGGAACGTTTGGCCCGATTCATAAATATCATATGTTAGTGCCGAGGAATGTACGGCTCGATCCATAAATATCATATGTTAGTGCCGAGGAACGTAGAACGACCCGATCCATAAATATATTATATGGCCGCAGAATGAACGACCCGATCCATAAATATATTATATGGCCGCGGAATGAACGGCCCGATCCATAAATATATTATATACATATACATAATGTAAATAGCATGCATCAGAGCCCAAATAAAAGCTATAAATATATCGGAGTGACGTAAGGTTGGTAACCTCCGATTTTCATTATGGAATTATCATCATCCATATATCTCACCTTGAAAGAACAAATTCATAAGATGTGATCAACATCAACAAATATAATCAATAATCTTGAAACCAGCTCAGTAATCTCATAATGACATTAAAACCATAACTTTGGAATCTCCAGAAATGGGATCATCATAATCATCATCATGGTCATTATAGAAAACATTCGTCTTTAGCATCATAAGGATTTTGACAATCATGAACCGCTAGTATTTTCAGAAATAAGGGTATTATGGAAGTCGTGGCATACCCTATTTGTTGTTTGAGTTTATCAGTCGCATAGATATCTAAAGTTCTGAGATACTTATTTCCTCTGTTTACCTTTGCGATTTAAGGCTTTTGTCTGTTTCCCTCTCTTACACTGACCTTATCCTTTAGCCAACCAAATCTGGTTTCTTCTTTCAATACCATCGTAAGTCAATGTACTATCACATCTATTTCCCACGACTCGCTCTTTCATTTGCCCAGCTCATACTGTTCTGTAGTTCTTCTTTACTAAGTGGTTGTACCATAGTCAGGTGTCATAGTTCCTCCAACATCTTGTCGATCCTTGTCCTAATCATAAATACCCATAAAATATATCTTTTTCTTCCTCCTTTCATCCCTTTCTTGACTTCCCTTTTCGATGCTGTGACTTGTTCATATTCATGTATATCCCTCGCATATTCATCCTATTTCCTTTAGTATCATATCTCTGCACTCCTTATCAAGACCATTGTTTTATGGCATCAATGCTTGCTTCTGGCCAAACCTGCGAACTTTATTGATCGCGTCACTTCTTTAACCAATTCATTAACACACCTTCTCTTACTCTTATCCTTATAGTTTCCCTGAATTTCCCTTTACTCAATAAATGCCCTTTTCCCGTCTGCCATTCTATAATAATTGCCTGGGAGTCTGTAGAACATTCCACTATAAGTACAAATCCGTTCTATTGCAAAGATCATTTCTTGGGGCGCTTTTCCATTTTCTAGGTGAGCGTATCAATATGGCTTCATATTTACCCCTCCGGGTATACCTTAAGAGTCAGAAATCCCTCGACACTTTTTATAAAATTTGATTATTCTTCC